>NC_048238.1:10595882-10809393 GCF_002007445.2 Ailuropoda melanoleuca
TGTTCCTGATCTTAAGGGAAAGGAGGAAGCAGCAGTTTTCATCTCCTGGGAGCTTGTTAGAAATGCAGAATCTCAGCCTCACACTGCCACCCCCCTCCCCGCACCCCCAACCACTGAGTACAAGTCTGTGTTTAACAGATCTGTGTGCGCGGTACAGACTGAGAGCTTTGGACACAGTCTCAGATGTGATTGTCAGGAAAGACCTCTCTCTCCGAGGACGTGACATTTGAGCTGAGACCTGGTGAGAAGGACCCAGCCATGTAAAGATCAGGACAGAGTAGTCCCAACAATGGGGACAGCAGAGAAAATCTTTCTGAGATCAGAATGAACAGGAAGACCCCCCCCCCCGCCCATGGTTCACGGTTCCTTATTCACCAGCGCCCATCTTCTGTCCTCAGAGGCACCATGTGTCCATATCATGTCTATATCAAGGGCCGGGGCTGCCTCACTCATTGATATAAATGCTATAAATTACATATTGCCAGAGGTTATCATTCTGTTTAATAGTTTCAATAGTGTAGCAACTTCAGAGGATATACTATTGCTGATTAATAAATCCTTTTTTTAAATGATAATTTGAGTCTTTTCTAAAAAAGTTAATTTTGACTTGCTTTACCATTCAAAGAATATTAAAAGAGTGTGGGTAACTATCTTTTAATTTGGATCAGCCCCACTGTATTGTCTGAACCCTAGTTCCATGCTTCCAGATGTACACAGGACATCACCTGTTAAACGTATCTCTAACTTACGGCTGAACCTATTTTAGACTAGATTCTGTTATTTCTCTTAAAAATGAGATGCCTTTTTTAACTGCTTGTTTTCTGTGGGAGGTTCCCAAGTGAAAACCTTAGAATCCCACTCTTTTATCATTTATATCCCTTATGTTTTCAAATCTGGCTGGGTTGCTTTTTTGTTTGTTTTGTTTTTGTTTTTTTTTTAAAGGATTTTATTTATTTATTTGACAGAGATAGAGACAGCCAGCGAGAGAGGGAACACAAGCAGGGGGAGTGGGAGAGGAAGAAGCAGGCTCATAGTGGAGGAGCCTGATGTGGGGCTCGATCCCATAACGCCGGGATCACGCCCTGAGCCGAAGGCAGACGCTTAACCGCTGTGCCACCCAGGTGCCCCTGTTTTGTTTTTGTTTTGTTTTCCCTCTTTTGACCCTTTCCCTTCCATTCCTACTGCCAGAACCCTAAAACCTCCATTTTTCCAACAAGGTCTAGGCTCTCCATACCTATAGGTTACAGCCCCTGGGACTCCATTTCTAGGAATGAACAGGACATCTTGATGTGGTCTTAGAATGACTGTTGTCTCACAGACTTCAGGGTGAAATGGTCTGTCTTGTGTTTCTCCAGAAGTAAAATGCAGCGGGGGTGCCTGGCTGGCTCAGTTGGTGGAGGGTACAACTCTTGAACTTGGGGTTGTGAGTTCAAACCCCACGTGGGGTATAGAGATTACAAATAAATGAAGACTTTAATTTAAAAAAATGCAGAAAAAACTCAACAGCTGTAAACTCAGAATGGTATCTTTACAACATAAAAAGTGTGGGCTGGTGTCAAAACCCATATTTTATTTCAAACAACAGTCCAACCTCCATCAGCTCCAATCTGCCCCAAAAACAAAACAAAAACTTTAAACTCCCCAAAGTCTAGCACTATAACCTTCCTGCCACTAGGTTTCTCTCCAAATAAAGCTGCTTTCTGGCAATTTAAATGTCAAAGACTCCTATTAGCTGCTTAGAGCAGTTTAACTGATTGATTTTGAATGTCAACATGTATAATGCTCAGAGGCTGACACTTGCAAAGCCTTTATATTCTTTGTTTCCTATAGGACTGACCACACACTTGAGTCGTTTTAATAGGACTTTCCTTTTTCTTCTACATTAAGGACAGAGTGTTTACTAAAATGACAATCCTCTATTCTGGCTGTACAGTGGGAAAGGTATTTTGACAGGAAATAAAACGAGGCCCTCACACCCAAAATGTTTATCAGCCAGTTAAGAGTTTGGAACTTTCACTTTGGATCAGCTACTGTGTTCTGGGTTTGAGGACCTTCCATAGGTAAGTGCTTTTGGTGTTTCCCATAACTTAATTCCCTCAAAACTCAGACCAGATGGCATGCTCATTCAGTTAAGCTGCAGTTCCCAGAATATTTTTGTCTTCTGTCATGAGTTGAGAACAATGTGTATGTGTATTTAGAATGGCTTCCTGAAATCCTTGGAAAGCTCTTTCAGTTTTCAGTTTAATATTTAAAAATTTCAAATTTCACCAAACAGTGACTAATTTGGCCCCAAAATTTCACTTTGCAGGGAGTTTAGGTCTCTAAGTTGGATTACTCTTGGAGTAATCCAAGAGAGAGACTTGTCATAGCTGTGGACAAAATAGTTTTCTGATTGCACTTCAAGGTTGATCTACTGAGATGTGGAAATGTGTAATGGTAGAAATAAAGATTTTATTTATTTTATTTGAGAGAGAGAGAGAGCATGAGAGGAGTGAGGGGCAGAAGGAGAAGCGGACTCCCTGCTGAGCAGGGAGCCTGATGCAGGGCTCGATCCTGGGACCCCAAGATCATGACCTGAGCCGAAGGTAGATGCCTAGCCAATTGAGCCACCCAGGTGCCCAGTTTTTACATTTTTAAATGGTTAAAAAACAAAAGAGTATTTCTCAGTACCTAAAAATTACAGGAAACTAAAATTTCAAGGTCTATAAATACAGTTTTATTGGCACAGGGCCACATTCATTCATTTATTTATCCCCCGTGGCTGCGTTTGTTCTACAAGCGCAGTGTTGAGTAGTCACAACAAAGCCCATATGACCTGCAAAGCCTGAATTATTTATCCCTTGGTCCTTTGGCAACAAGTTTGCCAACCTCTATTCTATAGGATCATGTTTTCTCTCTTTGGACTTCTGTGGCCAGAGCCCTGGGTTGTCTCCCTTTCAGAAGGTACAAAAAGCATGTCCCTCTTGGAGGTTAAGCTGTATCGGTCTGCAGTAGCCTAGATCTTACGCAAAGAGAGTTCCTGAGGGTTATGTATGTTTTAGACCAGAGTAGGAGTACTACTAGCCAGTGGTGAAGAGACAGAGCACGGATATTTGCCTGAGGTGCTTAGAGTACCCCATTTCTCTCCGGACACTTGCCAGGGTGAGGGATTGGGGTGGGGTAGGGCACTCAGGGGAGGTACAGGTTTGGAGATTTGTGGTGCTGTTCATCTTTGTCGAGCACAATCAACATAGCTGAGTCCATGGGTGATAAACGGAACCTGTCTGGAATAATCTGTGTCATCAGGGTGGGATAGCCACCATGGCATGGAAAGCCCACAGGAGCTGAAGGCTGTGCAGCAGACTCCTTGGGCATTGTGGTGGTGGGCAGTACTGTGGAATGTGGAGTGGCTGGTGAGATGGGAGGATGCTGCAGTTAGCTGGGTGGACGGTATGTGCATCTGTTTCTCTAGCCCGGATGTGTCTAGATTCTCCAGCTTTCAGAGAGAACATGTTCCAAATGACCAAAGCCCTCCGCCTCCTCGAATGGTAGCGTCCTGTCTTCCTAAATCCCTTCCCAGTGCGTTGCAATTGGGGGAGTCATGAAAGAGGTCTGTGTGCTCCCCCGTTTGCGTTGCTGCTTGTCTCTTTCACGTGCGGAGCCCACCGCCAGGCTTCCTGCTGGCCTGCCATCTCTCGCCATGTCACTTTCAGATCCCGCCGGTGGTTACCACCCTCCTCACACCTCTCTTTCCTGGTCCTGGATGACTCCATCCCACGTGGTGGCAGGCGCCAACAGTGCTCCATCCACATGCCCTTGACGCCCGTGGCAGCCTTTACATTTGGGGACACAGTGCCTCCCGTGTGTGTTCCCTCTCAATAGCACCTGCATTTCTTTTTTTTTTTTCTCAGAGATTTTATTTATTTGACACAGAGAGAGAGAGAGAGAGAGAGAGCAAGCACAAGCAGAGGGAGCAGCAGAGGGAGAGGGAGAAGCCGACTCCCCACCAAGCAGGGAGCAGGAAGCTCAAGGCAGGGCTCAATCCCAGGACCCCAGGATCATGACCTGAGCCGAAAGCAGCCACTTAACCAATCGAGCCACCCGGGCGCCCCTAGCACCTGCATTTCTTTGTAGGCAGCACAGCAGGCGATTTCCGTGCTTGCAACTGTGTTTTTACCACTGGCATTGAGTTTCCAGAAGAGTGGTTTCCACTCTTGCTCACAGACAGTATTTGGGGGTGGGAGAAAGAAGGTATAGAGGAAAATATGGCCGTGAGATATGGAAGTATAATTTATGGGATTAAAAAAAGAGTTAATTAAAGAGGAAATTAACACAGGTTACACTGGAATGTAAACTGGTGGTCAAAAAGTCTCCCCTCCTGACCATTCATATGCCCCCCTCTCTGATAACCTGAAAATAACTTAATCTGTATTTACCAGGCTGCTAGGAGTTGATCCTGATTTCTTCGCTTAACCACAAGGTGATTTGTGCAAAGTTCTGAATCTCTTCAGACCTGTTTCCTAATGGGGAAAATGGGGATGATAAGAGTTTTTATGTCATAGGCTGTTCTGATGGTCAAATTGCGAAAGTGTGTGCCAAGGGTTTAGAGAGAGTCTGGCCCACATTTGGAGCTCATATGGTTATCCTTCAATTGTCTTTCTCCTTCCTTTAAACCTATTTCCAGACTTACTTGCAATTTTACCCTCACTCCTTCCCGAGCCATTACCCTTATTTAACTGAGTGGTACGTTAATACATTGAATCACCACGGGGGCTCTTTGAGAAACACTGATACCAGGAAGCCAGCGATCCACCTCCAACCAACTTAATCAGAATCTCTGGAGATAAATCCTAGGGTCTCGCTCCCTTTTGTAGAGTTTCCCAGATGATTCTAACGGACAGGCACCTGCTGTAACCATAAGCTGGATCCCTCCCCCGGAACCCCCTGGAACTGCGCCGGGAAGCCTTCAGGGGCCTGCTTGCCCAGCCCAATGGCCTTTTCCCCATCATCTTTGATCTCTTTGAATTTGTCGACATAGCAGAATGCCTTCTTGAAAGTTTCCCTTTCATTTTTATGTTCTTTCCTTCCCTGGTTTTTCCTATTTCACCTTCTTAGTACTCCCCTTCCTCTCCTGCCCTCCTAGATGAGGCTGTTCTGGGAAAACCACTCTCGCATCGTGAGCTCTAGTTCTGACCTCTCTTGTGAGCCTGCGACTTGTACCCCTAGCAGCCTGTTAGATGCCCTAGCGGTCCTTCCAAATTTAACCCAGCCCGTCTCATGACCAGAACCTTGGCTCTGCCATTTATTAGCAGTGAGACCTTGCGTAGATCACGTAACCTCTCTACGCCTCAGATTCCTCACCTGTAAAATGGAGCTACCAGCAGTGTTCACTTCTTAGGGTTGCTGTGAGGAATGAAGATTAAATTCGTTAATTTGGGGAAAAGGTTTAGACCGGTCCCTGGTGCATCGGACTCCACAGATTGGAGCTGCTGTTGCTGTTCGTTGTGTTGTTGTTGTTGTTTTTTTTTTTTAATTTTATTTTATTATATTATGTTAATCACCATACAGTACATCCCCAGATTCCGATGTAAAGTTCGATGCTTCATTAGTTGCGTATAACACCCAGTGCACCATGCAATACGTGCCCTCCTTACTACCCATCACCAGTCTATCCCCTTCCCCCACCCCCTCCCCTCTGAAGTCTTCAGTTTGTTTCTCATAGTCCATAGTCTCTCATGTTTCATTCCCCCTTCTGATTACCCCCCTTTTCTTTATCCCTTTCTTCCCCTACCGATCATCCTAGTTCTTATGTTCCATAGATGAGAGAAATCATATGATAATTGTCTTTCTCTGCTTGACTTATTTCACTTAGCATTATCTCCTCCAGTGCCGTCCATGTTGCAGCAAATGTTGAGAATTCGTTCTTTCTGATAGCTGAGTAATATTCCATTGTATATATGGACCACAGCTTCTTAATCCAGTCATCTGTTGAAGGGCATCTCGGCTCCTTCCATGATTTGGCTATTGTGGACAATGCAGCTATGAACATTGGGGTGCATATGGCCCTTCTCTTTACTACGTCTGTATCTTTGGGGTAAACACCCAGTAGTGCAATGGCTGGGTCATAGGGTAGTTCAATTTTTAACTTTTTAAGGGACCTCCACACTGTTTTCCAGAGTGGCTGTACCAACTTGCATTCCCACCAACAATGTAGGAGGGATCCCCTTTCTCCACATCCTCTCCAACAATTGTTGTTTCTTGCCTTGTCTATCTTTGCCATTCTAACTGGCGTAAGGTGGTATCTCAGTGTGGTTTTGATTTGAATTTCCCTGATGGCTAATGATTTTGAACATTTTTTCATGTGTCTGTTAGCCATTTGTATGTCTTCATTGGAAAAGTGTCTGTTCATATCTTCTGCCCATTTTATGATTTGTTTATTTGTTTCTCGTGTATTGAGTTTGAGAAGTTCTTTGTAGATCTTGGATACCAGTCCTTTATCTGTGGTGTCCTTTGCAAATATATTCTCCCATTCCGTGGGCTGTCTCTTAGTTTTTTTGACTGTTTCCTTGGCTGTGCAGAAGCTCTTTATCCTGATAAAGTCCCATAAGTTCATTTTATCTTTTATTTCTCTTGCCTTTGGAGATGTGTCGTGAAAAAGGTTGCTCTGGCCGATGTCATAGAAGTTGTTGCCTATGTTCTCCTCTAGAATTTTGATGGATTCCTGTCTCACATTGAGGTCTTTCATCCATTTGGAGTTTATTTTTGTGTATGGTGTGAGAGAGTGGTCAAGTTTCATTCTTTTGCATGTAGCTGTCCAATTTTCCCAGCACCATTTATTGAAGAGACTGTCTTTTTTCCACCGGATGTTTTTTCCTGCTTTATCAAAGATTAGTTGCCCAAAGAGCCGAGGGTCCATTTCTGGGTTCTCTATTCTGTTCCATTGGTCGATGTGTCTGTTTTTGTGCCAGTACCATGCTGTCTTTGTGATCACAGCTTTGTAGTACAGCTCGAAATCCGGCATTGTGATGCCCCCAGCTTTGTTTTTCCTTTTCAACAGTTCCTTGGAGATTCGGGGCCTTTTCTGGTTCCATACAAATTTAAGGACTATTTGTTCCAGTTCTTTGAAAAATGTCCTCGGTATTTTGATCGGGATAGCATTGAAAGTGTAGATTGCTCTGGGTAGTATGGACATTTTAACTATGTTAATTCTTCCAATCCATGAGCATGGAATATTTTTCCATCTTTTTATGTCTTCCTCAATATCTTTCAAAAGTGATCTATAGTTTCTAGCATATAGGTCCTTTACGTCTCTGGTTAAGTTAATTCCAAGGTAACGCATGGTTTTTGGTGTTATTGTAAATGGGATGGATTCCCTAATTTCTCTTTCTTCAGTCTCGTTATTCGTGTATAGAAATGCAACTGATTTCTGGGCATTGATTTTGTATCCTGCCACCTTACTGAATTGTTCTATAACTTCTAATAGTTTGGGAGTGGATTCCTTTGGGTTTTCCATATAGAGTATCATGTCATCTGCAAA
The DNA here is from genome assembly GCF_002007445.2 of Ailuropoda melanoleuca. Lineage (NCBI taxonomy): Eukaryota > Metazoa > Chordata > Mammalia > Carnivora > Ursidae > Ailuropoda > Ailuropoda melanoleuca. The sequence goes on from NC_048238.1 coordinate 10,603,399, forward strand.
GAGAGACAGTTTGACTTCTTCTTTGCCGATTTGGATACCTTTGATCCCTTTTTGTCTTCTGATTGCTGTTGCAAGGACTTCTAGTACTATGTTGAATAATAGTGGCGAGAGTGGGCATCCTTGTCGTGTTCCTGATCTTAAGGGAAAGGCTTCCAGCTTTTCCCCATTGAGAATAATGCTTGCAGTAGGCTTTTCATAGATGGCTTTTATGAGATTGAGAAATGTACCCTCTATTCCTACACTCTGAAGGGTTTTAATCAGGAAAGGATGCTGTATTTTGTCAAATGCTTTTTCTGCATCAATTGAGAGGATCATATGGTTCTTGAGTCTTTTCTTGTTGATATGATGTATCACATTGATTGATTTGCGAGTGTTGAACCATGCTTGCATCCCAGGTATGAATCCCACTTGGTCATGATGGATAATCCTTTTAATGTACTGTTGGATTCTATTAGCAAGGATCTTGTTGAGGATTTTGGCATCCATATTCATTAGAGAAATCGGTCTGTAATTCTCCTTTTTGAGGGGGTCTTTGCCTGGTTTGGGGATCAAGGTAATATTAGCCTCATAGAATGAGTTTGGTAGCTTTCCTTCTGTTTCTATTTTTTGAAATAGCTTTAGGAGAATAGGTATTATTTCTTCTTTGAATGTTTGGTAGAATTCCCCAGGAAAACCGTCTGGGCCTGGAGTTTTATTATTTGGAAGGTTGTTTATCACTGACTCAATTTCTTCATAGTTAATTGGCCTATTTAAGAAATCTATTTCTTCCTGTTTCAGTCTTGGTAGTTTATAGGTTTCCAGGAAGGCCTCCATCTCTTCCAGATTGTTTAGTTTTTTGGCATATAGCTGTTGATAAAAGTTTCTAATAATCCTTGCAATTTCAATGGTGCTGGTCGTGACCTCTCCCTTTTCAGTCATAATTTTAATAATCTCAGTCCTTTCTCTTTGTTTTTGGACAAGTTTTGCCAGTGGTCTATCAATTTTATGGATTCTCTCAAAGAACCAGCTTCTAGTCCTGTTGATCTGCTCTACTGTGGTTCTGGTCTCTAATTCATTGATTTCTGCTCTAATCTTGGTCAACTCCTTCCTTGTCAGTGGGTTAGGCCTGTCCCTCTGTTGCTGTTCCAGTTTCTTGAGGTGAGAATATAGAAACTGCATTTTAGATTTTTCTATTCTTTTGAGTGAGGCTTGGATGGCTATGTATTTCCCCCTTAGGACTGCCTTTGCAGTATCCCATAGGTTTTGGACCGTTGTGTATTCATTCTCGTTGGTCTCCATAAATTGTTTAATTTGTTTTTTGATTTCCTGGTTTATCGAGTCATTCTTGAGCAGGATGGTTCTTAGCCTCCAAGTGTTTGAGTTTCTTCCAGGTTTTTCCTTGTGGTTGAGTTCCAATTTCAGAGCGTTGTGGTCTGAGAATATGCAGGGGATAATTTCAATCTTTTGGTATTGGCTGAGACCTGTTTTGTGTCCCAGAGCATGATCTATTCTTGAGAATGTTCCATGGGCATTTGAATAGAATGAGTATTCTTTGGTTCTGGGGTGTAGTGTTCTATATATATCTATGAGGTCCAACTCGTCGAGTATGGCATTCAAAGCCTTTGATTCTTTGCTTAGTTTTTGCCAGGGTGTTCTGTCTATTTCTGATAGTGGGGTGTTGAGGTCCCCTACTATTACTGTGTTCTTATCTATATGTCTCTTTATTTTGGTTAAGAGTTGGCTTGTGTATCTTGCTGCTCCCCTGTTGGGGGCATATATATTAATAATTGTCATATCCACTTGTTGAATACTTCCTTTAAGAATAATATAGTGCCCTTCTGTATCTCTCTCTATGGCCTCTAGTTTAAAATCCAGTCTATCTGATATGAGAATTGCTACTCCAGCTTTCTTTTGAGGTCCATTTGCGTGGAAGATGGTACTCCATCCCCTTACTCTAAGTCTGAATGCATCTTTGGGTTCAAAATGAGTCTCTTGTAGACAGCAAATGGATGGGTCATGTCTTTTTATCCAATCTGCAACCCTGTGGCGTTTTATGGGAGAGTTTAAGCCATTTAGATTGATAGAGATTATTGACAGATATGATTTTAATGATGCCATTTCTCTTTAAAGTCTTTGTATCGGTTGTGACTTGCTGCTCTGTATCACTCTTGGGGCCTTTTTACCTTTATAGAGCCCCCCTTAATATCTCCTGTAGGGCTGGTTTCGTGGTTACGAAATTGGTTAATGATTGGCGATTTTGGAACGTCTTTATTTCTCCATCAATTCTGAATGACAGCTTTGCTGGATAAAGGATCCTTGGCTGCATGTTTTTCTCTGAAAGAGCTTTAAAAATGCCCCCCCAAGCCTTTCTCTCATTCCAGGTCTCTGTAGACAGGTCTGACGTAATCCTGATACCTTTGCCTTGGTACGTGAGAAATTTCTTTGCCCTGGCCGCTTTCAATACTGTATCCTTGGATCTAATATTTGCGAATTGCACTATGACATGCCGTGGCGTAGGTTTGTCCTGGTTGAGCTTGGATGGGGTCCTCTCTGCCTCTTGGACACGAATGCTTGTTTCCCTTGCTAGATTAGGGAAGTTTTCAGCTACAATTTGTTCAAATATCTCTTCTAGACCTCTGTTTTTCTCCACCCCTTCAGGGATGCCGATGATTCTGACATTGGATCGTTTCATAGAGTCAGTAATCTCCCGTAATCTACATTCGTGGGCGTGGATTTTTTTAAGACCAGCTTCTATTTTCGTTTTTTCTTCTACTAACCCATCCTCCAATTCGCTAACGCGTTCCTCTGCCTCGGTGACCCTGGCCGTCAGAGCCTCTAGTTTTGACTGCATTTGGCTCATAGAATTTTTAATTTCTGTCAGATTCGCTCTCATTTCTGCCCTTAGGGATTCTATATTCTCAGCAACGCTTTCTCTGATGCTTTTTTCAAGTTTACTCATCATCTTGACCATTGTTGCTCTGAATTCCATTTCTGATAATTGGGATACATCCATATGTATTAATTCTGTGGCCGAGGCCAATTCTGTGGCAGAGGCCACAGACTCATTATCTTTTCTTTGCTGGGGGGGACTTCTCCTTCTCGTCATTCTGATGAAGAGAGATTGCAGGGTTGTCCAGAGCCCAAGTGTTGACTGGGACCCAGGCCGTGCGCCCTTGTTTTATAGAGATCTTAGGGATGTGGGCTTCTTCCTTAAAGAGTTTATTTATTTATTTGAGAGAGAGAGAGACAGTCAGCAAGAAAGGGAACCCAAGCAGAGGAGTGGGAGAGGAAGAAGCAGGTTCCCGGTGGAGAAGCCCGATGAAGGACTCCTTACGGAGCGTTGTGATCACACCCTAATCCGAAGACAGGTGCTTGGTGACTGCGCCACTCAGGCGCTCCGGGTTGTGGGCTTCTTGATTTTTCAGCCTGCCTTCTGGGGGAGGGGCCTGCCTGCAGGTACTCAGAAAACCCTGTTTGGGTAGAGTCTCTGTGTCCCTTGCGAGGGGGGATGGGGATGGGCACCCTGTGAGCCGGTATTTCCGGGCTTTTGTTCTCTGGCGGCTTTCCCTGGCGGTTTGCTATGCCTCTTCTGAGAGAGCAGCAGCGGCTGAAATTCAGCCTCTGTCTCAGAACAGAGGGATCGCGGATCGTTCTCCACTGATGTTCTGGCCACTTTAACTCTGTTTCTGTTGGTGCTGCTCAACCCTGCAGCATCCCGGGCTGTGCGCCCCACACCCGGCGTCCCAGCCCTCACTTCCAGGGCCGGCACGTCTCTGTCCTTTGTGTTTCCAACCCCGCCCGCCGCCAGCCGCCCCGCGCGGGCTCCCGGAGCTCCCCGTCTCAGTCTGGTGTCTCACGGGTGCTGACCGCGAGTCCGCCTGCTCCCCCGTGCAGGTGGCCCTCCAGCCGCCAGCCGCCCCGCGGACGCTCCCGGAGCTCCCGGTCTCAGCCTCGATCCAGTGAGCACACCGGAGCTCCGGAGCTCCGTGAGATGCTTGGTGGTGCACGCTCCCGGCTCACGGACTCAGTCTGCCGTTTCCAGAGTGCGGGTCCGCGGTCCGCCCGCTCCCCGGTGCAGGTGGCCCGCCAGCCGCCCTGCGCGCGCGCTCCTGGAGCTCGCGTTCTAAGTCTGTTGTCTCGCGGGTGCCGTCCGCGAGTCCGCCTGCTCCCCCGTGCAGGTGGCCCGCCAACCGCCAGCCGTCCCGCGTGCGCTCCCGGAGCTCCCTTCTCAGCCTGCTGTCTCAAGTGTGCGGGTCCGCGGTCTGTCCGCTCCCCCTTGTAGGTGGCTACCGCTTCCCGGCGCCCTGACACGGCGGCTCCCTCCCCCTTCTGTTTAGCTTCCGATATCTGTGCGCGGTTTCACGGCTCCCCGCTTCGTACCTCGATACTCAGCGCTGGAGATGTTCATTTGTAGAGATCCAGATGTATCTTCCTGCGTCTCAGGCTGATTCCGTGGATATTCCTTGCTGGTCTGCTACCTATCCAGCTCAACTCAGGGGACCGGCTGAAAAAGGGGTCCCCTACTCCTCCGCCATCTTAACCTCCCCCTCTGTTCGTTGTGTTGTTAACGTGATGTCGTTCCCCATGTCACAGCGCCCTGCACCTCCCACCTCAGCACCGCCACACCTGTCTGTGAGCCACGCACACGGCAAGCTTGCTGTGCACGAACATCTTTGGAGACCATGCGTTTAGTCTCATAACCGTCTTGGGAGTCAAGTATTGTTATCCTCATTAATCTGGGCACCAGAGAGGTTGAGTAATTTGCCCAAGGCCACACAGCTGGTAAGATGCATGGGCCAAAATTTGAGCCCAAGTTAGATTCCAAAGCCCATACTTTTTCTACTATAATATGAAGATGATTGAAAATTTAATATGATGGGGGCACCTGGGTGGCTTAGTCGGTGAAGCATCTGCCTTTGGCTCAGGTCACGATCCTGGGGTCCTGGGATTGAACCCCGTGTCAGGCCCCCTGCTCAGTGGGGAGTCTGCTTCTCCCTCCCCCTGTGCCCCTCCCCTCTACTTGTGCTGTCTGTCTCACACACACACACACACACACACACACACTCTCAAATAAATAAAATCTTTAAAAAAATTAATATAATTATATTCAATATAGTTAGCTTTCTTTGGTAACTCAAACCTAAGGTGACCAACCATCCCAGTTTGCCCTGAACTGAGGATTTTCCTAGGACAGGGGATTCTCAGCACTAAACCAAAAAGTCCCAGCAAATAGACAAATTGGTCACCCTATATAATCAAACCAAGCCTTCCCCACACACCTCCAAAGAAAGTAATCTTGGTCTAAATTACCTACAAAATGCCTTGACTTTGTCCACAAAGATAAAACGGTAGCATGATACTGTCATTCACAATAAGAAATACATATTTGGTCTTCCATCCCAGTTCCTAGCACAGGTCTTAAGACCTTAGAATTTCCTACGTGATAAGAGCAATAAAAAGTGTCTTTTGTTAAGTTAATGAGGTGACTTTAGGAAAACTTCTAAGGATGGGGGCTGGTTACCAGGGGAACCAAGCAAGTGAGGAGAGGAGTGGCTTGTTCAGTCCCACCCTCTGATCTCGGGGGAGGGGAGACAGGCTGGAGATTGAGTTCATCCTGCACTGGTCAGTGATTCAATCCGTCCAGCCTATGTAGCAGAGCCTCTGTAAGAAACCCAGGAGGTCAGGGGTTGGAGAGCTTCTGGGTTGGTGAACACGTGGTTGCAGTGAATGACACGCTCGGCATAGAAGCTGTGTACCCTTTCCCCACACCTTATCCAATGCCTCTCTCCCATCTGGCTGTCCATGGTTACATCCTTTTCTCATGCACTGGTGATCTAGTAAGGGAAATGTTTCTGAGCTCTGAGCTGCTCTAGCAAGTTAATCAAACCCAAGGAAGGGATCATTGAAACCTCCAGTCTGTAGCTTGTCGGTCAGAGGCACGGGTGACGGCCTGAACTTGGGACTGGGGCCTGACGTTGGTGGGGGTCTTGTAGGGCTGAACGCTTAACCTGTGTGACTGGATGTTATCTCTGGGGAGATAGTGTCAGAATCGAGTGGAATTTGTGGGACACTTGGTCAGTGTCCTTGGAGAACTGAGTGAAGGGTTTGGCGGAATTGGACCAAAACAGACATGGGAGGTAGTCAGAAGAACAGCTAGCCATATTGTGTTAGTCATCTTTAACCTCTCTAGTGGGAAATCAGTCTTCTCCCATCTTGCCATTTAATTTTTTAATAGCCCTTCCCAGCCAACATAGATGGTCCCAAAATATTCATTTTTTAATTAAAATGTATTTTTAAAGATTTTATTTTTAAATAATCTCTGTACCCAATGTGGGGCTCAAACTCACAATGTCAAGACCAAGAGTCCTATGCTCCACAGACTGGGCCGGACAGGTGCCCCTAAAATTTATTTGTACTTGAGTGAACTTGGGTGGGGGAGATACCTTGTTTTGTTCAAATTTGAGAACTCCATCGGAGATAAGTGGAAATTAATTATGATATATATATTAAAAAAAACCCCAAAAAACAACGAACTGGTTTGGAAAGCCCAGTTGACGAAAGCAACGAAGACTAGAGCAACAGCAACTGGGAGTGTTTTAGTCATTAAACAAGTGCCCCATAAATAAAGAGAATCAATATTTTTAAAGTATTTTTTCTATATATGTTCATATTATATTTCAAATATTTAAGCTCTATTATCAGTTAACTCTGATTAAAGATTAAGATTAAAGGAAAATTTTCAAAAAAGAGAAATCACGACTCTGATAAAAGTGTAACATGAACACATGATTAAAGATGTGATTTGACTCATCCCTGTGTGAACTAGTAACGTACTACAGCTAGTTTGAAGGAGAAACCGAAGAACAGACACAGGTAGCTCAGGAAGGTTGAGATGAACTTGTAAATGGAGGCAAAACTGGCCTCCTCCACCCTGGGGGCGGGGAGTCTCTTGACCCTCTAGGGCATAGGATGTACGTGTCTATAGGTATAAATGATTTTGCATTGTTACCAGTCATCTACAATGTGCAGTAAAATAGCTTGAAGGCTGCTGAGCTAGAGTCAGAAAACCAGGAAGGGTGCAATGTAAACAGCACATTGCTTGCCACTGACGTGCAAATATTTCTTGACACCACCATTTAAAAAAATTGCTTTTACGGAGTTTTCCCACTGGCATGGTCGTGAGTGTTGGGGATCTTATGTAGCTGAAGAAGAAAACCTTAGTGGGTTTCTTTGGGAACACAGGAGGCTTTTAATAAACTTCTTACGTTAGAAAGCATTGGCAGGATTCTTGCAATAAACACTACCTTCCTATTTGTCATGCTGCAGAAAATTAGGTCTCCCAAGGTGCATACATCTTTGGTATGCCAACCAATAATGTAACAGGGAGATTAACTCCTATTTGACCCCAAACTCCAGAACTAGTATTGGTTTTGAAGGCGAGCCGTAGTGTGGTGGTTTGGAAGGAGCTGGTTGCCACTCTCTAGTTGTGGGCTTTGGACACATTTCTTGAAAAACCATTCCAACCCTGATGACATCTAACGCTTGATGGGTTCTTACCTTGTACCAGGCACTGTTCTAAGGTCCGGGTTTGTATTAACACACTTAACTTCAGCATGACCCTGGGAGGTACCTTCTTTGTATTTCACAGCTGAGGAAATGAAGAAACAAATTTAACCTTCCCTCCCCCTGACATGATACAGAGAGTAAAAGGAGGGCCTTTAAACTCAGTTCTTTAACCCAGGTCATTCACAAGGCCCTATCTAGCTTTGATTTTTATGTCATAAAGTCAAAACAGAATAAAGATGGACGATACCAGGTAAGATGGGATCTACTTCTTTAGAAGTTTATTTTCCAAAACTTGTCTCTACAGTTCACCACTTCTCGTCTCCATACCTTTATGACTAAGAATGGGAACCAGAGTTCTCAGTTGACGTGGAATCAATTTGAGTTGGACAGAAAGGAAAAGGCACCAAAACGGAATCCTTGCATAAACCACGGGTGGCAGCCTTTGCCCCATTCCCCCAAAGGTGGCATCTTAGATCTGTTTGCACTGACACTCAAGTCAGAACACGGACCTTCTAAATGGCTCATATCCCCAAAGGATTCCCATTAACCCTTTGAGACTGGTGAAGAAATCCCATCACTGGAAGATTCAGCTTCACCAAAAATTAGCAGTTTTAGATTGTTCACTTGATTTCTGGGTGTTAGAAGTCTGGCTCTATTCGGTGTTGCAAATTCACGCTTGTGACTCTCCTATTACAAGAAAATAGATGATGCAAAATTCCAGGTGAGGCCAGAGCTAGGCTGCACTGCAGTGATAGTGTTGACGTTTGGGTGACACCCATCACCCATCAGCAGGTTCGGGTCAGGGCTTTGGTTCAATTCATGAATAGGAAATAGGAGATTCTTAGCTTCGCTCCCCAGACTGGAAGCAAAACTCAACGATACACCGCGGCTACTGCTGCTTTACGGCTGAAGTTTGTGCTCGTATCTTTGTGCATTTCCTCACGTTGAGCGATCCTCTGTCCTTCCGGACTTAGTAATGTTGAGCTTTAGGTGGCTGTTCTGCGTGAGCTCCAGTGACACATTTGAAAGGCACACATACTGTAATTGATACCCTTCACCATTTATCCAAAAAGACTGAATGTTTTGCTATTAAAAAAAATTTTTAGAGCTCCTGGGTGGCTCAGTCAGTTAAAGCGTTTACCTTCAGTCAGGTCATAATCCCGGAGTCTCAGGATCGAGTCCCGCATCGGGCTCCCTGCTCAGGGGGAGTCTGCTTCTCCCTCTGGCCCTCCCCCCTCATGCTCTCTCTCTCAAATAAATAAATTAAATCTTTAAAAAAAATTTTTAATGTTGCTTAAAAGATATGGTTTTTGGGGGGGTTTTTTGTTTTTTTTTAAAGATTTTATTTATTTGACAGAGACAGCCAGCGAGAGAGGGAACACAAGCAGGGGAGTGGGAGAGGAAGAAGCAGGCTCATAGCGGAGGAGCCTGCTGTGGGGCTCGATCCCATAACTCCAGGATCACGCCCTGAGCCGAAGGCAGGCGCTTAACGGCTGCGCCACCCAGGCGCCCCAAAAGATATGTTTTAGAAAGTAGGTGCAGTTTAAAAATCTCCAACAAAAATGGAGATTTTAGTGAAGTCAGTGGTCCATGTTTAGCTCTATATACCATTGATTTAAACCACACCTACTTTTTTTTTTTAAAGATTTTATTTGCTTATTTGAGAGAGAGCACAAGCGGGAGAGGGAGAAGCAGACTCCCCACTGAGCAGGGACCCTGGGATCATGAACTGAGCCTAAGGCAGATGCTTAACCGACTGAGCCACCCAGGTGTCCCATCTCTACTCTGTTCTAAAGATAGATTCTGGGGAAACCTTTTGACTGAAAGAGCAAATAAAATCAACTTTTTAAGAGTAAGCTTCAAGCACAAACATTTCCATCAGACCCATGTTGTTTTATTAATTCCTGAATATATGCAATCATCTACAATGTTTTAGTAATTAACTTATCTTAATAGAGTCTGGTAGCAAACATGGGATATTTTATTTAACACGGGGAAGATTATTTAACATCAATAAAATTTTAATACATATTTTTCTGCTTAGCAAAGGTATCTATGAAATATATCATAATTACCATATTGTGTTTCTACCATAAGCGTCCAGTTATATAAATTCTTGTCTCTGGCATCCAAGCAGTATGAGTAATTTGACAAAAGAAGGAAATACTAGAATTTACATAAATCATAAATCTGTCATTTAGGGAATTTATATTGCACTTTGTTATAGTGAGAACAAATTTTAAAAGAGGTATTTTCTTCATTTTCACACCATACAAATATTATACCACACTAAAAACACCACGTGTTTGTGAGTTCAGTAAAATGAAAGGCGTGGGGCCAAGCCATGAATTTAGGAGTCGATTAATGGGTTTTATCCCTTTCGTTATAGTCAGACTAGGATAAATAGAGTTGTACCAAAATGGCCACTTACCATCTAAGGAAGACCAAAGTAGCTCACTGTTCTGAAGTTGGCCTTGGGGAACCTCAGAGCTCATATATACTATAGAATTTATGTTAAATGGACTTATAAGGTGATCCCCAAAGTTCAGATGGAAATTCTTTCTACTAGAATGTAAATAGGTGTCTTGTTGGGGATTTCCCCAGAAGCAAGGGGGTGAATGCAGGTAGGTTATTTGGAAGGTGATCCCAGGAAATATTAGCGAGGGAATGGGGAAGTAAGATGGGGAGGAGAAGGAAGCCAGTGAAGAGTAAAGAACCAAGCCAGTTTCCACTCTGGCCGTCTGGAGCTCCATCCCCCTGGGGAGCACTGGGAGACAGTGTAGAGTTCTCCCAAGCAAGAGAGGAGGTGGCTGGGGTGTTGAGTTACCAAATCCCTGTCCATCACTAGTTGAGCTGTCCTCAGTGACTGAAAAGCCCTTGATGAAGGGTGGCAGGTATTCAAGGTAAGCGGCCTTTGGCGATCAGAGGAGAGCGCCAGAAAGCCAGGGGTGACATCCTGGTAGCATCTGCTACAATAGGTTTTCAACTCATGAAACTGAGTCTTTCAGTTCTTCAGTGCATTTCCTTTTCCCGATGAAAATCAAGTGGGGTGGCAGGAAGAACACTGATCAGGTGCCTTCATTCTAGCCCCATTTTTATATCTTCCTACGTCTAACATCTTAAGGCCAACTCCAGGCTGGAACTCTCTGTATCTGTTTTCTCGTCGGGAGGCCTGGACCACATGGTCTCGAGCATTTCTTCCATCTTAAGGTTCTGTGTTTGATGCAAATGGGCCTCTTCTTTTCTTTGCTTGAAAGGGTCAGCGCGGGCTGGCCAGACTGAGCAAAAGGTAGGAGGTGGAATGTAATAGTGTTTTAGTCAGGACTCCTATGGATGCAAGAGATAAAAACTATCTCAAGTTCAAAGAAAGCATATTAGAAGGATCCAGGGACTCCTAGAGATGGCGAGCAGCAGGCAGATCCAGTCCTTAAAAGAACAGAAGAATCCTCAAACTAACTTGAGACACAGAGACATAGTGATATGATACAGACAGGGATAGAGAAACAGTTATATAGATGATACAGTCATAGTTATAGACATAGAGATGTAAATACATAGAGATATTGTGATGGATCTAGGGACATGGATAACCATAGACATAGAGATGTAGTTATACATATAGTGACAGAGGTATAGTAATAGAATTCCAGACGTGTAGATACAGTATTAGATAGTTGTGGAAATATAGAGAGAAACAAACATACCCAGATAGAGAGTGATAGACATATAGTTAGAGATGTATAGATATAGGCAGACATGGGTATAGTTCCAGTTGTAGAGATGGTTATATATGTGTAGCCAGATACATAGACTGTGTACAGATACAGATATGGTTATGGATACAGATACAGATGCAGACAAAGATTGACACGGGACCACCTGGTCCTTGAGCGTCCGCTCCCTTTCCACTCAGTAGCCTTGTTGCTCCTGCTTCTGCTCCCCCATTAGTCCCCTGCCCTAAATTCAGCTTGGATATGGCTTGACTTGTCCCACTGCAACTCTCCAGCCCCCACTGCTGACTGACTAATGACCTTAGTGTCCCAATTCCACAGTCCTGGAGAGGAAAAGCATGGCTTTTATATCCACCCTCGTCCAATCAGCTATGGCCAAGGACTGGTGAGTCACAGCACAAACTTGACTACTAAGCCTACCACATTACTAGGATTGTAGGATCTAATTTAAACATTTGGGGAGGGTGGGACGCCTGGGTGGCTCAGTCAGTTGAGTGTCTGACTCTTGGTTTTTGGCTCAGGTCATGATCTCAGGGCTGTGAGATCGAGCCCCACGTTGGGCTCCATGATCAGCACGGAGTCTGTTTGAGATTCTCTCCCTCTGCCCCTCCCCCCCGCTGGCTCTCTCTCTGTAAAATAAAATGAATAAATAAAATCTTTAAAAAAGTTGGGGAGGGAATCATAAGATGTCCAAGCACCCTAAAATGTGTCTACTTGTTGCTTCTAAGGAGTACTAGCGGCATAGTTCTGTACTGAAAGAGGATGAGGACGCTTGGAAAATGACTCAAAGAAAGTATTTTTAATTTTCATTGCAGTATAGGTAACATACAGTGTGATCTCAGTTTCAGGTGTACACTATAGTGATTCACCAATCCTATACATCACTCAGTGCTCCAAGCAAAGACAATTTTCAAGATTTCCTGTTTTGTAAAAATCTTGCCATCTAAAAATTGTTTTAGAAAACAGTTCATGAGAGTAGGGGATAATCCAGGAGCAGCATTTATACATATAGAACCCAAAGAATGTATCTTCTTCCTTCCTTGTTTCCACAGCACCCCGAAGTCCTTCTCTTAACACTTAAACCATTAATTCTAATATCTTTACATGTCTGTCACCCAGGGCAAGGGATTATCTCTTAATCATCTTTACATCCCAACGGGACACAGTGTCCAGCCCACAATTGGCAAGAGGACAATAAATGTTTGTTAAAGGAATAAGTCTATAAACCATATGAGAACTTTCTGCAAATAAGGAGATATATATATATATATTTGTTTTAGCAGATTTTGCTACTTTTATTCTTTAAAAAAATCACAAATACAGTTCAAATTTTACAGTCCACAGAACATTTCTCAACCAAGCTTTCCCAAGTCAAGTTGGAGCAGCTTTGAGTAGTGTCTGTACTTTTAAGGCCCATGTAAATGGAGGTGCCTGGCTTTTGCTCTCAGAAATCATTGTATAGGATTTCTGTAGGACAAAATAAATAGACAAGCCTTGCAGGGGTATGCCAAGTTATTACATTCAATTGTGAACAGGAAAATAGCAAAGGATATTTACACATGGAACAGGAAGGAAATATACAGGGTGGACTCCAGCTGTATCTCCCCCCAAGGAAGACAAAAAGAAAAGCCCTTGATGACTGAGTGCCTTAAGTTGCAAACATGAAGTTAGTCAAAGTCAAGGGCGCTAACATTCACACAATGAAATTTCATTCACGAGCAAGGAGATTTTTCTGTATAGTAGTGACATTTAAAGGGTCATAGATCATAGACTCAGTCACTTAAAAATCAGACAAAAGCCATGCTGATCCTCACTGACATAAAATATTCATTGTTTCTGGTGGCGAAGTGACCTCACCCCACCACCACCAGGCCATGACTCCCGGCTATGAAGAATGAAGTCCGGGAGCAAAGTTAACCACCAGTGAATTCTGACTCCCAAATTCATGTTCTTTCCATTCCATTGATAGATGACCACAGACAAGACGTAACTGCTCTAAATCTCCCATGCCTCACCTGTAAAGTGGCATGATAAGACCTACCTTGTCAAGAGTAAATAATAACTCTGAAATGTCTAGCATATAATAATCACTCCATAAATAGCAATTTCTCTTCAATTATGAAGTGGGAGGTCCTACGAGCTGACGAAATTTGAGGAAAAATGGATCACAGTGTTATTTTTTTCTCTTTTAATCTCACCTTCATTTTTTTCTGCTCCCTAAGAGGTGTGGTCTATTATGTTGAAGGCTGAACGGTCTAAGAACCACGTGTTAGCTGGCCATCCCAGGTCTCCAGGGAGAAAAAAGCTAGAGACTGTCCAATGGACACATTTCTAACAAGTGGACCTCACAGGCCTGGCTCTTTGTAGGTTCCAGATGAATGTTTGAACAAGAAGGGAGGGAGAGGAGAAAGAAGGAAGGAAGGAGAGGTGGGGAAAAGGAAGGGAAGGAAGACTGAAAGTGGTTGGGATTTTTCTTCTGCCATCGAGCTCCAAGAACAGGGTCCTTGACAGGCGCAGGATGAAGAAAAGCAGTGTAGACCTGGACACACCGTCCCATGCAGAATGTAGCTGTGTCTGCATTGAGCATCTCAAATGTCTTCATTGACTTCTTTCATGGAATAAGAAATGGAAGGAAAAAACAGACTGGGAAAATCCATCCATTTCTAGAACATGTCACTACAATTAACTTAGAAAATGAAGAATTAAGAGGTACGTTCTTCCTCTTCAGTAGGAATGGTGATCAAGAAAACTGAAGTTTGGGGCACCTGGGTGGCTCAGTCAGTTAAGTGGCCAACTCTTGATTTCTGCTCAGGTCATGATCTCAGCGTCCTGGGATCGAGCCCCGTGATGGGGTGGCCTCCGCGTTCAGTGGGGAGTCTCCTTGAAGATTCTCTCCCTCTGCCCCTCCCCGCCATGCATGCTCGTGCTCTCTCTCTAAAATAAATAAACCTTAAAAAAAGACGTGAAGTGCGAGGGGAGGGCTATGTGATGGAAACAGAGACATGAGCTCCGCCTGTGTGTGGCCTTGGGCAAGGCGCTTCACACACTGGAGCTGTTTTTCCATTTGTAAAATCCAAATCAATGGTTCTCAATCTTGGTTTGCCATTAGAACCACCAGGGGAGTTTCTATGTGTCCCCATGCTCTAGCCATTGTTCATACATTAGAAACTCTGGAGGTGGGGTTGGGGTACCAGTAGTTTCAAAGCTTCCCAGATGATCTCAGTGTCCAGCTGATCTCTAGACTCACTACCCTAAGAGGTTCTCAGACAAGCAGCATAGGCATCACTTGGGAACTTCTTAGTAATCAAGACTCAGGCCTTACTCCAGAGCTACACAGTCAGAATCTGCATTTTACCAAGACCGCCAGCTAATTTGTACTGCCCTTCCAGCCTGAAAGCTCTGGCCTAGCCACTCTTGCATCCAGCTGTTTCATCTAATCATGCGTTGCTTCTGCTGTTATTTCAATGTAATTTTGGATCTCAGCACCAGGCGCAATGTGAGTATTGCAAGGTCTGTATGTGTGTTATGGGTATGTATTCCGAAGGCACAAAAGATCCCGTCACACCTGTACCACGCGGGGGGCTCCATGAAAATAGATTGAAAACAAAAGTAGCGCTGTAAAAGGTGCAGATGGTTTTACGAGATTCTGATCAAAGATTGCTTTTCCTTTGTAGAATGCAGTGGGGCCCCCTAAAGAGCCGTGCTCTGCAAAGTCAGCAATGCCCGTGTGATTATTAAAAACACCTGCCTGTCCATGGCTATTTGGATCCAGTGTCTTCTCACCTGGCCACACATCACTGCCAGGCTCCTTCTCTGTTCCCCCATGCTACCCGATGGTGCCTTTGTCCACAGCTCCCTTCAGGAGATATTCAGTGGGTTGGCCGAGGAGAGTTTGACCGCTCTGGAAGTTTCTTGTTGTAATGTTCATTCCCTCTGTTAAGCCTACAGAAGAGAAGTCTGCTCTGATAAAAGCAAAAACCAGAAACCGAATCGATTTGATAACTCAGGGCTAAGAAGGCAGGATGGCCCCCACGTGTTAGGATACTGATGTTTTATTAGGACTTTATGGAGTAATGCTTTATCTGGAGGAGGGAGTGATTTGGATCAGCATGTTTAGGGGGAAACGGCATGGTCCAAAACCCCTAATTGCTGATTTAATGCCTTTTCTAGACATGGGGTAGCTGCCCACGTGGTGTGCTGCCCAAACTCCCCTGGGCCTTCCCAGTCTAGTAGGACTTCAGCAGTCAGCATCTGCAAGGCTGGGGGTGCCTTTGGCTGTGAGCACAGCAGGCGGAAGTCCTAGGATCAGTACTCTGGGAGAAGCCTTCTGGCAGTGACCGGCGGCGCCTTTTGCATGAGCTCATGTGGAGAGGCACGCTCTAGGCTGGCTCTGGGAGATGCTCAGCAGCACAGAGCTCCAGTTGCCCCCAGTGATGACCCGATGATACATACTTGCTAGTTTCCTTCCCTTCCTGATTGACTCCCCACTCCCCTGCCAGTGTCCTTGGCACCTGCAGAGAGAATCACTTCCCCTCAGCTCCTTGCCTCGTGGTGTGCTTGTGGGGAAAGCCGCACTAAGATACATTTTAGATTCCATTTGCTTTAAAATATTTGCAGGTACGTGGTTCATATTTGATATCCTTTCCTTTCACTTCTAATATTTTCAGTAATTCAAACCAGTTTTGGTACGAAGAGTAATGGCCTGGAAGAGGTCATCTTATTACCTTATTCATGAGCTTCGTTTGACATCTGAAGCCACCAAGGAGCAAGAAGATGAGGAAAAGGATTTCTATGACAGCAGAGCTGAGGGGAGAAGGGCCCTCCTTTTCAATCTCAGTTCTACACTTGTCAGTTGCATGACCTTGGGCAAGTCGCTAAATCTCTCTGACTCTGATTCTTGACACTTCAAAAATGGGGGAACTAATGATCACTACCTATAGAGTTGTGGGTGTTGAGTACGAGTGTTTAGGACAGGGTGTGTCACTCTTCCCTATGAAGAGCTCAGTGGCCTAACTGCTTACTAACCAAGGACACCGAATCCGTTCGGATACCTTCAGCCATAAAACCAAAGATCCAAGTAAACACGAGTCCGCCTTAAGGAGATGCATAATGGTGTAAATGAGGAATCTGCAGCAAGAGTCTTCCCCGTTGCCCCTTCTCACATTTTATTGGCTGGAATTAAGGCACATACCCATTATAGAACCACGAATCACGTTTATCAAGACAACTTCCTCTTTCTCCATAGTCTTCCTTTTATATCTAACACTAGGTCATAGGCGTGTCAGAGAGCTATTTCTGTAGCTTGGCTGGCACCGCTGACCTTGGCTAAGCTCATTGTGTATCTGTGGGTTGGACGACATACGCTAGGCTTGATTGAGTGGCTCTGTTCCACCTGTTCCTCATTCTCCTTGGGCTACGATGCTGGCTGGGGCTTGGTTTTCTGGCCTCCTTGAGAGAGGCTCAGGTGTCTTACGGCCTACGCTTGGAACTGGCAACTTGGTTACCTTCTGCCCTTATGCCGTTGGTCAAAACAAGTCACAGCCAAGTCCCGAGGAAAAGTGAGGGGACATAGGCTCTACCCACTGTGAAACCAAAGGGTATGCATGCAGGGAAGGGGTGGAGGAGGGACCAGTCGTGTTTTTGCCACTAGTTTCTGCACTGGTTACTATATTACAATATCGGCCGGTGGTCCCATGTGAGTAAGCTGTTGTAAATGAGCGTGGGAGGTCACTTGTCAAATGAAGGGGTTGCCCAGGACTTGGTGTCCTTCCAGCTCCAGCAGCCTAGTGATTTGCAGTTTGTGGAAGAACACCTAGAAGCTTATGATGAGAACCTAAACAAAAGTGGTATGGGAGTGTTCTGAACCAGCATCCTTGGTTCCTGCTTTGACTTAACCAGATTCTGAAATCCGGGTGCAGGTATCACCGAAACCTGCCACAAAACAGCGGTCTGAAACAGATGGCGCGGCGTGGTGACTCTGACCAGAGTGAAGTGCACTGAGTCTGGGGGAAGTTTCTCTGGTGCGCAGAGAGCACGGAGGAGGATGCGCGGGTCGTGCTGGAGGCGGGTCCCAGCCAGATGTGCACCGCCCGCCCCGCCCTCCCCTCGCGCGCGGGGCCCCACTGCACCCGGAGACGAGCCACCGCGCGCCTCACCAGGATACCCCCGCCGCCCGCTGGGATCGCGCCCGGCAGGAGCGGAGGCCCGGAGCCACCGAGGAGAGCGGAGGCGGCCGGCCCGGAGCGCCCCGGGGTCCGCGCCCTCCCGAGAGGGGGCTCAGGAGGAGCAGCGGGAGGCGGCGGAGGGAGGCCCTGCGAGAAGATGCCGCCGCGCTGGGCCCTGGCGCTCCCGCTGCTGTTCCCCTGGGTGGCAGGTGGATTAGGGAACGCGGCCAGGTGAGTGTCTGCTTATCGCCCGGCCTGAGCTCCTCCTTGCGGGGGGGCTTCTCTCCTCGGTCCCTCCAGGCACCGCGCGGGGGTGCTTGCGCGTGTGTTTGTGCGCGCTGAGCCGGGCTTTCACCAGGTGCCAGGCCCGGGGCGCGCACGGGCTTTCCTCCCCGCGCCCCTTTGGCGAGGCTGGTTCCCGGTCCCTCTGCACCAGCTGCGCCCCACCTGGCGGCGTGGGCGGGTTTCGGGAGGAGGGAGGCTCTGGGAGCAGCCGGGTGGGTGCGTTCTGGCTTGGTGGTGGGCACGCATCTACTGTGCCCGCGGGGGTGCGAGTGGCGGTGGGCGGGTGGGTTCTGTGCCTGCGTAGTTTTGTGCTTCCCGTTCTATCTGAAGGGCACCAACTGATTGTCAGTCGCTGGTTTTGCTGGGGGAGGAGGGGGAGAAACGGGACAACAGAGTAAGCGTTTGCTGTGCTTGGGCCCAGCCCGCTGGGAAAGGGGCTCCTCTACTTAGTGCCTTTCTGATTAAGGTTAATGAACTGGAAAGGATGTGGTTGTCAGATGAAATCGACTTATTTTTCTTGCTATGGCAATTTAGAATCTGAAGCCGTTTCTCTACTGTTGGTAAACTTGTTGAAGCCCTGAAACTTACTTTTTCCGAGATCAGCAAAGCCACTTAGTAAGCACACACGTACATAATGCTTACCGTTGGCATGGCACTATTCTAAGCACTTTCGGACTATTAACCCATTTGAAAGCCCGTAAGTGTTCTGTGTGGTAAGTACTAGTATTATAAGCCCCTTGTGGCAGAGAAGAAAAATGAGGCACGGAGAAGTTGGGTAACTTGCCAAGGAGGCACAGCCAGTAGTAAGTGATGGAGCGGGCATTCAATCAAACTCAGGCCTTTTAGGAATCACTCACTGGTTCTCTGGCTGTGATACCTTGCTTTCTGAGATGTCCACTAGAGCCGTGTTTCTCTTCTGGGCCACTGTTGACCTTTAGCACTGGGCTGGATAGTTACTGGTTGGGGGTGATCCGAAAACTGTCCTGTGCATTGTAGGATTTTGAGCAGTTTCTGTGGCCTCCACCCACTAGATGCTAGTAGCCCCGCCTCCACCAAAAATGTCTCCGGACGTTGCCCAAGGTAGGGGTGGGAGGCAGTGGCTTGCAGAATCACTGCCTTACAGAGATTTTTTTAGTCAAACACTTCCTGGGGAGAGCAGGCTGGGAGCCGTGGTTTGGAACAGGCTTCTGAAAGGTGAGCCTGACTATCTTTGTTTGACTTACAGGAAAAAAATCTTTCATCAGTCAGCCACAGTATTAAGGGATTTTGAAGTTCAAACAGAACAAACCTCAAACCAGGTTCTTAGAATGTAGGATCGTAAGTTTCAATTTCCTTTCCACAATAAAAATGTAAGCAGATGCAATTTGCTCCTAATCACATTCTCCTTGAACGTGGAGGTTCGCGTGTTAGAAAGCCCACTTAAGAAAGACCGACCGCTTTTGGGAGATGAGATTAGCAGTTCTTAGCAGCCAGCAAATGGACCTCCAAGAGCTTCACTTTCAAAGTGCCACCAAATTAAATGAAAAGCCGAAAAGTCCCCCATAAACCAGGGAATATTAAAATGAAGAATCCGTGTCAGGATTCTGCAATTCTGTGGTTTTCAAGATGTGAAATGTGCTTTTTTTACACAGTATCAGGTTCCCGAGATGGTGTGTTTATTATCTGCTCAACGGGCTTGGAGACGGCAAGTGGCTGGCTCTTCGGGAGCTGCGCAGACGCCGTGTTCCATCAACTCCAGCCTCCACATGCTGGGTGATTCCTTTACAGAAAAGACAAGGCGCCCACTGCTTGTTTCCAGGGGCTTTACACCTTATAGTAAAAACTGTGACTGCTGTATAGAGATTTCTAATACAAGCACTGGAGTTTGTTTAAATTTTTAAAAATTTTTTAAAAATTTATTTGTCAGAGAGAGAGCGAGTGCACACATGCAGGGGAAGGGGCAGGCAAAGGGAGAAGCAGCACCCTGGGATCATGACCTGAGCCGAAAGCAGACACTTAACCTCCTGAGCCACCCAGGCGCCCCATGGTTGGTTTGTTTTTTAAATAGAAATACTGCACCATAATTTTAGTGATCTAGAAAACTGCGTGCCACCTAAATAATGCTTAGTGCATAGTAGACAGTCAACACTCATCAAATGAATAAATCAGCAGCAGCATGCATTTTTCTTGTCCTAAGCATCAGAATTTGGCTTGAGCCCTATACTGTTTTTTTTCTATTTATTTATTTGTTTATTCATTTTTTTACGAGGCAAAAGACTTTATTAACCTCGTCTCAAACTTTATTCCCAGGCTTTTCCAGCTTAATTAGCTGCAAAGAATGAATTGTGTCTAAGCAAAAGCTGAAAAGTGCTACAGTGTCCAAGGGCCTTGGACTTAAAAATTCTAGAGATCTAGATTTTATCAGATCCACAAACAAAATTTTAAAAAAGTCATAATATAAAATAGCAGCTCCCAGTAACTTCTTCAAGTCCTGTCTTCTTCAGAAGGTGTCTTAGTTCCATTTGCTTTATTCTTGGAAACTTCATCAAAATTCTCTGCAAGATCTGGAACTTTGCCATCGCCCCGGTCTCCGGTAGCAAGGGGTGCTTTTCCACCCGCAGACTGTGCGGGCAGAGCTTCAGCCAGTCCCTTAAACGAGTCAGACGGTCTGTACCACGTTGGTGTAAGATGCCGGGTAGCGGTCCTGTCCGCCGCTCTGTCTCAGCACGGCCTGGAACCATGAAAGTGGATCCTTGTTCCTTGGTTCGTGAACATCTTCACTTCTTCAATACCAGAGGTATTGTTTACCCCTAACTTCTTTAAGGAGACCTGAAGTGTTTTCTCACGGACCCTAGCCCTTCTCTGAACCACCTTCTTTCGGCGAGCGGTTCCTTTCCCACCCGTGCACACTTGTGCTTGCAGTTCGATGAGTTTTTCCTGGTTCGTGGTAGTTTCTTCCATCTTGTTGGAGCGGAAATGTGACCATGCCAGGGACGAGGGTTGGCGCTCAGGGGGTGTCGGGTGGACCAGCTGAGATTAGGCCGAACCCTAGACTTTTTAAATGCCCTTTGGGTGTGGGGACCATTTGCCAGTCTAGAACATTTATTGATCTGAATTCCCTCTCCACAGGGTTCCAGGACCTAACACTGGCATCTTTTGGCCTTGAGCACAGAAAATAAACATTAATTTTGCTGTTCTTTTCACATTGGAGCAACTGCCTATTTAAAACATATTTCTGTTATACATTTTTTTTCTTGATTGAATTCAAATAAAAATAACGTGAGATGAAGGAATGACTGGGTTCATGCTGAGGTCTGCACTCAGGGAGTGATGCCTGCTTTCTGTAAATCACACCTGCGTTGAGAACTGAGCCCTGCTCAGAGCCCTGCTAAGGAAGTGCCATTGTAGTAATTTTCCACAAACTTTGTAGCTCAAAAAAACACAGATTTATTCTCTTAGAGTTCTGGAGATTGGAAATCCAAAGTGAGTCTTAAGGGGCTAAAATTAAGGTGTTGGCAGGGCTGTTCCTTCTGGAGGCTCCAGGGGGGAATCCATGCCTTGTCTCTTAGAGCTTCTAGAAGCTTCCAACAATCCTAAACTTGCGGCCACATCACTTCAATCTCTTCTTCGTCACCTTGCCTTTTTTTCTTAGTCTCCTTCCTCCTTTATCTACAAAGAAACCTGTGATTATACCAGGCCCATCCAGATAATCCAGGATGATCTCCTTATCATAAGATCCTTGATTTGATCATATCAGCAAGTCCCTTTTGCCATATAAGGTAACATTTACAGGTTCTAAGGATTAGGTAGGACGTGGACATCTTTGGGGAGGCCATTATTCAGTCTTGCGCAGGAAGCGTGAACTGCAAGTTGGTTGTTCTTGGTTTTATGGGTTGGATCTTATTTTGAACCATGATTTTAGTGATTTGTGAGTGGTTGAGGTATCATTCCTCTCTTATTCTTAAAACTAGAATTTGTGGGAGTATACCCAAAACTCAAGAGCTAAGTTTTTCTAGGAAATAGTGACGATGAAATGTTTGATTACAACATAGAAATCACTTCTGAGCAAACTTACTTCAATAGTTTTATTGGTTTAGAAGATATTATGGTCCTATTTATATGTGATTTATGTGCATAAGCCAAGGTTGTGTAAAGATTAAAATGAAAATAAGTACATTATCTAGTCTTCATAAATCAGATTGGTGTTCAACAAATATTGGTGAGACTCCACTATGTGTCAACACTTTTCAGTGTGCTTTCAATCACTTCTCTCATCAACCCTATGAAATAGATATTGTGCCTATTTGACAGACATTGGGATGGACAAACTTGAAGAAATAAAGTGAATTTCCAATAACTTTATTTGATTTGATTTTCTGCTTTAAGAGCAGTGCCATTCCAATGTTCCACGTTTATTTCTCCAAAAATATTGGATACATAAAAGCTGACATTTTTGCAAAATGCTTTCATACATTATCACCAGTGATCTTTTTTAGCTTGACTCCTGCCCAGTATGACCCGGGGATGTGTGTAAAATAAGTGAGGAATTTCTGAGGTTCCACCCTCCCCAGAACCACCTCCTTCCTCTAAGTTTCCATTCTCTCAGAAGCAGACTCTGAGATCAGGATTTGAATGTATGTGGTTTATTTGTGTAGTGACCCCAGAAAGTTCTAGTTGGGAAAGAGATGTTATGGAAATAAGTTATCACTGTGATTCAGTCCTGCTGGGGAATTCTAGAAGACAGTAGAACACAAGCCTCAGAGCTATCCCCCCCGAAGGCAAGGGAGCTGGGGTATTTATACTCCAATCAGTCATTGGTTGAGAGCTTCTGAGGAGGGGCCACGTAATAGGGATCTTATTACTTAGAAGGGGAGAAGAGATATTGAGGTACCACTTGCAATGTCAGCCATGTGTAAATTACAGATCATATCCCATTTACAGATGAATAAACTGAGTTTCAAAAGATTAAGCGATTAAATGATTTGCCTAAAATAATCACAGTGAACAGGTGGCAGATTGAAAGCCATGGCTATCTCCCAAGGATAATTAGATCACTTTCCATGGGGTGGTTGTCCAGAGTAATCAGCAGTACTTCTGGTTTCATCAGTTAACTTGCTGGGTTTCAACGGATTGGTTCCAAGAACCTGTTTTAAATCTGAAGGTCTTGCTTATGACAACAGACAAAATGCAAAAAACCAATACTCTGAAAGTAGTTAAAATTAATTCACTTCAGCTCAACATGAATTGAACACATGACATGCCCAAACATTCTCCTGGATGCCCGAGACTCACGTCTATCTGCCATCCCCACTAGACAGCTTGGTAGGGCAGGCAACATATCTGTCTTTTTTGGTGAGTGGGGTGCAGGGTGAGGGTTGTAACTCTAGCTTCTAGCCCAGTTCCTGGCACATAGTAGGCATTAAACAAAAAAAATCGTGCATTAATAAGACTGTGGTGGAGTGGCAAATAATTTTTATTTACGTATAAATAACGTGTGTTTATGCTTTTATATATAAGCATTCAAAAGAATGAATGTGTATATTTGTATTTTTACATATTACAGTTGACCTATAACACAGGTTTGAACCGCACAGGTCCACTTATATGTGGATTTTTTATAGTACGGCACTGTAAATGTATTTTTTCTTATAATTTCCTTGATAACATTTTCTTTTCTCTAGGTTGCTTTATTGGAATACCATATATAATACATATACAAAATGTGAGTTAATCAGATGTTTTCTGTTATTGCTAAGGCTTTCAGTCAACAGTAAGCTTTTAGTAGTTACATTTAGGGAGACTCAAAAGTTATACAAGGATCTTTGTGCTGGGGGCCAGCACCCCTAACTCCCATGTTGTTCACAGATCAACTGTGTATGTTTACATGTATATATGCATGTAAAACTGTGTATGTGTGTGTGTGTATACAGAGAGAGAGCACATATAGAACATATGAACCATTCCATAGAAATCAGATAAGAGAAATTGAGTTGGCGTGGAAAGTGGAGGACAGGGAATGACATTGAAGCTGTCCTTGTGCTTACTTCCGAGTAGGTACTGCGTAGGAATAAATAAATGGCTGGATGGATCAATACATAGCTGCAAAAGGGGTGTAAAAGGAAGGCCTTGGCCCCAGATAGGAAGTGCACTGGCCAGCATCTGGGGGCACGAGCCCAGTGACAGCCAAGAAGGCAAGCAGGAAGCAGGCTGCAAGGAGCCCTGTATGTTGAACCAAGGAGCTCGGACTTTGTTGGGAAAGCAGAGAACAAAGCAGGGCATCGCAGGCTGGGTTCTATAAAGATAACCCCATCGTGACCAGTTCACACTCAGAATGATCCCACAACCGCACAGAATCATCTTTAAGGTAATGCACCATGGTTGAGTGAAATTGGCAGCAGTTTTCCTTTCCGAATGCACATATTATCAGTGTGTTTATAATCCAGGGAAGCTCAGATGGGATGAGCACAAATGCAAAATTAAAACTCAGCATACCATGCAGCAAGCATCTTTACAAAGATCATCACCTTTGCTCCGCACGTGCCCTTTGCTCCGCACGTATGGGTTATCTGTTGCTATTCAACCAAATACTCCAGAGCTCAGAGATTTAAAACAATATTTATTCATCATCCCTCGCCGTTTCTGTGAGCTGGGAATTCAAGAGTACTTTAGCTGGACGGGGCTTGGGGTTTTCGGCGAGGTTGCAGCCGAGTTGTTGGCCAACACTGTTGTTCTCAGAAGGCCTGACTCCAGCGGGGGCGCTGGCTGCAAGGTGGCCGGCTCACCCGGCTCCGGCAGGAGACCGCTGGCTGGTGGCAGGAAGCCTCAGCTCCTCACCTCGGGGAGCTCCCCATGGGGCTGCTCGAGTGTCCTGGTGGCACAGCAGCAGACTTCCACGTCGCAGGAACTTAGAGAGAGAAGGCGAAAGGTCCTCTGCCTTCTGTGCCCTAATCTTGGAAGTTACCCTCCATCACTCCCAGTGCGACCTCTTTGTGTGAAGCCGGGCACCGAGTCCAGTCCCACCTAAGGGGAGGAGAATTAAGCTTCACCTCTGGGAAGGTGGACTATCAAAGAATCTGCGGGCATATTTTAAAACCATATCACTTTCTGGTTTTCCTCCATTCCACAGAGCTCTGTCTCTGACCCGATTTTCTTCCTTGTCTTCCTTGTCTCTACTCTCTCTGGGTGATCTTGCCAGTCCTAGCTTTTTCACTGTCATCTGTATGTAGATGACTTCCAAAGGTGCATGTCAAGCCCCAGGCGCTCTGCTGCGTTCTTCACCTAGCCATTGAGCTGTCCCGTTGAGCTGTGGACATCCTAAACTGAGCTCTGGATCAGCTCTCCAGAACTCACAGCCCCCCATCTCACCCATGCTCCCTCTTCCAGGACAGAGTATCCAAACTGGTTCAAGGCAAAAACCTGGACATGATTCCTGACCACTCACTCTTCTCCCCACTCGTATTCACTCTGGCGCTAAATCCTACCGCAGTTACCACGCCTCAAGCCCATGTGCTGCTCTCTCTCCTGCTGGCCACCACCCAGCCACGCACCGTCTTCTCTCACCTGAACCCCCACAGCAGCTGCCCTTTGCTGCTGCTTTTGCGCCCTCTAGTTCACGTTACAGAGTGTTCCTCTCAAAACTTAAATCACATCATGTTAGCTGTCTCCTTAAAGCCTTTCAGTGACTTTCCATTGGGTTCAGAATAAGATCTGTTCTATTTCAGATGGCATAAAAGGCCCTGTGGACCTGCCGTTGCCCGAAAAGGCCCTGTGGACCTGCCGTTGCCCATGGCTCTGACTCCCCATTTTCTGTCATTTCCCACAGTGCTCACTGTGGATGGAAACTAAAGGAGCTGCCTGGATGACCCTTGCTTTATTGACTACCTTCTCTAACTCGTCTCGCTTCCCCACTCCCCGACCCATGTGCCTTTACCTTGTAGACAAGGCACTGGTGCTCACATCCTTGTCTCAGCCTGCTTCTGGGGGAGCCCGCACTAAGACACTCCCCATGCCCGGTTTCCACCCAACCCCATCGTGGAAGGTAAGTGAGAGGAATAGAGGAAGCAAGGGAATGTGCAAGTTTTGCTGTACCGTGGATGCATGGACAATGTGAAGACGGAGAACACATGCTCTCCAGTGCCTATACACCCAGGCAGCTGAGACGCCTTGGGGCAACCCTGGGCCTGTTGCATCTGGACTCTGTATGTTGAAGATGGGTGGGAAACCAGAATTAACCTTAACCAGTAAGGTACAATGGACTTGCCATACTGGGAACGCTGATGAAAACAAAAGGAAACAAAACAAAGAATTCTCATGGTTGGACCTTATGGTCCCTATTTAGAAAAAAATTTATTTCATTTGTTTGGCCACACTGCAACATATTTAAACATCAGCGAAAGAAGTTTTAACTTCTCAATTTGTCTTGGAGAAAGACTATCGTAAAGTTTCCTGGAACCCGACCATAAGCAAGCACACTAAGAATTCTGGCACGGTATGTTTTCCAGAAAATAAGGAATCCCATGAAGAAACACTGCACTACTTACACAATCCCTGGAATGTTTTTAAATTAACTTCAGCTGTGGAGACGGCGATTCATGATTAATTTGATCAGTGTAGACAGCAAGCTGTATAATGCGTTAAAGGAACTGGGACAATTGAGCATTCAGCTCAGACTCCCACAGCTCAGGGCCGCCTCTCCACAGAGACTCTCTCATCTACACGGACACTTCCCCGCCTCGGGACCAGGCTCCCCTGGCCTTCCATATGCCCAACGGTGTTCAGCGAGAGAGATCTGAGAGACCGAGCTGCTGGCCGGCCCAGCCAGGCCTCCTGAGATGGCAGAGGACGTTGCTGGGGTCATCTCAGTCCAAGATCAGGAGTTCTCTTTCTAGGTTCCTGAATTCCGTTTGATTGATTACCCCATGTTTATCGGGTCCCATGAGGTTGGGTCAATCCAGCCAAATGCCTACCAGCTCATTATACTTAGACATGTGTTACATTCCGGTGATTGGTACTCTGCCAGAACCATGCCTCCTTGGTATCTTGGAATGCGCTGCTCCAGGTTTATACATTTTAAAAAATACATGCTTCACTAAATATGGAACTAAATGTGATTCATATTGATAGTTTTGTGTTGTTTTTTTTTTTAAGAGCGGTAGAGAGGGGGGAGTGCAGAGGAGAGGGAGAGACAGAAACCCGAGCAGGCTCCATGCCCAGTGCAGAGCCCAATGCGGGGCTTGATCTCACAACCCTGCAGTCGTGACCTGAGCCAAAATTAAAGTTGGACACCTAACCGACTGAGCCACCCAAGCACCCCTTGTAAGATTTTTTTTTTTTTTGGTATGAATAGATTTCACATCTGAGGAGAAAGATCATGTGCACTAGACTTTAGGAAAAGAAGTGGTTCTTGAAATACTAGTCTGTTGAGCAGGGTAGGCTAGTTTCAAACTATCTCAAAATCACAGTGGCTGAACACAGTAAAGTTTATTTCTTTGTCTGCCTTGAAGTCCCCGGCATGTTGGAGAGATGCTATGGTGTGCTTTCACGCAGGGCCAGGCTCCATCCATCTTGAGGTGCCATTTCCTCCAGGTCAGCACAGTCCTTTTTATTCAGCAGGCCGATCGAAAAGGAACGTGTCCAGGATCCCATGGGAGGCTTTGTGAACAGGCTTGGAGGTGGTCTGCCCACTATCCATTGGCCTAAACCAGTCCTGCGGCCCCACCTAACCGGCAGGCTGGCTGGGGAGCATAGTGTAGCTTTGTGCCCAGGAGACACAGAAATGGATTTGCTGAGCACCGAACCTTCTCTTCCATGATCATTAAATTGTATGATGAAATTACAGATATTTGGCCATTTTTAACTTACAGAAGTTTCATGTAGTTTAACCTAATCGTTTACATCCCTTATCCAGCATACTCACAACCAGGTATTAAAGTAAAAGAATAGTGGAATTGATGATGGGAGAGCTAGCGATTGGGCAGGAATTAGAGCAAAGGACAGGCAGAAGGAGAAGATGCTGGGAAAGCCATCTGAATAATTCGTTAACATTAACTTGCAATGCCATGTGAGAGCTATGTAGGGAGATATAGGTTAAAGCTTTTAAAGCAGTTTTTAAAAGATCTTATTAGACAGTGTGCCCTGCTATTACTGTCAATATCATGCTTGCCTGTTGTGGACTCCTTTCTTCCCCTCAAAAATATTGTTTCAACTTAAAGAGAAATGTTTTAATATTTACTTTTCTTTTTTATCCCTAATTTTAAATGACTGCGTATGTGCATTTAAAAAAACTGGCAAGCTTAGAAGGCAGAGCTGGATTCTTGGTGTAATAGATCAATTTCTCAGCAAGTGATTATTAGCCATTTTATCCACCAGAGATTCCCCCCCTTTAAACTGTTTTTCCATTTTCATGACCAGATGTAGAATTGGATGATAAAACCACTAAAATCCCATTTGTGGCTGTCCCTTTGAAGCATCTCTCGAAACTGGGTGAATATGGAGATGGCACATCCATCAAGTAAAAGGCGTGTTGCTCATTTATGGCCTTGCATGGTTCTGTGATGGTTTTTCCGACAATGTTGTTGCAAGCTACTTGGTCTTCTCTAGGAAATATGCACAGAACGTGTCGCTGCATTTACAAGAGCAGCTGTGGGCTGAACTGGCTGTTTTCTGGTTTGTGTGGTTGCCCAAACATCAGAATCCACTTTATAGTTCTCAGTCATGAGTTGATTTTTAACGATTGTTTCCTTTTTTTAAAACAAGTGAGAATAAGGCTAGATTCAAGAACAAATTTCTGTTATTGTCTTACAAAGCTGTAATCCTAAAATGCATTTGTGACTGGGGAAGGAATTCTTTACAGTGGATAAGAAACCTTGATTAACAAGTTTTTGATGGCCCAAGTGTTAGTCATTAACATCTTGGAGAGCTTTACAAGTGATACTTTGTACAATGTCAAAAATGATGACTTGGGAGAAATTGATACACCTCAGATTTCTCAGTTTAACCATTTCACCTAAAGACAAGCATGTGAAAGCAATAAAACTCGAGAAAGAGGATTTCTCTGGAGAGTTGTGGTAATGTGCAAACAGTATATGAATTTCATCTTCTGGTAACTTTCTCCTGTTAGTTAACCCCAGCCAGTGTTCTTTACAATCAAAAGTAATTCAGTTTGACCAATACATATGAAATGCATTTGCCCACCTGTACAGAGGACCCTGGACTCTTTCACTAAAGTTTTTAATTAGGCTTTTTTTAAATATCTTATTTCAGCCACTTTCAATTTTTTTTGTTGTGATTTCACCTCTAACAGTTTCAATAATCTTTTTTTTTTTGAGGTGTAACTGACATGTAACATTGTGTTAGTTACAGATGTACAACGTAATGATTCGATATTTGTATATATTGCAAAATGATCACGATAGGTCAACTTATTATCTGTCACCATACATAGTTATAAATTTTTTTCTTGTAATGAGAACTTTTAAGATTTATTCTCTTAGCAACTTTCAAATATGCAAAATAGTATTGTTAACTACAGTCACCATTTGTACATTACATCCCTATGACTTATTTTATAACTGGAAGTTTATACCTTTTGAGCCCCTTCACCCATTTCACCCCCACCCCCCACCTCCCTGCCTCTGGCAACCACCAGTCTGTTCTCTGTATGTATGAGCTTGTTTTTTTATTGTTCTTTGTTTTTTAGATTCCACATATAAGTGAGCTCATGTGGTATTTGCCTTTCTCTGTCTGACTTATTTCACTTAGCATAATGCCCTCAAGGTCCATCCATGTTTTCACAAATGGCAAGATTTCACTCTCTCTTTTTTTTTAAATGACTTGAATGGTATTTCATTGTGTATATAGCACATTTTCTTTTTTTTAAATATATTTTTTAAATATTTTATTTATTTATTTCACAGAGACACAGAGAGAGACGGAACACAAGTGGGGGAGTTGGAGAGGAAAAGCAGGCTTCCCGCTGAGCAGGGAGCCCGATGCGGGGCTCAATCCCAGGACCCTGGGATCATGACCTGAGCCAAAGGCAGACGCTTAACGGCTGAGCCACCCAGGTGCCCCTATAGCCCATTTTCTTTATCTGTTCATCCATCATTGGACCCTTAGGTTGTTCCAGATCTTGGCTATTGTATATCATGCTGCAGCGAACATGGGGCGTGCATGTATCTTTTGAAGTTAGTGGCTTCATTTTCTTTGGATAAATATGCAGAAGTGGGATTGCTGGCAAATGGTAGTAATTTTGTGAGAAAACCCCATACTGTTTTCCACAATGGTCGCACCAACTTCCGTTCCCATCAGCTGTGCACAGAGGTTCCCTTTACTCCACGTCGTCCTCACCAGCACTTGTTACTTCTTGTAACAGGTGTGAGGTGATATCTCACTGTGGTTTTGATTTGCATTTCGCTGAAGATGAGAGATGTTGAGCATCTTGTCATGTGTCTGTTGGCCATCTGGATGTCTTTGGAAAAATGTTTATTCACATCCTCTTCCAATTTTTTAATCAGATTGGTCTTTTTGTTATTGAGTTGTATGAGTTCTTTCTATATTTTGGGTATTAACCTCTTGCCAGATATGTGATTAGCAAATATTTTCTCCCACTCAGTAGTTTGCCTTTTCATTTTGTTGATGGTTTCCTTTGCTGTGCAGAAGTTTTTTCAGTTTGATGTCCTACTTGTCAATTTTTGCTTTTGCTTTTGGTGTCAGCTTTCAGTAATGTTGTTGCTTATTGAGTTCCCCCTACTCTTATGGAGGCTGCTTTGTTTTGCAAAATCTCCAACTGCTTGAAATCCTTCTGTAACTCCCCAGAGCCTTCAGGATGGACAAAATGTTTTATGTGGTCACAGGCCTTTTCTTTGCAGCCCCTGCTACCTTCTCCTCCCCTCTATTCTCTCCACTTCCCTTTCCACTTCCCTTCCCACTCCCCTGCTCTAAACACATACCACTTTCTACACTCTGGTTTATAGGTCACCAACTCCTCAGGTTCTTGGTGGCTCCTTCCTTGGCACAGGCTGTTTTCTCTGCCTGAAACATCTTCCCCACCAAACAGCCTCCTTTCATTTTACCCAGGTAGTTCCCACCAGTCTCCAGGATTCATATCAGGCCCCATTTTCCTCCAGAAAACCCCTCACCCACCCACCCGTAACCTAACGATACTACATCTTTCCCTAGCTCCTGAGAACTTACTCCTTTTGTGAGATTTTTCATGTTGGAATATAATTATCTGTTCACTTGTCCAGCTGCATCCCCAGACTGTAAGTTCTTTGTGGGCAGGGGCTGTTCTCATATATGTCTAGAGTCTCAGTGACTATTACAGTGCCTGACATGTGTAGTTACCTAATACATTTTGGGTGAACAAATGGATAGCTGGATGAATGAATAGTGCAGGGGAGGAAAGATAATTTTCCCTCTACCCTCCTAGGTTCTTGGCTGAGATCCCCCTGTAATAAAAGACACATTAATAGGAGAAAATGAAACAGAAGTAAATAACTTATATACCTGCTGTATACCTGGGAGATACCCAGGAAAACCGAGTAACTCAAAATAGCACAAGCCACCACCTTAATACCATCTCCAGCTAAAGATAAAAGATGTTGTTGGAGGTTGGGAGAGCAGGTTATGGGAGGTGACCAGGCAAAGCACAGTAAACAAGGGTAGGGTTGTTATACAGATTTAAGTCCGGCCTTCTCCATTGATAACAGCTTCTTCTTTTTTTTTGTTTTAAACATTTTATTTATTTGAGAGAGAGCATAAGCAGGGGGAGGGGCAGAGGGAGAAGCAGGCTGCCCGCTGAGCAGGGAGCCCAATATGGGACTTAATTCCAGGACCCTGAGATCATGAGCTGAGCCAAAGGCAGATGCTTAACCAACAGTCACTCAGGCGCCCCTGATAACAGCTTCTGGAGAGTCAGAGAGGGAGACACCCTTACATATGGAGATTTTCCTTATAAATGTCGATACTCTTACACAATTATAACTTTTTTTTAAAAGATTTTATTTATTTACTTGAGAGAGAGAGAACATGAGAACAGAGGGAGAGGGAGAGGCAGACCCCCACTGAGCAGGGAGCCTGATGTGGGGCTCGATCCGAGGATCCTGAGGTCATGACCTGAGCCGAAGGCAGATGCTTCACCGACTGAGCCACCCAGGTGTGCCCCACAAGGGTAACTTGTACTCAGGTTTTCAGAGCTTTTCCTGTGTCTGCTCTTTCTTAAGAATAGTCAGCCCCGAATAATCCTTCTGCTGAAGACACATGTTTTGAGGTGGCAAATCCAATTCCCCCTCCATACTTTGGTGAAGTGTGTTCCTGTCGGACTTCCAATACCAATGTCAAGTCACCTGGTCTTTTTCTTGGCCCTGGTTTCTTCATGTGTAAAATGATAGGTTAGAACTGGCTGATGTCTAAGGTCACTTTCTTTAAGGTGAAATTCTCCAGTAAGCTCCCCTTGCAGTGAAAATGGATTCCTACATACATTAACAAGTAAAGTCACATGGAGACTGTGGCAGCTGCGAGAATGTGCCTTGCAAACTTCTAGCTGCTGGGAGTGTGATTGACCCAGAGCCCCAACTACTCTGCTCTTGGAAAGCCATCACCACATTTGAGCAAAGCCATGCCTCCCATGGGATGCTCCTGCCAGGTCACCTTCCAGAAGGAGCATGGCAGGGATACCATGGCAGGACCTTTTGTGGGAAATACCATTTTGGCTCGAGGACTCCCCCTCAGTTTTGCCAAACCCTCCTTAGACTACACAGCAGCCTCGGATGCCTGCACCCAACCTTCTTTCCGTCTTTGCTTCGCTCAGGGTCAGCCTCCCATGGTGGTCCGATGGCCTTCCCAGCCTTCCCCAGCTCTCTCGCCATTTTCTCTCACAGGTGTTTCCTGTAATAACATCCTTGCACATTTAATCCCCTCATGGCTTCTGCTTTTCAGAGGACTCAGACTAAAGCGAAACCTAGTTCAAACTGTGATTCATTTCATTGATTATGCATCCGTGGCGGTTTTAAACTTTATACCTTATTCAACACATCTAGTAACAATCTTAATCCTACTAATAGTACTGCTAAAAGTGATGAGTTAGAGAACGTTTCCTGTGCTACTCACTGCTCCAGGCCCTTTAGATATATTGCATCTTTCCATTGTCACAAAAGTCCTTAAAGTAAATACCCTTTTTATTCCCATTTGGCAAATGAGATCATTGAGGCATAGAAAGGTGAAGTAACTTGCTGGAAGCCATAGGTTCGTGTATAGTAGAGCCAGGATTCAAACTCAGGAAGGAGCCGTCGTCCTAACCATCGTATTTCATAGCCACTCAACATCGGAGCTGATCCTGCTTTTTCTAGAAACACTCTGCATTTGGCTTAACCTGGTATTCCTTTTACCTTTCTGAGTATTGCCTGGGTCTCTTTCTGGACCTTTCTTCTCCATGGCCCACTTCTTACACAGTAGTTTCCTTGGGGCTGTGTCCTAGGCCTTCTTTTCTTCTTACACTACATTCATTCCCATGGATTCAGTAACCAACTGCCTGCAGATAACTCCCAGCCCCAGTGTTGTTTCCTGGACTTCTGTTCCAAATATCCAACAGCCTACTCAACATCTCTTGGTTGTCTGTTTAATTAGCATGTCCCGAAGAGAACTCCTCATTTATCCTATTCCTGAACATGGTCCTCCATCTATATTCCCCATTCTAGAAATAACAGCACTGCTGTCTACCTGATATTGCATCCCTCTCACACTCCAGATCCAATTGACCAGACTATGACCTCCATGGCGGCAGAGATGTTACGTTCCTCATGGTTGCTGCTGACCCTCTGGTCTCCTCTTCCAAGCCAACTGGTATCCCTGCTTCCATCTGTCTCCATCTCATCCATTTTCCAGACTGCTGCCATGATAATATTTTTCTAGGGAAAATGTTCTCAGATAACCTCCCTATTCAAAATCCTTCTGTGCTGCCCTATTACCACTCCTCTGTCAGGCCTCATAGCCCTAGCTTGACTGCCATGGTGCTCTGTGCCGGAACCCGCTCATCTCCCTCCCTTTGCTCCACTCCTCTGATCTTTCTGTCGGTTCCTCAAGCACAAGCATGGGGTCTCTTATCTCTTACCCTGCACTCGTTCTGTGACTCCTGCTTATAATATGCTTTCCCTCATTTCATGTGGTTGACATCTGTTCGTCTTCCATTTCACTTAAAGGTGCACCCTCAGAGAGAACGTCTTGGATCCCTTCAACCAGAGTGTTTCTTTGCTTTAAGTCTCTCTAGCTCACTGAATGTGTTTAGTGCCTCTGTCACCCTTACCCTCTTCTCTAAGAACTCATAGTCAGGGACCCTGTGCACCATGTTCATCTCTGTATTCCCAGTACCTAGCACAGTGCTCAATACATATTCATGTTCTGTTGAATAAGCTGGGGCTTGGGGCATCCAGAAAATAGGTAGGGCCCTTCCTAGCAAACCTATAGTCAAGAAGTTGGCAGGTCATCTCCACTGTTTTGATAGATTGAAGTCTATTTAAATGAATCCCCCATTCCTTATAAAAATATGGAATTAAGGGGCACCTGGGTGGCTCAGTTGGTTAAGTGTCTGCCTTTGGCTGAGGTCATGATCCCAGGGTCCTGGGATTGAGCCCCGCATCAGGCTCCCTGCTCAGTTGGGAGCCTGCTTCTCCCTCTCCCTCCGCCCCCGCCAACTCATGCTCACATGCTCTCTCTCTAATAAATAAATAAAATCTTTTTTTTAAAGATTTTATTTATTTGAGATAGAGAACTAGCAGTGGGGAGGGGCAGAGGGAGAGAGAGAGAGAAGCAGACTCCCTGCTGAGCAGGAATCCTGATGCAGGGCTCGATCCCAGGACCTGGAGATCATGACCTGAGCGGAAGGCAGACGCTTAACTGACTGAGCCACCCAGGTGCCCCATGAAGCAGCCATCTTGATAAACTGTGTGGCAGTTCCTCAAAAAGTTATACATGGTTACCATATGACCTAGCATTTCCACTCCTAGGTATATACCAAAGAGAAATGAAAACATATGTCCATACAAAAACTTGTACACCAATGTTCATAGCAGTATTATTTGTAATAGCCAAAATGTGGAAACCACCCAAATGTCCATCAGCTGGTGACTGGATAAACAAATGTGGCCCATCCATACAATGGAAGGTTATTCAGCCATAGTAAGGAATGGAGTACTATTACATGCCATAGCATGGACGAACCTTGAAAGCATATTAAGTGAAAGAAGACGGGCATAAAAGATCACATAGTGTATGATTACATTTCTGTGAAATGTCCAGGAAAGGCAAATCCAGAGACAAAAAGATTTGTGGTGGCCAGGGGTTGGAGGATTGGGCGGCAGGGAATTGGGACTAACTGCTGTTGGGTATGGGTTTTCTTTTTGGAGGGATGGAAATGTTCTGGAATTAGATAGTGGTGATGGTTGCATAACATAGTGACTATACTAAAAACCACTGCGTTTCATTATGTGAACTATATCCATTTTAAAAATGCCAAACAAAGATTCTTAAGTACATCATTCTGTGTGGGCTAGCATGTATTTACTCGACACACTTTATGTTCAGTAGTCTGTAGTTTCTTGTTTGGGAATTGTTATGTGCAGGCGGGGTCAAGATAGCGGTATCCCCTGCCCCCAATGGCAGAGATTTCTCTGGCCCCAAATATGAGTTGTGTAGAGGTTGAAAAACCCTGTTCTAAATGGTTAAGCAAGGTGCCTGGATGGCTCAGTCGGTTAAGCGTCTGCCTTTGGCTCAGGTTGTGTTCCCAAGGTCCTGGGATTGAGCCCTGCGTCAGGCTCCCTGCTCAACGGGGAGCCTGCTTCTCCCTCTCCCGCTCCCCCTGCTTGTGCTTTCCCTCTCTCAAATAAATAAACAAAATCTTTTAAAAAGTAAAAAAATAAATGGTTGAGCAAATGACTTACAAATCCCCGAAATTAGTTTCATCAGAAGATGAAAAAAAAAGTCCCGTTTAAGAAAAGTTAAATCATAAAATCATCCTTGCATTTGGTGTTCTCAGTTAGTGAAATGTCCCAAACCATACCTTTGTGGCTCTCAACTGAAGAACCAGTGGGTAGGAGAGGCAGAGCGCGGGGGAACCTGCGAGGCCGTGGCACTTCCCGACCTTGACTAAGGATTATTAACTTGCAGAGAACTCAGTCCTGCAGCAGAAAGCACGTGGTCAGATGTGCATTCCTTGTCTGTTAAAGAGCCCAGGAACCATTTTATGTTGTATTTAATATGCCCGAGGACACAATCCCAACCCTCCACAAAATACAAACTCAAAGTCTTTTCTTCTAGACACTGGTAGCAGCCCAGGCCACTACTAGGTCAGTAAGTACGCAGCTGTGCAGCGAGCTTCCATCGTGGCCCAGAATGTTGAGAGGCGCTTGGTGGCCAGACTCACTCCTCGGGTCTTTGATCGGGTTGGGCAAGCTACAGCCCGCAGGCCAAGGCTGGGTGCCCTCTGCTTTTACATGACGTGATGAGAGCTCAGCCTGGTTTTACCTTTTTTTTTTTTTTTTTAAAGATTCTGTCCATTTATTTGACAGAGAGAGAGAGAGCACAAGCAGGCAGAGCGGTAGGCAGAGGGAGAGGGAGAAGCAGACCCCCCTGCCGAGCAGAGAGCCCGATGCGGGACTCAATCCCAGGACCCTGAGATCACGACCCAAGCCAAAGGCAGATGCTTAACCAGCTGAGCCACCCAGGCGCCCCTGGTTTTACCTTTTCAACTGGTTAAAGCTAAGCCAAAGGAAGAATGCTATTATATGACATGTGAAAAGTATATTAAATTCAAATTTGGGTGTCCATAAATAAAGTTTTATTGAACCCAGTTATGCCCATCTGGCTGCCCTTGGGCTTGGACAGAGACCGGTCAGCCCTACTGATGGCAGAGCCTAAGATATTTATCGCCTGACCCTTTCTGAAAAGCATTTGCCAGCCCCTGCTCTACGGTTGAAGAGTTTAGCAAATGGTGTTTCTAGGAGGTGGTGAGGAATGAGAACCCACCCTGGGCTGAAATCCCTGACACGTGGCTCTGCTGGGGACGTGGCTGTGCCCCACGCGGCTGGCGCTCCCTCATCTGTAGCACGAGAGGGCTTCGCGGGAGGCTCTGTAGGGCCCTTCATGCTCCGAACGGTCGGGGATGTGGAGAGTCCAGTCTGTGTCGCAGCTCCCGGGTGGCTGAGGACATAGAAGTACAGCGTTCTTGTCGGGGACAAAGCCACGGGGCCACGGTGTCACATGATCACGCTCGGCACTGGAGCAGACACAGACCTGGACCGCACCGTGTCTGCACAGAGCAGATTGGAAAATTGGCACTCGACAGGGTTCAGAGACAAACTCTTGGCCGCTTTCACGTGCCCTAGTTTTATAGATTGTGTAACCTGATTCTTTTAACCCCGGGGGAGAAAGAAATGGACAGCACTTAATGATTGGGGAAGGCTGGCAACCCCACATTCAGGCTTTCAGAATCTAACTGAGCCCGGAGGGGAGGTTTATTGAATTTCACCAGGTCATTGTCATCTCTCCCATTCATTTACTGGCAGGAAAGAGTCTCTGTTGTCCCTTCTGTGTTCTCCATACTAACATGTGACTCTTTATCCACAGTCCAAAGGATCATGGGCTGTCCACATCCACGCTGCAGCCGGGGGTCTGTCGCTATGGGACTAAGCTGGCCTGCTGCTATGGCTGGAGAAGGAACAGCAAGGGAGTCTGTGAAGGTAATGGTGTAAATGCTCAGACCACCCTGGGCTCGAGTCCTAGGCCAGTGTCCTTCGGTTTTTATCCAGGACACCATAAGCTGTCACCAAATTGTCCACCCGTTGTCACCAAATCCCTTAATCCGTTCAATAGGATAAACACACAACTGTGTCCCATACACTTTAGGTGTTGGTGTGTGCCATACACGGGAAAGCACAAAAATGTTAGCTTTTTTTTTTTTTTAAGAATAACAGTACTACCTTCTGTCTCTGCCCCAAACTCCTCCACTCTAGCTGGTTCAGAAATATCTGGATAGACCATAGGTGAACACAGAACTTCAATACATTGAAAGGCGCTGACCTATGTGCCACCCACCATCAGTTTCCTGGTGACAAGATGACAAGATTATCAAGATACTAGAAAAAAATATTTGAAGAGTGTTATTGCCTACCTAGATAAAGAAAGTTAGAACATCCCCCTGGGGCTTTGTCAATTCAAAAAGAGGGTGGGTCCTCACACTGACTGGGCCTCCAGTGTCCTGATCACGGGCATTGTCTTGGGAATGTCAGAATGATGTGGGTGACTTTGGGCACCGTAGGTGAGCTGGCTGACGTGCCACCTCTCTGCAAGGTGAAGAGATTAATCCCTACTTCACAGGGGAAGGAGTGTAAGCATTAAAGGGTGTGCTCAGTACCTGGTATGCCTAGAAAATGTCTCCTAAATCACCCTTGATTCAGAAAGGACCCATGACTCTCCTGTCCCTTCAAAGCACATACAATGCAGGTGTTAAATGTTGCTGAATTCTGGGCGTGATCCCGGCGTTATGGGATCGAGCCCCACATCAGGCTCCTCCACTATGAGCCTGCTTCTTCCTCTCCCTCCCCCTGCTTGTGTTCCCTCTCTCACTGGCTGTCTCTATCTCTGTCAAATAAATAAATAAAATGTTAAAAAAAAAAAAAAAAGAAGGGCTTTCCTTTAAAAATAAATAAATAAATAAATAAATGTTGCTGAATTCTTTTTCTAGACACAGCACATTTTCATCTGAAGGCAGTCAGGTGGAAAGGGCAAAACCCCCGTGGACCGCATGGTTTGGAGTCTTAGAGTTGCACGAGCCTCCGCACCGACTGCCATAAAGCTGACCATGTTTCCGGTGAATCAATGAGGGTGAGCTTGGCTTTCTGTAAGGTCTACTCTGTAAACCGAATCAGAGCAGCTTGGCCACGCCGCAGACAGCCGGTCACGTTCTTGATGCTTTTGTGGACCATGTAAGACCATAGGCAGGAAGGAATTTAGAGCGAGCTGTTGGAAGGGCACGTGCAGAGGCCTCAAGCACAGTGCTCACTGTGCACCGTAGGCAAGCCCCAGAGCTCAGGAGCAGCCCCGCCGCCCCGGTGAAATGTTCAGGTATTAAATTGCAATGACTTTGTATCTAAAATCTGTAATGTATTATATCCGATTTGCATGGTCCTTCCTGACGGTAAAGTCCTGTGCTCCTTGAAGCACCAAGTAACAGGGTGACAAGCCCCTGATTGCCAGATGTCAGATTCCTAAGCCAGAGCGCGGGCTGCATGGTAATGAGATGAGAAGACATGTCCCCCTGCCCGAACAGGCAGAGCCGCACCCCAGCCTGGGAGGTCCCACTCCACCCGGACTTCATATCCGTCCGCCTGTTCACCTTTTGTTCCTCCGGAGGCCCTGACTCCACGCTGGACCTTTCTAGATCTTGGCTCCTGCCCTGCCTAAATCTGCTCCCAGGGCGGATGGCTCAGCTCGGTATCGTTAACCTTCAAATGTATGTCACTTAGCAAGATGAGGTAGCGAGTCGTCCCCAAACAAACCCCAGCGAAAAGCTGCAGATGGAGGAGTTGCAGGGAGTATAGACCAAGAACTGTAGCTAAAATACGCTTACATCTCAGGCCATTAGACATAAACGAAATTTCCCTGGGCTGTAGATTGGCTGTTCAAGTCACGGATCCAAAGTCGCTGGAAGTTGAAAACATGTTGCTGGAGCCTTGACCTTATAGCAGCAAGGGCATTATTCACCATTTCTCTTATGTTCTATTTGGCATTGACCCTGGCTTTCCTATCTGGCCCACGTTGGAAATAACTTTCCAGGGAGCAATCAGAGGTATTCAAGGCTTTAAAAAGTAAAAAAATTATTTTTCTAAACTTAAAGCAGCATTTCCAAGAGCATATCCATAACAAAACAGACACTGGAAAGCAAAATTCTCTTTTGCCTCCAGGAGGGAAAGAATTTTGCCGAGAAGCATTTTTTCCTTACCTTCTCACTTAGGATTTATTCAGAGCCATGGAATGTTTCCCTGTTAAAAGGTCTACACTGATTACTTTATTTACTACTGGAAACTATATGAGCGTCTAACGTGTCCACAGCACTATTAAATGCAGCAGGAGAAACAAAGATGAAGGTTTAAGTCCCTGTTCTGAAGGTGTTGGGAATTGGGTAGTAGACAGAAGTGAAGGATAGAAACCAAATATATGTCTAATTATTTCATAAGATGGAGCCTGATCAATTTCATGGGTGAGACC
Source organism: Ailuropoda melanoleuca (assembly GCF_002007445.2). Lineage (NCBI taxonomy): Eukaryota > Metazoa > Chordata > Mammalia > Carnivora > Ursidae > Ailuropoda > Ailuropoda melanoleuca. The sequence continues at coordinate 10,643,360 of NC_048238.1, forward strand.
CACCCACGTTCGGTGGAATTCTCAAAGTTGAGCAGAAGTTCTGATGTGGCTGGAGAAAGCAGTGAAGCCTTCCGGAAGGAGGGCTCATGCAAAGTAGCTCTTGAAGGAGTGGGAGGATATTAACCGTTGGAAGGTGGGGAAGGGGTGCCCCAGGGTGGGGACAAGACAGGAAGAGGCAGAAAGAGTCGGTTTAGAGAATGGCAGGCAATTTAGTTTGACCATAGTGTTGCCTCTGTGTAGGGAACAGAGTAGGTCAAGGGTACAAACTAAGATGGAAGCCGGGTCATGGTGATGATACCTGTACGATATTCAAAAGGCAATAAGGATTGTTTGGTGACTTGTGTGCAAGACGTGGCCTGATCAGAGCCATGCTCTTGGAATGTCAGTTTAATGTTGTATCTGGCATCAGCTTTCCTAGGAGCAGAGCCCGTAAAGGGGATTCTTGTGTCAGTCATCTGTTGCCGGTTGCTCTCTGTCCCAGGCTGTGGTGGGGAGAAGGGGTGGAGAGAGGTGCAGTGTTATTGCCCAGATATCTGTGGGCAGCTTGATTCCCATTAGCTAGATGAGTGTCTGGTCAGCGAGTGACTTGGGTGGCAGAAGCAAGGATGGGATGTTCTCACAGATGGGTTGTCACAAGAGAAGATAGAGATGAACAGGATTTTGGGTCCAGGTGACTGGAAGATAAATGTTGGCGTTAACAGAGAATAAGGTTTGGGGTCGAGTGGGGAGATGCTGCGGTCGAGCCAGGGACTCAACGGGAAGGGAAGTAGGCCGCGCTCCCGGGCCATTGCTGAGTCATCCTTTCGGGCGCTGGCTGGGTCTTGAGCTCCTACTAGATCCAGAAGCTGCTCAGGGCTCCGGACTCCCTGCAGACTCCTTTCTCTCTCATTCATTTTTCTTTTGTCCTGTCCCCTCCTCCTCTTTGGGTTTCCCCATATTCCTTTTGTCCCATCTACGGCCTCTTCTCCCTACCTCCTCCCAGACTCAAACTTCCCATCATCTTCCACTATTTTTTCTTGCTCCCAACCCAGTGAAACTTTCAATCCTTGGTGTTTCTCCCATCACTTCTCTCATCAAACAAATACTTAATGGAGTGCCCAATTTGTGTCAGGTGTCTGGATACAGAAGTGAAAAAAAAACAAAAACAAAAACAGAAGAAACAAATCCTGCCTCTGTCGTGCCAGCATCCTCCCCTCCTCGTGATGCTTCTAGTTCCCATCCTTAGGGCTGGAAGTCGCGCCTCCCTGCCTTCCATCTCTGCCTCAGTCATTTTGGCTGATCACACACAGCTTTAAAAATTGAGTTTGATCATTCAAAAGCAAAATAGGAGAAATATGGAAGACAAAAAAGAGGACAGTGACAGAAAGAAGGAGGACCTTGACACTTGACCCAGGATTGCTCTGGAATCCCTTCCAGCTACTTGTTTTATTAAATGTTCTTGTGTTTATGTGCAAAACTAGCCGCCTGTGGTCTGGGAGGCTGTTTTTCTTTGAATGCCACTTGGAGGCACGGCAGTGCTAGGCGAAGTCGTGATAAACTTGGGTAAACTCGCGCTCAGTTGGGGTGTGGGGGGGAGAGTGATCTAGTTCTCAAGCAGAACCCTTTCCAGTGTCCCGAGGGGGCGGACTGACTAGAGAGGAAGCGGAGCACCCTCTCCACGCCCCCATGGATTTCTCCGCTGTACGGAAGGCTGCCGAGTTTGACCCGCGTGCATTTCTCGGTGCCAGCTACTCCTGTTCTTGTATCATCAAAGCACCTTTCCCTTCCACAGCGACGTGTGAACCTGGATGCAAGTTCGGTGAGTGTGTGGGACCAAACAAGTGTAGATGCCTTCCAGGATACACCGGGAAAACCTGCAGTCAAGGTCAGTACTAGAGGCCGGGGCCCGAGCACAGACGCACCAGAGCTTTCCAAAGCCGTGCAGTCACTGCAGAGGCCTCTGTGCCACACGCGCCCTGCCCACCGTTTCGCAGGTTGTAAGTCGAATCTTCAAGTGAAAGGGGTTTCAGAACTAGATCTTTCCCTCAGTCTCTTCTAGGAAAATATAAAAGTCATTCCGATGTTTTTGTTAAGATGCCAGATAAAAGGCCTTTTTTCCTCCTCTCAAATAACTTGTTTCTAAAATAATTTTCATTGTGTTTTTACACTACCAGAGTAATGCATGTTTTTTACTGAAAAAAACGTCAACGATGCAAAAAGATAGAAGTTAAAAAGTAGGAGCGGAGTTTCCCATCAACACACGCACACACACACCCCAGTCCCTCTTCAAACCAGCATGAGGAGTTTGTCCTCAGTCCCCGAAGGGCTCTTCTCTGGGTCATTCCATTTTTACTGCCCGAAGGCAAGCACCCCGGGGGCTGTTTCTGTGATGCTTCAGACACGAATGTTTCTCCTGGGCAGTTTTGCGTGTCCGCACATACAGAGCTGGCTCGTGCTTCTCAAGGCTGTATCCTCGGCCCCGATGCAAATGCTGCTTTTATCATGGGTGTAAAAAATACTTCGTTTAACCACTCTTATCTGCCTTGGCCCCCGTGTCTTGCCGTTACAAGCAGTGCTGAGTCAGATGTCATTCCACACATATCCTTGCACCCTTGAGTATTTTTATAGGATAAATGTCTGAAAATAGAATTGTTAGGTTGAATGACATGCATGTTTTTATTATATTTTTATTTATTTATATTTATAAGTATATATTTATTTAAATAAATATATTTATATATACATATATTTATATATACATATATAAAATATTTATATTTATATTATATATTTTATTATAATTGACCTATTTAAAAAGGTACTTTAGGACTTACCATAAGCTGTTTATCCGAAGGTATTAAGGAGTGTATTTATACACTTGACAACAGTGTTCTCAACTTGGGCAATTTGATTCCCCAGAAAGAGTTGCCGGATAAAATATAGATCTCAAGGCAGATTTAAGTTGCAGATAAACAGCAGATAATTTTATAAGGTACTTAGGTCTTAAATATTGCGTGAGACATACGTCGACTAAAAAAGTTATCAGTCAGTTATCTAAAATTCAAATTTAACTGGGCATCCCATATTTCTGTTTGCTCCATCTGGGAACCTTACCCCAGGGGACACCTGGCAATGTCTGAAGACATTTGGGGGGTGCTCCTGGCATCTAGTGGGTGGAACCCAGGGAGACTACTCAGCCTCTTACAGTGCGCGGGGCAGCCCCCACCACGGAGAATGATCTACCCCAAATGTCAGCACTGCCGAGGCCAAGGGGCCCTGGGGGGTGAGGAATTGTGCTGTAGTTCAGAAAGCGTCTGCGGTCCGATAACGCAGTCGAGCGAAGAGCAGCGCAGCAAGTTCGGCTGTCCCTGGGGCTGCCAGGCTTCTGGAGGGACGGACAGAGTCCCAGAGATGGGCAGGCAGCCACTCCACTGTGCCACCCCCAGGCCTCGCTGCCAAGCTGCGAGGTTAGCCGCATTCACTGAAGTATTTATATAGCTCCAGCCCTGCAGCTCAGAGGGGAACCTCTGAGCCTCTGACATCCCACCAGCAGCAGAGGCCAGCGTGCTCCCCTGCTTCTGAGAACGGCACCCACCTGCTGGAGACGCTCTAGGAAGCGATAACCCAGCACGTCCCTTAACAGAGGGGTTCACACCAGAAAACCTGTTTCTCCGTATCATCCTGGATTCTGTGCCAAGATATCTTCTGCAGAGGTTTAGAAGAGAGAAGATATTTTTCATGCTGGTTTTCAATTTCCCGTAAAATAGTAGTGTTGAGGGAGTGGTCTAGTTGGCTCAGGTTTGGGACTGTCTGTCTCCTCCAGCAGCTTTCCTGGCTCCCAGGTGGCCCGATCAAAGTCATTGTATATCCATTAATGGTGACAAGCCTCAGCCCTCCACTGTGGTGTCTTTCCCCCAAATGCTTCCCGAGGGATGAATGAGTCACCTCTGAGTTAGGGCCAAGTGATGGGGCGTTTCTCCATTTCCCGTTAATGTCCAATCAGCCTTTTCTAGTTTCCCCTTTTGAAGGGGTTAGAATCCATGCAGGAGAAGGTAGACTAGAAGGGATAAGCAAGGGAGAAGGAGCTTTCAAATGTCCCACTAAGACGTCAGAAAATTCCTGTGTAAGGTTCCTGTCAGAGGCGAAAGCAGCCACTTCTTTATTTTCAAGGATGCGCTTTGCCTCCTGCCCTGCCGAATTTTGGTCTTACACAGAATTTGGTTCTTTTCTCCTTTCTGTATCTTCCTTGAAGTAGTTAAGTCATGAGGCACCCACGTGACCACATTTCCGAAGGTAAGCTCCTCTACCCGTGATTGCTTTTGTCTTCTAAGATGTTATGTATTTATTAGAGAGAGAGAGAACTCGCATAAGCAGGGGATGGGGGCAGGGGGAGAAACAGACTCTGCCTGAACCGGAGCCCAATGTGGGGCTCGATCCCAGGACCTTGAGATCATGACCTGAGCCAAAGGCAGGCGCTTAACTGACTGAACCACCCAAGCACCCTACCCATGATCGCTTCCGAAGTTTTGTTTTCCTTCTGTATCTTTTTTTTTTTAATAAAAAAAAAGTCATTTACTCTTTTTTTTTTAAGAGAGAGAGGAGGGGCAGAGGGAGAGAGAATCTTAAGCAGGCTCCACGCTGAGCGCGGAGCGTGAGGTGGGGCTGGATCATGACCCTGAGATCACGACCTAAGCCAAAACCAAGAGTTGAACACACAACTAACTGAGCCACCCAGACACCCCAAAAAGTCATTCATTCTTAGTATTTAAATTCTTTTTAGGAAACACTGAGAAGCACAGAGAAGAAAGTCACCCTCAGTCCTAGCACCTGGAGCTAACTGTTATTGGCATTTAGAGCATAGCCTCCCAGGCTTAAATGGTGTCCCACAGCCTCACCACCGACAGCTGCCTGTCAGGGCTCCCTCTGGAAGGGTGTGAGCCAACACAAGTTAGTCGGTGTGGGGCCGCCCAAAACAGGAACAACTGAAAGTAGGCGTTGCTGTGGGTGCCTGTCATTGGCTGCCTGGGACAGTACTAAAGGCTAAAGGATCTAAATTGTATTTCTAGCTTTTTATTCAAGTATTATATACACAGAATTGTGCATATAACAACAATTTTCAAATACATCCACATAACCAAGAAACAGAAACGCAGTAGCCTTCCTGAAGACCCCTCCTGCTCCCCTCCAGTGACTTGCCCCCCACTCCCAACAAGGAACTCCATCTTGACCTTTTACAGCACAGATTACTTGTGCCTGACTTTTTTTTTAAAAGATGTAGGGGCGCCTGGGTGGTAGGGGCGTNCCTGGGTGGCACAGCGGTCAAGCGTCTGCCTTCGGCTCAGGGCGTGATCCCGGCGCTATGGGATCGAGCCCCACATCAGGCTCCTCTGCTATGAGCCTGCTTCTTCCTCTCCCACTCCCCCTGCTTGTGTTCCCTCTCTCGCTGGCTGTCTCTATCTCTGTTGAATAAATAAATAAAATCTTTAAAAAAAAAGATGTAATTTATTTGAGAGATCGTGAGTGGGGAGAGGGGCAAAGGGAGAGGGAGAAGCAGACTCCCCGCTGAGCAGGGAGCTCCAACTCTCAACCCCAAGATCAAGAGTTGCATGCTGCACTGACTGAGCCCGCCAGGTGCCCCTTGCCTGATTTTTAACGTCCTCTGTTGTCTCCAGCTTCTTCCGCTCACTGTCAGCGTTGTGAGCTTTGTCCCGCTGTGGCTTGGAGCCGTGGCTTGGTCAGCCTCATTGCTGTGTAGTGTTCCTTTGTGCAAGTATACAAGTCATCTGTCCTGCCCTCTGTTGGGAGATGTTTGGGTTCTTTCCAGCTTGGGGCTATTAAGAATTGTGCTACTGTGGTCATTGTAGTACATATTTCCCTGGTGGGCACACATCCACGTTGCTGTTGGGAAGCTACCCCGGGAGTGGAATCTCTCGGTCATGTGTATACGTGTCTCTAGCAACAGTAGATTCTGCCAAACAGTTTCCCAAAGTGGTTGGGCCCGTTTGCCTCTCCTCCGCCAGTGCACGATCGTTCTGTTTGCCCCACATCGTCATTAGTCCTTCGGAATGGAGTTTTACTGATGATTGGGGAAGAGGCGAGTCATTGCCCTGCGTACCCACCCCCAGCAGTGGGGTCCAGGGAGGCCAACCCAGCTCTCCATCTTCATGTTTCCCGATCCGGTTAGCCTCTCTTCATGTCCTGCCTGCCCCCTACAGATGTGAACGAGTGTGGAGGAAGACCCCGGCCGTGCCAACACCGCTGTGTGAATACGCACGGGAGCTACAAGTGCTTTTGCCTCAGCGGCCGCACGCTCATGCCGGATGCCACGTGTGCGAGTAAGTTCCGACAGCCAGTCTGCTCGCAGTCATCCTCCCAGACTAGATGTTTGCCATAGCAACAGTTTTTTAAAGAATCATGGTAAAATAAATAAAACATGAAATCCACCATTTTAAACTGTACAATTCAGTGGCATTTCATACACTTACACTGTGGTACAACTATCACCACTATCTAATTCTAGAACATCCTCGTCACCCCAAAAGAAAACCCTGTGCCCATTAGCAGTCACCCCCATTCCTCCTCCGCAGCACCCCCTCCCACCGCCACACCCACTAATCTGCTTTCTATGTCTCTGGATTTGCCTATTCTGGACACCTGCGTTTTAAAGAAAGAGGCTAATTGGGGAGAAAAATAAATTCTATTATCTCTATATATGCAGGGTGTATGGGGTTTCTTCATGAAAATAAGCATATTGTTTTAGGGAGGTGATACGTTTAAATTCCATCGTGGGACATCAGTTTTTCCCACCAACTGCCTTTCTCACGCCCCTTGCTCCATGCTCAAAGATTAGGGACTCTTGTTGGAAATACATTCCAATTCACATTCCTGAAAAGAAAAGCCCTTCTGTGATAAAGAGAAACCCATGTCCTGTGGGAGGTAAGAGTATATCCATTCATTTATCTAGAGGCAATCAGGTTTAACGTTGCAGCTGAAAGGCAAACCCATCCTCCCTGCCTGTCTCCCTGCCTCCCCTCGTCGCCCTCCCCTCCTCCCCTTTCCCCCCACTCCCATCTCTCTTTCCTTTGCACTGCAGCCCCCACCAAACCCGGAGCTTACGGCTTCTGCTGGCTTCCTACGGTTACAGAGTTATGGGCTCCCTAGCCCATCAGGGGCTTTGCCACAGTTACAGAGTCTTGGCTAGTGCATGGCTTGCTGCTCCCCTGGCTTGTCCTTGTGTTTCCTGTCCTTGGCAAGCAGCCCCAACACCACCAGTCACCTAGATCCTCTGTTTGCAAGCAGGTTTGAGAGATAAAGCAGACAATTGAAGTCTTTTTAAAAAATTCTTATTGTTATAAATGAAAGAGAAACCCATAGGAGACAAATACGCATATAATATATACAACATAATATGTAGTTGAATGAATTCTTGTAAGGTAAGCGCCTGTGTAACCACTACCAAAGAGCTTTGCCAGAAGCCCCCTCCCTACCCCATCACGGAAACCACTAGCTAGGCTTTCATAGTGATTGCTTAACATTTTTAAAAAGACCTATGCTGATAGATGTTTTGAAACATTCCATGAAAGCCTAATCAGTGCCAAACAAGGTATGTTTTCCCAAATGGAAGGATAGAATTAGGTAAATGTTGAAGACTAATTTTAAAAGAAGACAACTAAAGAGAAAAGAGAATAAATGAGAAATGTTACCATTAGTAGGTGTTTGTTACGTTACCTTGACGTATGTATCCCTCCTTGTACCTTCTTTGTCTCTTTCTGTATGTGGAAGGATTGCTCGGGCTCCCTGTTTAGAGCTCGAAGTGTCCAATGAGCCCTGGACCTCTCTCCTGATTTTATTTCACCTGGGTCCTGATGGTTTCTTTTGTCCCACTGGGTGATCGGCATGTTACGGATGGCACTGGATAAAGGGAGTATATTCACTGCACTTCCCTGTTGGAGACATCTGTGATCCATATATAGTAGACTTGTGCTAAGGAAATGTATTTTTGTGGGATAAATTGTGTTTAGCAACAAGTGATGAAAAGTCCACCTAAATTATCTCATTTACTAAAAAAAGATGGAGGTAGGCAGTTCCAGAACAGCTCAGCAAGGATGCACTCTCTGCCATTCTCAGGGTACTGATTTTATTCTCATGCTTGTGACCTCATAGTCACAAGATGGCTGTCCCAGCTCCAGATATCACACATACATTTAAGGGAGGGCTGACAAAGGGGAGAGGAGTGATGCCAGTGAATGAATGACTCTTTCATGCTTGTCCCTTTCATCATGCAGCAGCATCTTTTCCAGAAGCCCTGCTCCCTCTAGCAGACTCGTCTTTATATCTCTTTGGCCACAGCTGGGTCCTAGGGCCACCCATTGTTGCTGCAAGGGAAGCTGGGATGAAGACAAGTAACTGGCTTTCCAGCCTCAATGATGGGAATGGTGAGGAGAAAAGGGGTCCAGGATGGCTTTGGGGCAGCCAGTCAGTCATATTTGCCACATGCTTTAATACAGACACAGAAATGACCAGGTCTCTTGACCTGAGTGGCTCTCACTAAGGCTGGGTCTGTGCGGAGAGGTCTGTAGAATGGATGTTTTTCCCGATAACTCAAATTGATCGTCTCCATCCGAGGTTGCATTTCCGCCTGGAGAGGCCAGCCGGGTGACATAAAGGCGCGAGGAGAGAATGTACAAGAGGAGAGAAGGAAATGGTCTTTGGTAACTGAGGGGTGCCTGCCCGAGCTAAAGACGGGAAATTTAATACACTGGCCCACAGAACAGACCGTGGTGCCACCAAGATGCCACCCTTGCCCAGATTCCATTTGGGTCTCAGATCAGGACGTTCATCCTGTAATACATTCTGTGATACATTCCATATATGACACCGAATGTCCTAGAATGCAAAGATCCTTTCTCAGTGAGGGCTTTTTACCAGCTCACAGGAGAACACTAACGTTTGCGTACGTTTTCAGACTCCAGGACGTGTGCCATGATGAGCTGCCAGTATGCCTGCGAAGACACGGAGGAAGGGCCGCGCTGTCTGTGTCCGTCCTCGGGCCTCCGCCTGGCCCCCAGTGGAAGAGTTTGTATAGGTAGAGCGGCCGGGCTCACCTGCGCTCCTCCTCCTTCCCCCTCTGCTGAGGTCCTTCTCTGTCATTCAGCACGATCTGCTTGGTGGCTATACTGAAAGCTCCTGGAAGTACAGATTTATGCCCATTTCTGAGCCGATTGGCCACATAGACTCTAGACACACTTTGGGATGTTAGAAAGAACACTCCTCTATTACTTTGGGATTGTCTAATGCCCTAGTGGAAAAGGGATAAAGGTAATTTTATTTTAGTATGTTTACCCTGCATGTTTCACTTCAATTACCATAGAAACCTGCTACTTACTGTCTGTCATTCAGTGAATAAAATCCCAAGGGCCATTGGACTCCGTTTTGGACTCTGGCTAATATTTTCCTACGAAATGTACTTACTTATTTTTCGTTTTTAGATCTAAGACTATTCAGAATAGTATATCCTATCTACGTTAAGTTCTCAAGTAACCAATTTCCCATTGTCTTTAAAGGTTGCTCTAAAATATATGAACTAAGTATTCCAAAATCATTTCTGCTTGGAAGGATGAGTAAATTAAATCCATGATATTAAAGGAGGAGATAGAGCCCTCCTTTACAGCTTTGAATTCAATCAAATCAATGGATTAGAACTTTGGTCTTGCTCTCCCCTGTCTTATTTTGTGTCTTAGTTTTGGGCCCTGCAGAAGCTGACCCCGAGCAAATAGTTGATCTGGGAGGTGATCCCAGGGAGTGCTGGTTGAGGAGGAGGTGAGGGAAGGCCCCAGGACAGGGGTGAGTTCAAGGCCAGTTAGGCCTCTGTCCCCTCTAGGAGACAGGGGAAGCTGCCTCCAAGATTTCCTCCTGGGTCAAGGGCGCTGGGGATTTATGCAACAACTCCTGTTCTTTATTGACTGGGGGGGGGGTTGCTCTGGAACATTGACTCCCCTGCACACCCCGCCCAGCCTGGATGAGGGTCACTGCAGAATGTTGCAGGTGCAGCCTTACGCAGGTACAGAAAGGCTGAGTGCCAAGGGTGATGGATGGGGCACCCAAAGGGTGCCCTCAGTGACTGATGCAACACTTTCTGCCTTAGTTCTCTTGTGGATCTGAATTCTGTTCAGTAACCAAACTGTATATACTCATCGTTCTGTACTTAGATGCACGTGAGCACATAGCATTGATAAGGGCTATCAAACCAAATCAGGGTATTCAAAGAGTTGGTAATCTTCTTTATTTAAATAAGCAAATATCTGTGCAATTGAATATTCCTGTTTCCTGCAATAGAAATACTTCTCAGTGCTGAACTTTTTTTATCCCAAATGTACATAGCTTGATAAACTGCATTTCAAAAGTTCAGCCAAATAGGTCCTAAATCAGTTAAATACTTTAAAAAAAAAACCTGTAAAATTTGAATTTTGGCCCTGCTCTTTGAGAGTAATCAGATTTAATTAGATTCACAGGGTTTAGTATTCCTCAGTGAAATAGGATTTATATGACCAGGCCTGAAGCCAATTTTTACCCACCTCTGATTTGACGGGTGTCATTTTTATTGAAGGGAAAGATGATCTGCACAAAAGTGGTCCCTGAAAAATTATTTTGGTCCATCCAACACGTATTTAGTATTTTAAGAATGCAAAGAGAACAATAAGGCAGCACCGACTTGCATGTTTAACCACAGGTCCAAATGAAGAACATAAAACATCTATTCGATGTGACATCTTCACGTGCAAGCAAAGCCTGAGTCTGGATATTTGGGTCAGCCTAGCCGCCAGCCCCTCGCTAACCTGACTCTCAAGGAAAGCAGGGAAGCCTATTGTTTGCTCAAGTTGCATCACAACATCATTACACTTGACCCACGATTTATGTTTAAGTGCAGTTGTGGGAAACCACGTCTCTGGTTTGGGTCAGTATCGTAGGAACCTTGGGGAGCTGGCCCATGCACTAATTCTTCCGTAGAAGACGACCTCGGAGGTATCTGGTTTGCTTACCGTGTAGTTACCGGACTCAGTTTTCAAAAGTTGTATACTCCATACAATACACACAGCCGGAAAAATATTAATTCCGTCAACAAGCATGTCATGTCTCCGTGCCAAGTGCCAGACATACGCTCCCTGCCCCAGAGGAGCCAGGGCCTACCAGGAGAGATGGGGATGTGAGTAGCGACAGGACAGCGAGACGATGGCTCGAAAACGAGAGGTACAACATGACGGAAACACATAAAGGAGGAGCTGTGAGTGTGCTGAGGGCTTCTAGAACACTTCCCGGAGGGTGTGACGTGGGCAGGAGAGTAGTCAGAATTCTCCACCAGAGAAACTGCTGTGGGTGTGTGCGCGCGCGTGTGTGTTTTGGAGGGAGAGCGCTTTCCTTGCCGTCACTGACACCTTCTGGTTCTGCATCCTAGACATCGACGAATGTGCCTCCGGTACGGCCGTCTGCCCTTACAAGCGAAGATGTGTGAACACGTTCGGGAGCTACTACTGCAAGTGCCACGTTGGCTTCGAACTGCAATACGTCGGGGGCCGATATGACTGTGTAGGTAAGAGTGGGGCGCCTTTCCCTTTGCCGTCCCCCCGCCAGCCCTGTAGGCTTTGTCTACAGCCGTTTGGCTGTCGATTCGGTCTCGCAGTCAGTCTCCTGTACTGACCAGTTGAACAATACCGAAAAGGTCACGTTGTTTCATTTCTGGCCTTTAGGGAACTCTGGCGAGATGCGTCGGGTGAAGCCAGGTCAGTAAAGGTCTAAAGTCAGGGACTGTGGTGCTTTTAGTTCTGCTTTGCGGGCAGATATCTTGAGCTGATTTTTGTGGATTTTTGGAAAATTCGGTTGGTTTTCTTTTTTTGATTCCCCAGATACATATCTAAAAATGGGAGCAATAAAGCACAAAAGGAAGAATAAAAAGGCCTGTTTGATCTTGATCTGAGTGATGTGTTCCTAACAAGTTTCCTTCGGGGGTGGCTTTAGAAAAATGTGTGAGGGAGAGGAAGGCACACGCTCTTCCCTTGTTCGGCCCTGTCGTGGTTCAAGTTCCAAATCCCCTAAAATGTTCCCTTTCCAGGTCACCAAAGCCATTCTCCGATAAGATTCTGGTCTCAGTCAGCTCTTGGCCTGATCTGTGTGAAAGAAAATATTTTGGCCTTTAGTGAAGGAATTCCAAGTCTGAAGGAGCGAGTGAAGGGGGGTGTTTGGGAGCCCTTGGACGCGTTCGCATTGAGCCGTGATGAACGCAGGTCGGGGCCTGCCCTACTGTGAAGGGACACCCAGGCTCCCTGTAGACGCCTCTTCCTGTAACGTGTGGAGCATATGTGTGTACAACGGGGAAAGCTAACGGGTTGGGGGGAAAGCAGGATTTCTTCCAGCCCTCCATCCACAGCATCACGGGACATGTCCTGCATAACCATGTTGCGACAACGGTTGGCTCCAGGGTTTTGAACCATCTCGTGAAGCCTCCACATCTCTTCACTCAGATCTTTTTTTTTTTTTTTAAGATTTTATTTATTTATTTGACAGAGATAGAGACAGCCAGGGAGAGAGGGAACACAAGCAGGGGGAGTGGGAGAGGAAAGAGCAGGCTTCCAGCAGAGGAGCCTGATGTGGGGCTTGATCCCGGAACGCCGGGATCACGCCCTGAGCCGAAGGCAGACGCTAAACCGCTGTGCCCCCCAGGCGCCCCTTCACTTGGATCTTTTTAAACACAAAAGCTGGCCTACATGGGCTCATAAAATCCACGTTTCTCGTGGGCTAGACCCCAGGCCCTGCTGCAGACCCATCCGGCTCCGTAATGCGGTGGTGCTGCCTCACAGAGGGGGCTGCTCGCTGATACCTAGGACGTTCCACTGGACAGGGTGGGGATGCACGTGGAGAGCTGCTAAGAGAAACACATCTTGTGATTCTAAGTGATTAAGATTAGCATCTGCGCTCCTTCGGTGGCTAACTTAAAAACAATGGACTATTTTGTGTGCTTATGTCTCCCAAAGCGTGGAGAGCAGGTGAGGGGGAGAAGAGGGCTAATGAACTTCTCACTCGGGTAGGATTCAGCAAACTTTCCCCATCTCCATCCAGCAGACGAGCTCAGGCCAGCCCGACCCTGCTCCTGGCAGCCTTTGAACAAAATGCCTATGAATTCAGATGACATCAGCGGTTCATAGTCCACCTTATCCTTTGTTGGTTAGGAGTCCCAAGCCCTTTCACGTGTAGAATTTATTTTCTGGTACTGTTATTTAATTCTGAATTAGACGGAGGAAAAAGTTAAGAAAAAAACCTGAACGTCTTACAGATTCCAGTAGTGTCGATGAGCAGTCGAGATTGCCGTGGGGGCGGCCGGCTGCAGGGAGTTCCCCAGCCCCCGTGTGCTGGTGTCAGGCAAAGGCTGGGCTCTGGGCCAAGGCGTTGGGAGTTTTGAACACCTCTCGGTTCTCAGGCCCCACTCGGTTTGTTTGGCAGTGTTGAGTGGTTGGCCCTGGAGTTGTTCAAGTGATGGTCTTAGTAAGTAAGGGATAGTCCTGCAGCAAGCCGTGCCGCCACGAAGTTGTTCACAGGAACGTTCACATTTTTAGATATAAACGAGTGTGCCGTGAATACCCATACGTGCAGCCTCTACGCCAATTGCCTCAATACCCAAGGATCATTCAAGTGTAAATGCAAGCAGGGATATAAAGGCAATGGACTTCAGTGTTCTGGTAAGTAGCGTTTGCTCATGGTCTCTTAGCTGTTCTCCGTAAAGCGCTCTCTCCAGATCTCCTTCCTTCCTCCCTTCATTTCTCTCTGTGTGTCTCTCTGTCTGTCTCTCTCTGCATGCATGTGCGATAGCATGTACATGCAATGTTTGAAATTTTTCACTCTGCCTCAGTCTTGTCTTCTCTGCTAATCAGACTATATCTTCATCTCTCACTGAAGTTGTGGGCACTGAACTTAAAGACCAGCCAAGGTTCTGGATATTTCTCTCGTCACAACTTACTTTCAAATATTGAAAATAAGCTTTAAGGACAAATGGCGCTGTGCACATGTTATCTGTCGGGATGCGGTAGGTTACGGTGCAGTAACAAGCAATCCTGAAACGTCAGTGCCTTAGAGCCACAAACGTTTTAACCACGTGAATCAGAACTTCTTACAGAATATACAACCAGAAGAAAGTATGATGACGCTGATGTCACTTTATCTGTCATCCTCAAACCTAGATTCACATTTTTTAAAGATTTTATTTATTTATTTATTTATTTGAGAGAGTGTGAGAGAGCACGAGTCGGGGGGGAGGGTCAGAGGCTGAGGGAGAGGCAGACTCCCCACTGAGCAGGTTGCTGATCAGGGGCTCGATCCCAGGACAATGAGATCATGACCTGAGCCAAAGGCAGACGCTTCCCTGACAGCCAACCAGCCGCCCCAGATTCACGTTTTTAGCAAAAAGTCCCATTTTCCTTGTTGGTAAACTCCTTAGTGCTTAGGTGGCAAAATCTTAAATTGGTAAACCAAATGTATAACCAGAAAATGTCCCTGCTGTGAACAGCTGTGACAGCAGTAATGGTTTGTGACTCATACTGTGTCCAGAGAGAGTTGTCTGGGGTTTCTTCTCAATGTGGTCACTGAAGAGCCACGCCGGCAGAGGCCCCGTCTTACGGTCAGCTTGGAAGTAGGGCCCAAAAATATGTCGTCCTGCTGTGTGTCCAAAGAGAAAACTAGAAATCCCGATGAGGACCAGAATGTCTGCCAAGGCAAGCCGGCGGTAACGACAGTGTGGTCACTGTCCTGACAGGTGTCTCACGGCATTTAGAGTCACGCAGATTATCAGGCTGCTCTTGTCCTTTAGCACTGGCTCATCGTGTGCCGAGATCCGTTGACTGCCCGACTCCACTCTCCTGTGTACCCCTAGCAGGCGCCCCAGGTCTTCCAACACGTATGGCTGCAAGCTGTGCCTTGGCCTGTCCCATGCCCTCGGGCGGCTGGTCCTCCTGATGACACAGCAGAGTGGCTGCTCCGATGGCAAAAAGAAAGTGTCCGCGCCATGACACACACCGAGCGGCTCAGGCGTAAAGGCTCACAGTACCCCGTGGGCTGTGGTTGAGTGCTGCTGGATGGGAGTATGTCCAGAAGGAAGAGGAGGCTGGAAATCACATTCTCTGAAAAATGCCAGAAGAACTGGGCAGCATTTCGTCTGGAAGAAACAGTGTGCAAAAATATAAATGGTGCCTGTAGGTATTTGGAGGAATGTGAAATAAAGTGACTTCCCACGGGCGCCTGGGTGGCTCAGTCGTTTGAGCATCTGCCTTCAGCTCAGGTCGTGATCTCAGGGTCCTGGGATCGAGCCCCACATCAGGCTCCCTGCTCAGCAGGGAGTCTGCTTTTCCCTCTCCCTCTCTCTCTGTGATCTCTCTCGCTTTTGCTCTCTCTCAAATAAATAAAATCTTTAAAAAAAAAAAAAGTGGCTTCCCAAGGCAGACTAGGAGCAATGGGTAGAGGCTACATTCTCTCTTACAAATGATGGCCAGGTGTCTGAGAGTGGACCCCAGAGTCCTGCCGAGTGGCACATTCCACCGCGCAGCCTTCCAGGCCCAGCTCCTGGCTCGCAGCTCTCGGCAGGATTCCTGCCTTGGGCTGGAGGTGGGATTACAGAGCCACTCAGCCTCCAGGAACTCGCTGGTGTGGGGTCTATTCCTCGGGGCACATGTGCTCATGATGTCCTCCTGGAACCTTATTCAAAGACAGAGAAAGAGAGAGATTGGCTGCCTGTACAGGGCCGTGCATGGGTGGGTCGGGAGGAGGGATGCCATAACCTGGAGAGGCCCCCAGAGAGGAAACTGAGTAAATCAGCACTCTTATTGGATGATGGTCAGGGGCTCCTTCACGCCACCAAATTTGAACATGTATATTCCAGCCTCACTTGTCTTGGGCTGTTTGGGGTCATGGTCAACAGCTGAGGCTCAGGACCTAGGAAAGCCTGAATCTAAATCTGAGCTCTGCCCCATCCTGCCTGTGACCTTTACTAAGTTGTCTTAATCTTTCTAAACTCGGTTTTCTCCTGTGCAGTTTATGATGAGCTAAGCCCCAGTCCCTGGGTGCTCCCTAGTTGCAGCAAGGCAGGGTGGACGGTTCCAGGCAGATCTTAGCCCCAGTGCCGCGGGCTCCCTGCAGGTGGCCTTGCACGTTCTCTAGAGTGCTGCTCAGCCTCTTGGCAAGGACAGCCCTCAACCAGTGGGCACCAGGAGTCTGGATAGATACCCCCAACGGTTGCAGGATGGGACAGTTCTGAGGCGTGTTCTGCATCGGTCCCAGATGTCCCCAGCAGGACTGAGCCCATTACCCACAGTGATTTCCTGCCCATTGAGACACCATCTTTAGCTTTCCCCCCTCCCCGCCTTGCTCTCCTCTTTCCCCCAGGCCTGCCTCCTGGGATCCCCTCCCAAATAAACCCCCTGTACCCAAACCCTTGTTTCAGGTTCTGCTTGGGGATACTCTCACTAAGACAGGTACCTCTCAAGTGCATTGTGCGGTTGGAGGTGAGGTAACACAGGTAGAGGGCTTAGTTCCACTGAGCACGTGGTAGGTGCTCAGTAAAGTTACTTGTGGTTATTGTGCGTCGTGCGGTCTCAGAGAGCTGTGTGCTAAGGGCCAGCCACTCTTTAATCCAACCTTCTGTAAACGTACATGCGCGAACGCTGTGTGTCCGGAAGAGACGCCTCAGGAAAACACTTGTCTCAGGAAGCAGGCCACTCGCCTCCACAGACCCGCCCGGGGCCCCAGGCCTAGGATCAAAGCAAGCACTGCTCGGAATAAACCTGGAGTCACTACTTCCTGATCGTTTAACCCCCTTCAAACCCAATGTGTTATTTTTTTTTTTAAAGATTTTATTTATTTATTTTAGAGAGAGCGTGTGAGCAGGGGGAGGGGCAGAGGGAGAGGGAGAGAGAATCTCCAGCAGACTCCCCGCTGAGCATGGAGCCCAACCTGGGGCTCAGTCTCCTGACCCTGAGCTCATGACCAGAGCCACAGTCAGGAGTCGGACACTTAACTGAGCCCCCAGGCGCCCCCGCAGGGGTCACTGATGTCCACATGAGGGCAACGTCGCTATGCATGTGGCAGGGTAGCTGTTTGCAGCCCCCACTTTCTATATTGGCCCCCAGTGTTTTGAAATTATAAATCCCACATCAACACAAACATTTCTTATGTCAAGAACACTCCTGTTTTTCTTTGACCATCCGGCTTTAGGCATATTCTTGGGTAAAACAAGTTTTTCTTTATTCTTTGAAACCTCAAATTCCTCACAATGTTCTGTTTGATACCTCGAAACTATTCATTTTGTTACTATCCATTCTGCAGCTGAATTTTTTTCTTTCATCTCTCACCAGAGTGTTTATTTAAAAGAGAAAACTGTCTTTGGGTCATTCACTATATTGCTTGCCCAGCCCTTTCCATTCTGCTTTGATTCTTTGTAAAATAAATAGCCATGTCTCTGTTGAAAATTGATCTTAACAGACTCTTAACCACACTGCTTAAAGGATAGCCCAAAATTCATTTGTATGTGCATAGGAAAGTCATGCAAACAAAATTGAGAATCCCATCCAATTAGCATGCAGCATTATAAAATGTTATATTGTAAAATACATTTGTATGTATGTGAATTGCTGTTACATAATATACGGCACTGATACAGCAAGTTTTATTATGAGTTCATTGTTTTTACAAAAGTCCAGACTCTGTGTTGCAATACAGAAGAGGACTTAGGGGGCGCCTAGGTGGCTCATTCGATTAAGCATCTGACTCTTGATTTCATGGTCTCAGGGTTGTAAGATTGAGCCTGGCGTCAGGCTCTGCACTAGGCGTGGAGCATGCTTCAGATTCTCTCTCTCCGTCTCCTCCTCCCCTGCCCCCAAGGAGGGAAACAAGAAGAAGCGGAGTTAGTGAGTTGTGCTTATGCACATATGGACCCAGAGGAAGGAGTACCCTAGATGTAGATGTGTGGTTTCCTTCCAGGCCTAATATATGTGAGTATTAGTAATACCCTGCTAGATAATTTGGTCTTAATGTGACAGTAGCTCTACTCATTCTAAGCAAATCAAAACTTCAGTATTACCTGACTTGGGTAGTAAGTCCATTTAGGAAAGGACACCATGTCATTTTGTTACCCTGAGCAGGGCTGCTGGAATTACATTAACTTCGCTTGACTGTTGGCTCCCTGGCCTACTACCTGTGGGCTGTAAACGATTTAATCTTTAGTGCTTCGGTTTCCGCATCTGCAAAATAAAGATAATAGTATCTGGCCCTTAATATTCTTTTGATGATTACATGAAATAATCCAAACAAAATAAATAAACATCCATATAAAGGGCTTAGTTCCAGCCCAGAATATATCAAATGCTCAATAATCATGCACTAGTAGTAGGAGTAATAGTGGCAGTGGCTTCTTTACCTGAATTCAACAATTGTTCCCATTAAAAGCAGTTTCCTTGCACATTAGAAATGTGCTTCTGATTTGATTCAGTTTATAGACCGCATATTCAAGATCACAGGTGTTGCTACAACGGGCCATTCCAACTTTCTTCCTTCAATTATAGTATAAATGTTAGAAGTTTGGAGGTATGGCCTGGAAAAAAATATCTTTTCAACTCAGTAAAAGATTTTAAACATTCTGGTGGTGAATTTTAAAAATAATAGCAAACGGGCACCTGGGTGGCTCAGTCGGTTAAACATCTGACTTGGTTTTGGTTCAAGTCACATCTCAGGGCCGGGGGATCAAGTCCCGTGATGGATTCTGCACCCAGCTCAGAGTCTGCCTCAGATTCTCTCTCCCACTCCCTCTCTCAAATAAATAAATAAAATCTTATAACAAATAAATAGAATAGAATAGAATACCAAACAGGCCAAATATATGTCAGGCACTAATCTTAGTAATTGACATGTATTTGCTCACTTAAACCTCACAAAAACCCTATTCTTTTTTTTTTAAGTTTTTAATATTTATTTATTTGTCAGAGAGAACACAAGTAGGGGGGTGGCAGGCAGAGGACGAAGCAGGCTTCCCGCTGGCTGAGCAAGGAGCCCAATGTGGGACACGATCCCAGGACCCTGGGATCATGACCTGAGCCAAAGGCAGACGTTTAACCAACTGAGCCACCCAGGCACCCCACAAAAACCCTATTCTTATCCCAACTTTATAAATGGGTAAACTGAGGCAAAGGGAAGTTAAGTATTGCTTTGAAGACAAATGCCCAGAGGATGCGGGAGCTAGGAGCCAAACCAAGGGAACTAGGCTCCCGGGCTGTGTGCTTAAACGTAGGCTAGGTGTGTGCATGACCCATGGCTACTCCTCGGGGGTAGCCCTTGCGGGCCCCTCCACAACAAACTCCCATGGCTCAGCCTGTCTGCCATCCTAGCCCCGCCCTGTGTCCTGGGTCCCGTGGTACAGTACCTTCATCACCCGTGCTTAAGCCTCTCCTCCCAGCACTGTGCGTAAAGTTAGTTCAGATGAGAGGAATGTTTCTCCTGCCAGGGTATTACAGATCGTCTGATGAACCAAGCCCAGGTGAATGAGTGGCAGAGTCCTGTCCCTCTTGGGAAAGATGTTCTCACATCACAGTGATCCTCCTTAAAGTTAAGATTTTCAGGTAGGTAGAAGTTTTTGACAAAGTGGATATTCAGAGAAATCTCAAATCTCTCCCAAGAGAAATTGTCAACTTCACTTACAGAAGACTGGCCTGTGATTCTGAAAACTCTGGAATTCCCTGTTTTTGGGTCTCCGATCCCCAAACGTGCCAATGACCCTCCTACTGTCACTTCTCCCACATTTTTATATTCTTAAAAAGATGTTGCATTAATCAAGAAACGTTTAAGAGGAACAATCACCACTTAAGTTTGAAACAGCGATATCTAGAGAAAGCCACATCTGTCCATTCAGAGTCATGCACATGCCTAGTTTTGTTATCCCTCGGCCCTAGCTCTGTTTATATAGTAAAGCAGGAAAATTGTTGACACCACAAAGATTGTGATGGTTTGATTTTTTTTTTTTCCCGATAGGAAAAAAATTGAAACTTCAAAGCAGAAACTGAAAGCAGATGTTTAGGTTTGCCTGATGTGGGTTGAAACCCTCTTCCCATTACTTAGTGAAGGTCCTTAGTTTTATGTTACTGATTGCGTGAAGGAAATTTCCAGGGAATGGGTGTTTCCTGTTAATTTTTCATGTGAGGTCTTGGGAACAGACTCAGGGAACCGTAGACAAAATTACCCAGTGGGACCTCCAGAGGAGGAAGGTCCATATGATCAGTACCTTACAATCAAAACTTGCAAAGAAGCTAAACAGGCCATCTAAAGGTCAGGAAAATGAGTAATGATGCATTGCTGGTATTACTAGTAGTTGGTTTCCAACCCGTAACTACAGACTGTCACACTGATAAACAGCTAGAACATTTCGCTGAAAAGGGAAATGCAGCTCTTGCCATAACAGCTTTAGATTTATTTCAAAGTAAAAGCGATGTGTTAATTAAGAGCATGTATATTTTCAAAGCATTGTTCCTTTTTCTTTTGATTATCTCAAATATTGTAGACTTCTGCTCGTTTATTTTTCTACCACTTTGGTACAGATTGAATCAGCCAAATGATGGAGAAGGAACTGAGTGGGAGAAGAGATTAGAAGATTGCCAAGAAAAGTAGTCTAATAAAATCCCAATCCAGTTTATTTTTCTAGCATCTTTTATAGGCTCTGAACTTAATGTCTACTCCCTTATTTCATTTTCCTCTAAACTACGTCCAAGTCGTAGAATTGAGTGAATTGGTTCAGGTGTTATTAGACCCTTTCTTGCCTAGTCTTAGACTGGCACATGCCTAGATATTTTATAAAAGGACAATATATCTGATTTTAAAGATCAGTATTTTTAATTCTTTAAAAATTACCTTTTTTGGGCACCTGGGTGGCTCAGTCAGTTAGGCGTCTGTCTTCAGCTCAGGTCATGCCCCACATCGGCCTCTCTGCTCAGCGGGGAGCCTGCTTCTCCCTCTGCCTGCCGCTCCCGCCTGCTTGTGCTCTCTCTCTTTCTCAAATAAATAAATAAAATCTTCATATATATATATATATATATATATATATGGTGCCTGGATGGCTCAGTGGGTTAGGTGACTGCTTTCAGCTCAGGGGAGGGGCATTTTTTATAAGTGCATTTCTAAAAGCAATTTAATGTAATGGTGAGAAATTAAAAATGAGTGTAAGATAGTAAATATAGAAGCCTCTCTAAATATTCAATAAATAAGACCATTTAGTTTTAGATAGTTGATTGAGGTGAAGAGATTTAAAGGGGAGAGAGAATGGGGAAGAAAAATTGGGTTTGTATACACTGAACCATAAATCACCATTTTTGTGGGCTATAAGTGGTCCATTATTGGCGATTTATATGGTTCAAACTATTGCTATAGCTGTAATCTTGTAATGTCAAATTTGGACAAATCAGTAGGTTGCCCAGACAACACCAGCTTTGAAGAACCCCAGTATGAATACAGAAATAATAGAGGACCCTAGAAAATCCATCACTGTGGGATCCATAGCCCACCTTGGAAGGAGCAGGTATTTATTTCATTGTAGTAATTTCTGAAGCAGAACAAAAGTGTGTCCTCTAACAAAAGGTAGTTAAGATACTACCGTAACATTGGAACTGCTTTAAAAAGATGCAAATAGAGTTCTTCCTAAAATATCAAGTGATAGTAGGGCGCTTGGCTGGCTCAGTTGGTAAAGCATGTGACTCTTGTCTCAGGGTCATGAGTTCAAGCCCCATGTTGGGCATGAAGCCTACTTCAAAAAATATTAAAATATTGAGTGGTAGAGCCTCATATCAGTTGATTCTGGAAGCATTCATTTACTGCACTTTAAACGCTCCATTTTTCATGAGTGACCTAATTAACAGCCAGTGTGAAATGTCCCACCTTTATTTTTAATTTTAGTTATCCCTGAAAATTCTGTGAAGGAAGTCCTCAGAGCACCTAGTACCATCAGAGACAGAATCAAGAAGTTGCTGGCTCACAAAAACAGCATGAAAAAGAAGGTAAAAATTAAAAATGTCATCACAGAACCTTCTGGAACTCCAGCCCCTAAGGTTAACTTGCAGCCCCTCAACTCTGAAGAGACTGTTTCCAGAGCTAGGAACTCTAATGGAGGAAATAAACAGAATGAAGAGAGAAAGAAAGAGGGGCTTGAGGAAGAGAAAAAAAGTCAGAAAGCCCTGAAGAACCACATGGAGTGGGAGCAAAGCCTTCGAGGAGATGTTTTCTGTGAGTAACAGTTTTGTTACTTTACACAGTTTATGAAAAATGAATTGTGACTTCTCCTGGCAAGTGAAAGAAAAGACAGCTTCATGCCTGAAGTAAAATTAGGTTCGGTGCTGATCTTTAAGAAGCAGGGTTCTCTGTAAGGTCTGGAAATCAACATCTTCTGCAGAACCCAAATCAAATTTGCTGCTGTGGGAAACAAGGAGGATAAGTCTTTTCCCCTTCCCCCGGGGGGGGGGGTTCCTATTTGACGAAGACCCTCTTTCTGCTCCCCGCCAAGCACACTTCTTTTTTTTTTTTTATTTTATTATATTATGTTAATCACCATACAGTACATCCCCAGATTCCGATGTAAAGTTTGATGCTTCATTAGTTGCGTATAACACCCAGTGCACCATGCAATACGTGCCCTCCTTACTACCCATCACCAGTCTATCCCATTCCCCCACCCCCTCCCCTCTGAAGTCTTCAGTTTGTTTCTCATAGTCCATAGTCTCTCATGTTTCATTCCCCCTTCTGATTACCCCCCTTTTCTTTATCCCTTTCTTCCCCTACCGATCCTCCTAGTTCTTATGTTCCATAGATGAGAGAAATCATATGATAATTGTCTTTCTCTGCTTGACTTATTTCACTTAGCATTATCTCCTCCAGTGCCGTCCATGTTGCAGCAAATGTTGAGAATTCGTTCTTTCTGATAGCTGAGTAATATTCCATTGTATATATGGACCACAGCTTCTTAATCCAGTCATCTGTTGAAGGGCATCTCGGCTCCTTCCATGATTTGGCTATTGTGGACAATGCAGCTATGAACATTGGGGTGCATATGGCCCTTCTCTTTACTACGTCTGTATCTTTGGGGTAAACACCCAGTAGTGCAATGGCTGGGTCATAGGGTAGTTCAATTTTTAACTTTTTAAGGGACCTCCACACTGTTTTCCAGAGTGGCTGTACCAACTTGCATTCCCACCAACAATGTAGGAGGGATCCCCTTTCTCCACATCCTCTCCAACAATTGTTGTTTCTTGCCTTGTCTATCTTTGCCATTCTAACTGGCGTAAGGTGGTATCTCAGTGTGGTTTTGATTTGAATTTCCCTGATGGCTAATGATTTTGAACATTTTTTCATGTGTCTGTTAGCCATTTGTATGTCTTCATTGGAAAAGTGTCTGTTCATATCTTCTGCCCATTTTATGATTTGTTTATTTGTTTCTCGTGTATTGAGTTTGAGAAGTTCTTTGTAGATCTTGGATACCAGTCCTTTATCTGTGGTGTCCTTTGCAAATATATTCTCCCATTCCGTGGGCTGTCTCTTAGTTTTTTTGACTGTTTCCTTGGCTGTGCAGAAGCTCTTTATCCTGATAAAGTCCCATAAGTTCATTTTATCTTTTATTTCTCTTGCCTTTGGAGAAGCACACTTCTTTGCCCTACAAGCAATAGTTGTCTGGCTGCCCGGCTCTCCACGCAGCACGCCCCCAAACCAGAGAGACCCGGGATCCAGGTGGATCTGCCAAGCTCTGCCTTTTTACTTCTTGAAGGCACTTTTAATGGGCCCACTCATTGCAAGGGGAGTTTCACAGTTCTGTGGCTACAATTTAAAAAGCCCAAATTGTAGGCAGGAACATTCCGTAGAAGAGCTTAAGTTTTCTCCATGAACTGGATGACAGCCCTTTTCACTGGTCACTCTGTGGAACCCACTATAAGTCTCAGCCCCTTCAGGGGGGTTTCCATATTAATTGCCCCACATCCTCGCGCTGAGACTTTGTATTTCTTTCTCGCCAGGCATTTGTTGCTGCCTCTGTTTTTTGCTTTTTCTGTCCTTGGCTCCATGGCTGTTAGATTTAACCAAATGAAAAGTGGACCCAGGCCCACCTATCCAAGAACTACCATACCAATGGCATTATCTACTCTAATAGAGAGTGAAAATCTCCAAGTATATTTCCAAACCCTGTTGAGAAGGGACATGTTACTAGTGTAGATTCTTAGAACATCTTTGGAAAACAATGTTCTAGACAAGGAAAGTGGAACCAGTGTGAATGGTTTGGGAATGTTAAGGAAACCCTGCTCTAACATATTCTATAATTAGAATACATGATAAAACTCTCTTTGTTCAGTCATTCATTCCTTTCCTTCTTAGCATGTAAGGGTTCAGGGTTTTTCTTAACTGATCAAGTGTTCTTTATTAGCCCCTAAGGTGAATGAAGTGGGTGAACCGGATCTGGTTCTGGTCCACGGAAAACCTGTAACATCCAGACTCGAACACAAAGGTAAATAATGCTTTCTCCCAAGCGTATGCTCTTCGACAATGTCCCATGTCGTTTTAAAGTCTTCGTACGATGAAATGATTGTTTATGAATCACTGCTTCATTCCTAAACACCCAAGGGAAGAATCAGAACATTTTGACACGGTGCCAGTATGAAAATAGTAGGCCTTTACGTGATTAGTACCCGTGGTGACAATATAGGAAGGCTGTCTTCTCCCCACCACTCCTGCCTGACACCTAGAGCCATGGGTTGAGGCGGATAGTATATAATTTGAAGATGGGAGACAGTGACTCAGTTGCTTCAACTTCAGCACCTGAGGGCGCACAACGTGAAAGTTCCCATGTACTACATTCCGGGCCCAAGAGCCAGTGTCCGTGACCCACTGCCACATAGAGCTGCGTGATGAACAACCGCAGACCCCAGTGGCCTGCAGCGATAGGTATTTATTTCTGCTTACGAGTCTGTGGATCCGCTGGGTAGTTCTGCTGATCCGGGCTGCGCTGGGTGGGGCTTACCCAGGAGTCTGCAGTCAATGGTGGGCCGCCGACTCAGTGACTTGGCCCATCTTAGCTGCGCTCTCTCCTGTGCCTGGGGCCTCTGCTGGGACAACAGGGCTGACTCAGCTCTGCTCCAGGTGGTGTCTCATCCTCCAGCAGGCCAGCCAAGCTTGTTCTCGTGAAGCAGTGGCAGGGTTCCCAGAAATCAAGTGGAAGCACACAGGCCTTTTGAGGTCTAGCCTCAGAACTGGCTCAGAATCACTTCCGTATTCTATTGGCCAAGGCAACTCACGAGGCCGGGCCAGACTTAAGGATGGGGGACGGTGCTACAAAGTTACATTGCAAAAAGCGTGGACACAGGGAGTCTTTTTTTTAAAATCACAACAGAATTTGTCCAGAAGAACTTCACATATTTAAATTGAAACAGAGTATCTGGTTTGACACTGTCCTTAAGGCCATTTCCTTAGCCATGATCTGTATACTCCACGCGGTTGTTCTGACTTTGTTAAATTAATGTTTGTCAAGAAGAGCCCCCGAGTGCCAGATGGTTCAACAAAAGACCACAAAAGTTGGTTGAAATGGACACATAGATTACTCACAGGCCCTGGAGGATCATGGCATACTTCGAGGGCCACACGGGGAAATTGAGGCAGGGTGCTTAGAGAGCACATGCCTTTATTAGTGCTCGTGTGTGGAGTGCTTGGGGGTTTCCGCACTGAAGCTGGATTGGTCAGTTCAAACCAGAAAGATCAGGATCTTGTTGAGCTCCAAGGGAGTCTTATCTAAGGAGTGCCCCCGTAGGGTCCCCTAAGAGGATGGTCCTGAGAGACGGGGGAGACTGTGGGTCACAAGGGCTGTTGAGAAGTCATAACAAGAACTTACATTTGCTTGTGACTGGGCAGGCTGCATTCTAGGGCTTGCACTTGCATGAGGGGCGAAGGTCAGTTTTAGGCTCCTGTAGGCTATTTCGTGAAACAAAATGGTTGCCAAGGCAGCAGCACCATGGAGTAGCTTAGCTCAGTGCTTGACGGCACCCGAAGACGCGTTGTAGCCTTTCAAAGCTCCCAATGTTAGACATGTTTCTGATACTCTTAATGATTATGCGATGTCCCCTTTCTCTTAGCAGATTTAAATATCTCCGCTGACTGCAGCTTTGACCGTGGCGTCTGTGACTGGAAACAGGATGTACAGGATGACTTTGACTGGAATCCTGCTGAGCGAGCTAACGGTATTTAGAGTTTACTCTTTTGTGTTCTGTGGTACGGCTCAGGTACAGAAGGCTCTCCAGTGATGCAGGGCTATTCTTCTCTCTGGCTAGGTCAGGGTCCTTTGTCATGTCTGGAAACGTATAGACCTTCCTGAAATCTCCCCTGACGAATGGCTAAGTTGCTTCAGCATATATGCTCTGTCTTATCCCTCTTACCCCCACCGACCCACACACAGGATGTTCCAGCAAAATTCTTCCATAGTCGTTCCTGCTGCTGAGAGAAAGATGTTGGAATTCATGTACATTTTTTTTTAAGATTTTTAAAGGAAAACTATTCTTTCAAAGTAATCTCTAGGCCCAACGTGGGGCTCAAACTCATGACCCCAAGATCCAGAGTTGCGTGCTCTACCAACTGAGCCAGCCGGGCGCCCCGGAATTCATGTGCATTTTAAGAGTATTGGGGGAAAGGTAGAAAGAAATGGTTCCTTTCCCCCAGTTTGCCAGCTAATGGTACTCTGTAGCTTCTGTTTTGCTTTTTGTGGGAAAATAAACCTGGAAAGGAAATATGACCTCTGCCTCTACCTGAAGTGTGAGTAAAGTCACCCCTCAAAGTAGCAACACCATAAGGAGCCATCAGGTCAGCAACCTGAACTTTTCCCCTCTATTGCTTGCAGATTTCTTTCTAGCCACTTACACTTGGATTTTTCTCAACGTCAGCTCTGAGCTATGAAATTCCAGCCCTTTCCATTTCTTGGTTAAACATTACTGATGGGCCCTATCTTTTCCCTTGGGCAGAGCATTTGGCTTGCAGATCCCATTTGGAGCATAAATTGAATCCCTATCTCCTGAGGCTGACTATGCAGTTAGAGACAATTTTGGGGGCTCAGGTTCCTTACCAATCCATTTACTTACTTGGGGACCTCCCAGTTTAGCCCTCAGTTACAAGATCCTTCTGCATCCTTCCTCTAGATTAATTCCTCCCTTAGATCTTTCCTTCCAAGCCTTCACACGCAGCCGGGAAACCTGGATATCCCCTAACAAAAATTCCGTGTGAAACTTGAGATTGGGGTGGAGGGGATACCTCCCACACGGCAAATTGTGTGAGTGGGACTACCGCCAAAGATTCAGAGCAAGCACAGGGCAAGCTTAACCAGTCTGGAGACAGTATGTCTTCGGAGAGCCTGTCTTGCCGATAGCTTACTTCAGTTTCTCCTTTCTTGGATCGTAGCATCTCCAAGTTTATGTCTGCCAGAGCTGTATCACACGGGGAGCCCGTCAGTTATTCCAGGATCTTGACAGCTCACGCAGTCAGTAGTGTGTGAAGTTGGGTTTTCCAACAATGGGAAGCCCCTTATTTACAAACACGATGCACCAGTGGCCCCAGCGTCCTCAGCCTCTGTGTCATTCAAAACGTACATTCTTCCCTCCTGCACGCCCTTCAGATCTCTAGGTGGGTTTGTCTTTCCCTACAGAGTTAAATATGAGAAAGAAATGCGGGATGAATCAGCATTTTTAGAAGGATAAAATCTCAAGGACAGATCAAAATGGGCTTCAGCTGAGAGAGAAGGGGAAATCTGCCACAGTGGGTCACAGAAGAGAGGGTGTCACTGGTAGAGTGGCTAGATAAATGTAGGGTGCCACCATTTCAGATAAGCAGTGATCAATGTGTAGTACATCTCAGACGTGTTCCTTACCTGAAATGCAAACCTCCTGGGCGTCCTGTATCTTTAGTTGCTGAATCTGGCAACTTTACCAGCTCGGGAGAAGACCAGACAGTCCCTGAGTCCAGTGAAAACTAAGGCAATGTCAGCCTGGCTCCTGCAGGTGTCTCCAGCAAGGTCCCAGCAGAAGACTCCAGCCCCCGCTCCCTACCCCCAGTGTAGTCCTCCTGGCTTCCACAGGAATGCCTTCTTTTCATTCAGACCCTATTCTATGAGAATTTTGCCCAAGTTCATCAAAGCCACAACCAGGGGATCGGAGATGAGCAGTGTCCACGACCACTGGTTAGGAGATGGATCTTAGAAGTAGATGTGTTCCTGTCATCCTAAATCGGAACTCAGAGTGATAGGTTACAAGTGGTGGTTGAGCTCCATGAAACCCGCTCGGACAAGTTCATGCATGTTGTGGATTAAATGCCACACTACCCAATGAGCTGGCCATCCTACATAACACTGACTCTGTGGGAAAATGTATTCCAAGATTCAAACAACCAAGGGGGAAAGTTCTGGAACACAAGTTCTCCATCAGCTGCAAATTACCGGCAGTGCTTAAAGACGATTTCATTAGATTCTTACCGCGTATCTGCTGCCACCACACTTTGTGACTGTGGACAAATTCCTCAGTTTCTCTGACCCTCACTTTCCTTTTCTGTACCGTAAAGGATTTCATCTTTGTGATCCCTAAAAGCCATTTTACCATGTAAATTTTGTTCCTGTGTTTGAAATGAAAAGGACTTCAGCTTTCCCTATAGGAGACTATCATTAATGTTCTTTTTTTTTTTAATGGTTTTTAAAAATTTTAATTGCAGTTATCATTCACTTTCTATACTATTTTAGACACTATAGGCAGAGCCTATACACTGCCTTCATTAACTGGGTACTTTTCTTCTCTCACAGCTGTTGGCCATTATATGGCAGTTACGGCCCTGGCAGGCCGTAAGAAGGACATCGGCCGATTGAAACTCTTCCTCCCCGACCTGCAACCCCAAAGCAACTTCTGTTTGCTCTTTGATTACCGGCTGGCCGGTGACAAAGTAGGGAAGCTTCGAGTGTTTGTGAAAAACAGTAACAATGCCCTGGCCTGGGAGGAGACCAGAAGTGAGGATGAAAGGTGGAAGACTGGGAAAATTCAGTTGTATCAAGGGATCGGCGCCACCAAAAATGTAAGTGGAAAGCCAGTGTTCAATGAGATACTGACATTCTTTTTCAGTGATTCAGCAAATAAAACCAAACACTCAGCTAGGCACTGGGACCACAAAGATGAGTAAGACTTTTTCCTTACAGTTGAAGAGTTTGTACTCTGGAGCAAAATAGGCAAGGCAATGGGTCAGCGCCACTGGTGCTGTCCGCTGCACACATGCCACATGCTACAGAAATGATCTCTCTGGGTGCAGGCTTCTCCGCAGCAGCCTCTCACACCAGATGATAAAATCCTTAATATATAAAAGAATGTCCTGCTCATTCATTCTGTGTCCAGCACTTATCACAATGAGTGAAAGCTAGAAGGTCTTTTTTTTTAAAGATTTTATTGATTTATCTGAGAGGGCGTGCGCACGAGCTGTCAAGTAGGGGATGGGGCAGAGTGAGTGAGAGAAGCAGACACCCCACTGAGCAGGGAACCCGACGGAGGGCTCGATCCCAGGACCCCAAGACCGTGACCTGAGCCGAAGGCAGATGCTTAACCAACTGAGCCACCCCGGTGCCCTAGAAGGTCATTTTTAAAATGTTTTTTTAAATTAAGCTGAGATTGTGTCTGTTGTCTGGGGTCCCAAGACCACTCAGGTTCTATGGTTCCCTAGAAGGACTCACAGAATTCAGAGAAGCTGTTCTATTCATGATTACAGTTTATTACAGTGAATGGATGGTGAATAAAGTCAGCAGAGGGAAAAGGCGCATAAGGCAGAGTCCAGGAGAGAGTGGGCAGAAGCTAGTGGTATTTCTCTACCAGTAGAATCCTATGCACGGCTCTTAGTTCTCTCAGCAACGATGCGTGACAACCCTCAGAAAATGTTGCCCGCCAGCGAAGCTCACCCAAGCCTTGGTGTTCTGGGCTTTTGTTGGGGGTCAGTCTGCCCACATGACTGCCTGCATAGCTGACCTTAGTTACTCAGCCTCCAGCCTCTCCAGAGGTCAGACGGTTTCTTTGTGACCCAGGGCCCCCACTATAAATCACATCGTTAGCATAAATTATCTGGCATGGGCAAAGACACTCTTAAGAGGCAAGATATTCCAAGGACTTAGAGGTTATCTCCCAGGAACCAGTCAAGAGCCACACCTTTCTTTACAATGTTCAGGGCTTAGACAACCCAGACCTCCTGGATCAAACCTTTACCATACAGTGGGTTTAATAAATGAAAAGCGAGCAGTGTTTAAGAGGAAGTTGGTCAATGGGATGAAATGCTCAGAAAGAACAAATAGGATAAAAATGGCAAAGAGTCTGTCAAGTTTGACCATCAGGAGGTGGCTGGTGACCCTTGCAGGGTTTGTTTGTTTGGAGGGGAGGGGGAAGGCCACCCTGTAGAGAGATGAGCAGGGAAGGGAGCAGAGCCTGGGAGGCAGCCACTATGAACCCTCATGAAGAGCTTGGTTGAGGTGACAAGGGGAGAGGTAGGTTGGAAGCTAGAAGGAGATACACGAAAAGCTGAGTACTGACTCATGGTGTGAAGAGAAGAGGAAGAGCAATTAGTAGATCCGTAAATTGGGATTCCATTTACACTTTGCTTGTGAAAGATGATGATTCATTAACATAAGGAAAATCCTGGTTGTTGTTGATAGGCAGTAATAGAAAGCCTGGGGTCTAGTGTCAGACATTGCATTCAGCATCTTTTTATTTACTTGGCGCACTTACGCAGAGTATCGTATTTAAAATACGTCCTAAGATCTGACTATGGATAAAATACATGCGGGGCTATAGTTGAATTTTCTCACCATTCTTTCCCTCTTCCGGTGCTTGTTTAGTGCTGACGAACACATTGATTCTAGTTTATGCTGATTGCAACATATTTGCACCGATACAAATCCGATCCACATATTGACATCGTTGTGTTTGTAGCATGGGTTGGGGACCATGACACTGAGCTGTGCTATATATAGTTGACATCTTGTTGGAGAATTGAAATACGCCTCTGCACAGCATTCCTAATTACCTCTGTGACTGAATTTATATACTGAGAAGTACTTTATATAACATGGTAGCTCGGGGGTGGGTAGCAGTATGTGCCACAAAACAGTGATTTTTTTTTTAATCCACATTTTTGCAAATATGCCTCCAAAGAACCTGGCCAGCAATGACACTATAACACAACACAGCTCTGTCAAGAGTCAGGCCCAGCCAGGCCCTGATGCAGGCACCAATGCCCTGAAATTTTTCAGTATGAAGGAAACCCTTACTGGGGCATCCTGGAAGGTGGGGATGCTGAATAATCTAGACTAAAGCATGCATACCAGTTTGTCAAGGTTGTATTGGCCGTGGATATTTGTAGCAGATGAAACCCTTATTCCGTAAACACAAGCATACAAGGTAAGTATCACTGCTTTCTCTAAATCAAATTATATCTGAATCAAAGCTGCATCCTTAATGTGGCAGGGGGTGGGGTGGGATTCAATCTCGGTTATTTGCTCATGCAGGATGGAGGGAGGGTGCCCCTCCCTAGGGTGGTCTGCACTTCTGAAGAGCTAAAGGCAGCACAGGTATTAAGAGAGGGCAGAACATTTTCACTTCATCATGGGGGCCACGGATATTCTGCGTACCCATGTCGCACGTAAAGTCACTCATCTCTTCAACTTCCATGGCTGGCCAGGACACAGAAATCTTTACTGAGGCTGGAGTCTTGTTGCTAAGAATCTAGCCTCAATAGAAACCTCAGACAACCATTTGAACAAACTGATTACCAGTAATGAAATTGAATCAGTAATCAAAAATCTCTCAAGAAACAGAAGTCCAGGATCAGACAGCTCCACAGGGTGAATTCTCCCAAACATTTAAAGAAGAGTTAATAACTATTCTTCTCAAACTATTTCAAGAAATAGAAGAGAAAGGGAAGCATCAAAATTCATTCTATGAGGCCAGCATTGTCCTGATACCAAAACCAGATAAAGATACCACAAAAAAAAAAGAGAACTACAGCCCAATATCTCTGATGAACATAGATGCAAAAATCCTCAACAAAATATCAGCAAACTGAATCCAACAATACATTAAAAAAATCATTTACCATAATCAAGTGGGATTTATGCCTGGGATGCAAGAGTGTTTCAATATTCACGAATCAGTCATCATGATCTACCACATCAACAAGAGAAAGGATAAAAATTGTACGATCATTTCGATAGATGCAGAAAAAGCATTTCACAAAATACAACATCCATTCATGATAAAAACCCTCAACAAAGTAGGTTTAGAGGGAACATACTACAACATAATAGAGGCCATATATGAAAAACCCACAGCTAACATTACAATGGTGAACAAGTGAGAGCTTTTCCCCTGATCAGGAACAAGACAAGGATGTCCACTCTCACCACTTTACTCAACAAGCTACAGCAATCAGACAAGAAAAATAAAAGGCATCCAGATTGATAAGGAAGAGGTTAAACTTTCAGTATTGGCGGATGACATGGTACTACAGGTAGAAAACCCTAAAGACTCCACCAAAAAACTATTAGAACTGACAAGTGAATTCAGTGAGTTTACAGGATACAAAATCAGTGTGCAGAAATCTTTTGCATTTCTATACACTAATAATGAAGCAGAAAGAGAATTTAAGAAAGCTGACCCATTTATAATTGCACCAAAATAATAAAATACCGAGAAATAAACTTGGCCAAAGAGGTGAAAGAACTGTACTCTGAAAACTATAAAACACTGATGAAAGAAATGGAAGATGACATAAACAGATGGAAAGATACTCCATTCACATGGATTTGGAAAACAAATATTGTTAAAATGTCCATACTATCCAAAGCAATCTACAGATTTAATGCAATCCCTACCAAAATACCAATAACATTTTTCACAGAACTAGAACAAATAATCTTAAAATTTGTATGGAACCACAGAAGACCCCAAATAGCCAAGGCGATCTTGAGAAAAAAGAACAAAACTGGAGGTATTATAATCCCAGATTTAAGTTATATTACAAAGCTGTAGTAATCAAAACAGTATGGTACTGGCCCAAAAATAGACACATTGATCAATGGAACAGAATAGAGAGCCCAGAAATAAACCCACACTTATATGGCCAATTAATCTACAACAAAGGAGGCAAAACTACACAATGGGGAAAAGACAGTCTCTTCAACAAATAGTGTTGGGAAAACTGGACAGCCACATGCAAAAGAATTAAACTGGACCCTTTTTTTTTTAAGATTTTATTTATTTATTTGACAGAGAGAGAGCCAGCAAGAGAGGGAACACAAGCAGGGGGAGTGGGAGAAGAAGAAGCAGGCTTCCAGCGGAGGATCCTGATGCAGGGCTCGATCCCAGAACGCAGGGATCACGCTCTGAGCCGAAGGCAGACGCTTAATGACTGCACCACCCAGGCACCCCCTGGACCCCTTTCTTACACTGTACACAAAAATAAACTTAAAATGGATTAAAGACCTACATGTGAGACCTGACAACATAAAAATCCTAGAAGAGAGCAAAGCAGTAATTTCTCTGACATCAGCCACAGCAACATTTTCCTAGATATGTCTCCTAAGGCAAAGGAAACAAAAGCAAAAATAAATTATTGGGGCTACATCAAAATAAAAAGCTTCTGCACAGCCAAGGAAACAATTAGCAGAAAGTTAAAAGACAACCTACTAGGGGCGCCTGGGTGGCACAGCGGTTAAGCGTCTGCCTTCGGCTCAGGGCGTGATCCTGGCGTAATGGGATCGAGCCCCACATCAGGCTCTTCTGCTATGAGCCTGCTTCTTCCTCTCCCACTCCCCCTGCTTGTGTTCCCTCTCTCACTAGTGGGCTGTCTCTATCTCTGTAGAATAAAAAAAAAAAATCTTAAAAAAAAAAAAAAGACAACCTACTAAATGGGAGAAAATATTTGCAAATGACATACGATAAGGTGTTGGTATCCAAAATAAATAAAGAACTTATGCAACTCCACACCAAAAAAACAAATAATCCAATTAAAAAACGGATAGGGGCACCTGGTGGCTCAGTCGGTTGAGCATCCAACTCTTGATTTCAGCTTGGGTGATGATCTCAGGGTCACGAGATCAAGCCCCGCATCAGGCTCCATGCTCAGCACAGAGTCTGCTTGGGATTCTCTCCCTCCCTCTGCCCCTCCTCCCCAGCTCATGTACTGTCTCTCTGAAACAAACAAACAAAAAACGGGTAGAAGATACTTCTCCAAAGAAGACACACAGACGGCCAACAACAGATGAAAAGGTGTTCAACATAACTCGTCATCAGGGAAACGCAGATCAAAGCACAGTGAGATACCACCTCACACCTGTCTCAATGGCTAAAATCAAAAACACAAGAAATAGCAAGTGTTTGTGCGGATGTGGAGAGGAAGGAAGCCTTGTACAGGGTTGGTGGGAATGCGAACTCGTGTAGCCACTGTGGAAAACAGTATGGAGGTTCCTTAAACGATTAAAGACAGAGTTATAGGGCACCTTGGTGGCTCAGTCAGTTAAGCGTCTGCCTTCGGCTCAGGTTATGATCCCAGGGTGCTGGGATTGAGCCCCATGTCAGGCTCCCTGCTCAGCTTCTCCCTCTCCCTCCACTGGTCCCCCCGTTTGTACTCTCTCTCCTTCAAATAAATAAATAAAATCTTTTAAAAAAATAAAGACAGAGTTACCATATGATCCAGTAATTCTACTACTGGGTATTTACCCAAAGAAAACAAAAATACTAAATTGAAAAGACATATACACCCTTACGTTTATTGCGGCATCATTTACGATAGCCAAGATATGGAAGCAACCCCAGTGTTCATCAATAGACAAGTGGATAAAAAAGATGTGGTATATATACACAATGGACTATTACTCAGCCACATAAAAGAATGAAATACTGCCATTTGCAGCAACATGGATGGAGCTAGAGGATATTATGCTAAGTGAAACAAGTCCGTCAGAGAAAGACAAGTACTGTACGATTTCACTCATGTGGAATTTAAGAACCAAAAGAAATGAACCCACCCAAAAAAAGAGAGAGAGAGAGAAACCAAAAACACCTAACTATAGAGAACAGACTGATGATTACCGGAGGGGAGGCGGGCGAGGGGCTGGGGGAGAGGTGAGGGGATGCAGAGCACACTTACCGTGATGAGTGCGGAGTCTAGACTTGTTGAATCACTATATTGTGCACTCGGAACTAATGTAACACTCTATGTTAACTATACTAGAATTAAAATTTTTTTAAAAGTTGTAGTAATAGGAAAAAAGAAGAATATTCAGCTATTATTTATTTTAATAATTTCTTTGTTAATATTTTTGGATGAATGAATATAAAATAGTAACTGTATAGCTTTAATTTTTTAAATGTGTCACTCCTGTCATTTTGTGTCCAATTTCAAGATACATTTTTTAGTATTCATCCTCTCTCTGTTCTTTATACATTAGATATTTCTAAAATATAAAGAAATTTGCTTCTCTTTTGGTTAATAGATAATAGATATTTTATTTGACCTATTTTATCATGGATAAAAGTGATCATAGTCTATTATGTAACATTTTTCAACACATAAAAACAATGACTTCCCAATAATTTCCAATATTAAAGCCAATATTTTAAGAAAAATAACTCTATTACTACAAACTACCAAAATCCGAATATATCAAAATAATTCCCTTTCAACTATATAGTTTTACATTGGATGTTCACCAGGAATGTTAAATTTTTTCTAGCCTGGTTTTTTAAGAGAAAAGCAATTATTCTATTACTTTTGCTTTTTTTTTTTTTTAAATGGGAGTTTCAGATTTTCCTCTTCAGCCATACCTTTCTCAGCTTTTCATGGCTGTCCAGATGCTTTTAGGAGTTGCAGTGACCCTGTTTTCTCTGCGTATAATCCACTCAGTGCAGATACTGGCGTCTGGAAAATACATTACTATATATGCAATGTCAATGGCTGTTCCTTCGCAGTAGGGTCTGATGAGTTCAGTCCCTTTTTTGTTAAGTAATCTTTATGCACAGACTGGGGCTCGAACTCATGACCCAAGGTCAAGCGTCTCATGCTCCACCAACTGAGTCGGCCGGGTGCCCTGAGTTCAGTCCTCTTTAATAGCTATTAAATAGTTTATTTATATCATTGACTTGAATAGTTTGAAGTAATTTTTTTTGTTTTATCTTCTCCATTATTAGATCATTTTTGAAGCAGAACGCGGCAAGGGCAAACGCGGAGAAATTGCAGTGGACGGCGTTTTGCTGCTTTCGGGCTTATGTCCAGATGGCCTTTTATCTGCGAATGGCTGAATGTTACTATAGTCTTTTGTGTCTTTATATTTGGCTTTTTATGTCAGTTCTCTGTTTTCTGATATTCCATCATAGATCGCCCCACTTTAGAAATAGAAACTGAAAAATCATAACATACCAACAGAAACATTATTGTAAGATGCCTTTCTTGTATAAGATGTGCCAATATGTGCTTTCAGTATAGTACCACTCATTCATTTCTGAATTTATAAAATGTGGAAATGTGGAAAAGCTCAGCTTCCCCCACCCCCACCTCCCAGTGTTTCTGATTTGTCTCCCTGAGTTGATGGACCTCTATATAACATTTTTAGAATTATAGAAAAACTAACAACAATAACAACAACAGAAACCCCACAGGGAATCATTTCTCTGTTCGACTTTTCTGGCACTTCTTGGAAACTGACATCACAGGTAGACTTTTATCTAAGTGGCTTAGCCTGATCTTTTACAGCCAAGCTTGTATGTTTAAATTCTTTGTAATAATATTCAAATAATCACCTTGTGTCATGGTTTAAGTTTTTCTAAGAAAATGTGTCGTTAATGCTCTGTTTCATTGTGTGTATAATTATTTGCTTTACTGGAAAATGTGGTTTTCTTCTTTTTCTTTGGAAATACTCTATATTTGTAAAAATTCGTAAAATTACTTCCTTTTATGGGAGCACTTGATTGCTTCGTTAGGCCTCATAAGTGCAATGCAAATTAGCTTAAGTCGTTGAATTTAAGGCCTCAGAGAAATACCTAAAACTAAATCATGCTAGTATCAGGATTCAGAAGAAAGACCAATGCCTTCTTTTCTCTGTTTCTCTTTTCTTCCAAATTCAACAACAGTTTTTGTGTGGTAATGAATCTTGAGTATATTCGATGAACGTATATTCTGTTTTAAGATTCTGGGTCATAAACAGAAGGTTCCCCAGATATTTGCCTGTTATCCCCTAAAGCAATGAAGGCCTTGAGCTGTAGGAGGAAGGAAGAGAGAAGGTGGTACACTTACTAATCTTTAATATTTGTAGCCTCACTCTTAAAAGTTTTTTTTACATTGAAACTCTTAGTAATCCTTTTTTTAAATAGTAACCTTTTCTCAACAAGTTCTCTTTAATACAACCAACGCATACAACCTTTAAGATGGTAGGGGAAAAACATTGTTTTCCTTTAGTGTGAAGTAATTTTTGCATACAAAGTCTTGTATTCAGTGGCTTTAGTTGTATCTGTTAGGATAACGGCTAGTTATAGAAACCCCAAAAATAGTTTCTAGTGAGACCAGACGAAGAGGTGCCTAGCTAAGTCAAATCAGCCTACAGAATTTTGAGAGATAATAAAATGGTCATTTTAAGACACTAAGGTTTGGAGTGGTTTGTTACGCAGCAAGAGCTAACTGATACAGGTGGTTCCTAATACTGTGATAGAACTTGAAGAAGAATGCTCTGTTTCTTCGGTGACCAAGGAAATGCAAGAGCACAGTTAGGCTTTGAATAAAGGAAGATAGAAGGGAGAACTTGCAATGAAGGACCAGTGTCCCGGTGATCCAGGTTAAAGGAAGAGATGTTGAACCAGAAATGAAATAAAGAAGCCTAGGAATCATGTTGTATATGGGTAGAAAAATCATTGCACAAGGCTGAGTCAAGTTGAATTGAATAATAGTATTTCATGTTTCTCTAATATCAGTAGCAGAGATTTCTGTTTGCCTACCCAATGTCCATTCTTGAATTTTTTCCTTACTAGTATAACCATATAAATGTGTGTGTATATTTCTTTTCTTTCTTTTTTTATTTTTTTTGTGGGTGGGGAGTGGAATGTGCTGAATTAGAAGGCTGCATTTCCCAACCTCTCTTTCAGATGGAGAGCCTACTGAAGTCATTGCTGGGGCTTCCAGGAAGGACCATTAAAGAGGGTTGGCAGTTGGCAGCTTCTCTTGCCATTTCTCTTCCTCCCCCTTCCTGCAATGTGGTTGGTTGTGAAGGCAGAAGCTCTTCGAACTACCTTGTGGTCATGAGGTCAAAGACCATCCCTTATGGAGTAGTGCATAGCTGGAAGAAGCCTGGGTGCCCAATGACATTGTGGCATCTCTATCCCTGTCCCAAACCAGTCACTATTCAACATTTTATTAAGTGAGATAAAAATAAACCCTCTCTTGGCCTATCTAGGATTTCAAACAAAGCACAGTCCAGACTCAGGTGACTACTCTAGGGCTGCCCCTGCTGTTTCCACCACAAGACCATAGTCTTGCGGGACTAACTTTTTGGACCCTTAAATGTCAACATACTGTGTTAAATTCCAGTCAGCAGGCTATGGTGTCATGGAGCCTGCTCTGGCACTGAGTCATAGTTGGGTTCCTTTGGGGAACCTAAGGTCAGATCATTTAGCCAGGATGCATATCTGTTGTCCCTGGCCACCACTCAACATGAAACCCTCCTGTCATCCACTGTCTCCCACTCTCCTCCCCACACTGTTACGGGCTTCTTCCTTTGGAAACTAACTTGCACCGTTTCTGCCCTCTCCCCCATCACACACACTGCATTGTCTGGTAAACAAACTCCCCTCCATCTTAATTCTGCCAACGACCTCTTCCTTCATCTCTCAACCTTAGCTGAGCTGAGCTCTCTCCTGGGCGACCTCTCCCCTTCAGCCTTAGCAAATGAAAGCTGCTCATTCTTCCTCAGTGCACATGTGCAGGGCCCGGTTGAAGGTGGCATCCTGGTTGCTCCACTCTCATTCACAACCTCCTATTTCTCTATTTCCATGTAAAAGCCACTGTTCCTTGAGGGTACAATTAAATAGCCTACAGTCCCCTTAACCCTTTGTTGCCATTGTCACCAACCAATGTGGTGACATCTATGCAAATGACCCATCTGATGTCCTAACCTCACCATTCTTTGGCCCCTATTCCAGTTACCATCATCTCCCTGGTCACTGCACCACGGCCACCACCTTGGACTTGATCATCACTTCTGAACTTGAACTCTAACATCAAACTGTCTAGTTTATCTGGCTTTCTCTTAGTCTCCTCACACTTCTCCTCTGGACTTTTCGAAAGCCCCATTCCCTTGACATTTTCATTTTCTTCCCATCCATGGTTTCCTATCTTGACTCTCTCTGTAATAAAACAACATAGGGGTGCCTGGGTGGCACAGCGGTTAAGCGTCTGCCTTCGGCTCAGGGCGTGATCCCTGCGTTATGGGATCGAGCCCCACATCAGGCTCTTCCTCTATGAGCCTGCTTCTTCCTCTCCCACTCCCCCTGCTTGTGTTCCCTCTCTCACTGGCTGTCTCTATCTCTGTCGAATAAAGAAATCAAAAAATCTTTAAAAAAAAAAAACACAACATAGATGCCAAGGCCACCATCCCTTCAAAGACACTTTTGCCACTGCCCCCCGAGGCCCACACTCTCGTGTCCTTCTACTGCGGCCACTGTACAGAGCCCCAGTCTTGAGCAGGCAAACACCACTGTCTTCTTTTCTCTATCCCATCACCAGACTGCTGAGCAGTGTTATGAGAAATGATACATTGTGCAGATTGGTTCTTCAATAAAACCATGATCTTCAACCTTTCACAGACCCTGAGTGCTGCCCAAATTACCACTGAATGGTGCGTGCCTATTCGCTGGCATAGACTAGTAATTCACCAGGACGTCCCACATCCTCTGGCCTCATGGGTTTATATTAACACATTGAAATAACAATGGCATGATTTTTGCCTCCTCTCTGGGGCTGAATGTCAGTGGTGGACTAAAGCACCGAGTTGATTTTGAAAACACATATGGGCCTTTGTCATAAGCAGGGAGGGGTTCTGAGCGACCCTGGAGTTCTCTGCTCTAGGGGTTGGGTAAAGCTGCCTTGTGGCCGGGAAGAGCTCTCCTGTCCCTCCCTTCAGACCTCAGGAGACTTCAGATCCCACGTGGGAGGCATGTCCTTTACTTCATCTGTACGATGACAGTTGGGACTTGGGCAACACCCAAAGCCCTTCTGCTCGAGTATTTGATGCCTCTCTAAGATTCCGCCAATCTTCAGCCAGATCTGAGGTAGCCTGCATGTTTTGTACTCTTCTTTTTCTCTTGGAGGCCCAGAATACCTCAGGGATGACTGTGGAATAGTTTCACCTGAAGGAGTTTTCCAGCGTCAAGAACTGTTCTCCTTGCAAGCTAACAAGTTGGCCTGTCTGGTTTCGTACGTACTGATACGAAGCATGAGACTCCTGCGACAGAGAGCTGGGCGTTATTACTCATGGGACAGCAGGCAGCCTGAGCCTCATGTCCACACCACTGCCCCGACCTCCCAGCCGCAGGCCGCAGGGCAGGGGTGCGGTGCAGGGGCAGAGCCAGAGCCAGGGGGTCACGGTTTCTCCCACCCTGTGGCCGCCTTCTACAGCATGGAGAATACTGGAGAAAATGGAATTAGGCAAGAACTAATTCTGCTTTCCTTCTCAGCAATTTTTTTCCAGAGCCTATATATTTATTTTGCTGATGATGTTGCTCAATACACATTTGGAATTGTCTTTTTCGAGTAGAAAAATCACGCAAGAGACTTTGTATTGCCACCTTAAGGTCATGTGTCTTTTATGGCCCAAAACATATTACCAACTCAGAATTCCACGCCTAGGTATACACTCAATAGAAAAGCACAGAAGCACTATTTGTAATAGTCACAGTGAGATCACTCAAATATCCATAATGTCCCTTGTGAGTAGAATGGAAAAATAAACCGTGGCGTATTCGTCCAATGCAATACTATCAAGCAGCGAGCACGAAGAAACCAACGCTGCCCACACCAACACGGATGAATTTTAAAATACGGCATTGATCAAAAGAAACCAGAAGGTACATGCTGTGTGGCTCCACTTCCGTAAGTTTCGAGAGGAGGCAGGATTAACCTATGCTGGAGAAGCTGGGGTTGTGTCTCCCTCTGAGGGGGCACTAGGAGGAAGCACGAGAGGGGACATTGGGGGGCCTGGGCATTCTGTTTCTTGATGCTTCTTGGATGGACACGTTCCCTTTGTGAAAATCGTCGAGCAGGTACACTTAGGATTTGTGCACAGCGTTTCTATGTAGGGGTTATACTTCAATGACAATTTACTTTGGAAAGTAAAAGTATTACCCCCCCCCCAACACACACACACACCGAGCCTCATCTATCTGACTGTGCCAATGGACTTGGGACACCTCGAGTGAATTCACCTCTCAGTACCAGGCAGGCTGTAACTGAAATTCCACAGACTCAGGTATAATCCAGCCACCAATGACTCTGACATTGGCAGTGTCCCCTGGCGTGCCCTCTGGGATATCAATGGACTGGACACCAAGCGGGTTGCGGGAGGTCAACGGCATTGGAATGTTGAGGGGGCTGAGGCCTGAGGAAATGTGCCTGCTGCTCAGAAAGCCTGGAACCCTCACCTTCCCCACATCTCGTGGTCTTCCTGGACACCCATAAAAGTTTCTACATCCCCCTTTCTTACCCCTGTCACTGTCCCTTTAAAAATCTTTTTCCTCATGGGTCCAAGCTGCAGACACACAGCTCTCCTGCCAAAGGTGAGGCACTGGGTGCTCCCATTCAGTTTCTGGATTCTTCTCAGAGTTCTAGCAGTGCCCTCTTGTGAGGGCCTACGTGCCTGTGTGTGGCTGCCACCTGGCAAACAGTGGCGAGGGCTGTCTGCAGCATCTCCGGCTCCTGCTTTGCTCCATTTCTCCCCTCCCCCATGTCTTGTGAACTCATGCCTCTTTCTGGATACCTAGAACCTTCCAATTCAGTGACCCCTGAGATCTCGAAGAATCCAATCTTGCGGACCTTTCATTCTTTCCCATTACTCCCCCCCACCCCCCCGCCCCGTCAACATTTACTTGTCCTCTGTCCCATTCTGCCGGTCTCTGACAAGTGAAGAGAGGCTATCCTTCCAAGATAACTCAGGTGTGGGGAATAAAGAGCTGCAAGTGTAACCTTTCTGATATTTGTTCTTTTAGAATAGCAGCTTCCAGTGCTTTAATACGAAGGAACGAGTAAGGAGGCAGTTTCAGCACCATCTATGATCAGAGATTCTCTTCAGACGGGGGCTGTGTCAGTTAGTGTTTGCTGGTGACAAGCAACAGAACCAGACCTCAGCCAACTTACAGCAAAGGGAAGTTATGGTAAGGAAACAGGAGTGTGCAGGTGCATGGGAAGACCAGCAAACCAGCCTTGGAAATGGGCTCCCAGGCTGAAAGCAGAACTGTGGTAAGAAGCCATTGCTGATCAGCATGCCAACGTTACTGGAATGATCTCTTAACATACTAGTCTCCACATTACTCTGCTCAAAATTCACATTCCAGGGAGGGGTATGCAATCAGCCCAGCTTCTTCCTGTGGCTGCCCCACCACCACCACCTAGGGCAGATGGCGGCACCCAGTTGGCTGTTCAGAAGGTGGGCTGAAACCTGGGTGGCCCAAACCCATCACCTGGACCCCATTACCTAAAAGCTGGTATCAAGTACATGTAATTGCCCCAGCCAGCCTAC
Source organism: Ailuropoda melanoleuca (assembly GCF_002007445.2). Taxonomy (NCBI): domain Eukaryota; kingdom Metazoa; phylum Chordata; class Mammalia; order Carnivora; family Ursidae; genus Ailuropoda; species Ailuropoda melanoleuca. The sequence continues at coordinate 10,686,204 of NC_048238.1, forward strand.
CAATTCAAGAGATTTACGTTTTTTTCCCCAAAGATTTTATTTACTTATTTATTTATTTATTTGAGAGAGAGAGAGAGAGAGAATGAGCTGTGGGGAGGCACAGAGGGAGAGAGAGAGAAGCAGACTACCCGCTGAGCAGGGAGCCTGCCGAGAGGCTTGATCCCAGGACCCAGAAATCAGGACCCCAGCCCAAAGCAGAAGCTTAACCCACTAAAGCTACCCAGGCGCCCCCAAGAGCCTATTCAATAAATTAGATTTATAGTGTGTCTCACTTAGTCTTGTGATAGACACAATCCTAAAGCTATACCCTTTGGAAAATAAAGTCTGTAGTTTTACCATCACTTTGATGTTACTGGACCCTTGCAGGGAAAGGATGTGTTCAGGTGAGAAGTGCAGGACGCATATGGCTACTTAATGAGTGTTTACTACTTTCATATCAACTGATGTGTGCTAGGGGTGCAATAACTAGTTGTCGAATTAACTACTGCATTAAGTAAATCGCATTTTTGGCCAAAGTTTTGTCGACATTTCGCTGAGTAATGTCTTGAATGAAACCAGAAAGCGTATGACGTAGAGTAGTTCAACAAACTTTGCAGCTGAAAAGCATTACTGGGGGTAGTTTCTTTCAATTCAGACCCTGCTGCCAGATCGTCAGGCAGGCCAGGGGTCCTCCGGAAGCCAGCGGCGCAACAGGGCGCTCCGCCGCTAGTCGCTCTGCGCAGACACCAATCACCTAGCACGCATGCGCTAGGGCCCGGGACAGCGTTCTCTAGTCTGCGGGCTTGGATTGGTTGAGCCTTGGTGGTCCCGCCCCGCGTACCGGAAACTCTCTCCGGACGCGGGGGTCTTCCGGGATTGCCCGGCTTCTGCGCTTTTCGTTGAGCGACGCACTGGACCCTGTGCTCGGGAAAGCCCACCACGGCCCCGGAGGGGGGGGTGCCCTCGGTGCGTCCTGGGTCGGGTAGGCCCTATCGTGCCCTCGCCCCTCGTCTCCACCTGAAGTCGCTGAGGTGGGCAGATGTCTCGGGACCGCCGCCGCTTCTGTGCTGGGTGCCAGGCTGGCCCACTGGGAAGGCTTGCGCCTGGCTTCACTTGTCGCCCCGCTCCACCCTCCGGAACCCGAACCCGGGCCAGAGCGGGCCCTTGGGCTGATCCCTTCCACTCGCTGCACCCGTGCTAGGGATCATCCTAACATGAAAGGGTACTGGGGCAGTGTTGAGGGGTTGTTCAGAAACTGCGGCGCCCCAACATTTGGCATCAGTTGTCTGCATAGAGGAATGCCTCTTTCTTTGATCTCCCCTCTCCCCGGGGTTTAAGCCAGATGTGGGCAGATGTGTGCAATTTGCCCATATTAGTTAATGCTTACAAGCTTCTATATGCATTCAGTCAACAGATACAAAGGCCATGCTCTTGCCGGCCCCGAATAATAAACTCTTTTTGATATGTATCCAGAAGCTAGGGGTATAGGTGTGTATGTAAGAATTACCCGTGTTAGCATATGCTCTAGAACCGTGTTGTCCAATAGGTAGCCACTAGCTACGTAGGCTAATGAACACTTGAAATGTTCCTCGTCCTAACTGAGATGTGTGGTAGTGTCAAACAGCGAATTTTGGAGAATTAGTATGAAAAAGAGAACGTAAAATATCACTAATTTGTTTTTATCGATTTCATGTTGAAATGGCAGTATTTTGGATACACCGGTTAGGTAAAATGTCATTAATTTTACCTGTTTATTTTTTAACGTGGTTACTAGAAAATTTTAAATTGTATCTGCAGCTTATGTTATATTTCTGTTGGATAGCGCTGCTCTAGAAAGGGGTCGGCAAACTAGGGCCTGCAGCCAGATCCAGCCTCCTTGTCTTCGAAAAAAAGATTCATTGGAGCAAAGCTATGCTCATTGTTTTATGCATTGTCTATGGCTGCTGTTCCTGCTACAAGAGCAGCAGAGCTGAGCAGTCCATAGAGAGACCGGGTGGCCTGCGCAGCTGAAAATATTTACTATCTGGCCTTTTACAGAGAAAGCCGCCCCTTGTTCTAGAACAGCGCCTGGAATGGTAGATACATGTCATGTAAATCTTAATTCTAGTCCTGTGTAATTGTCAGTCAGGCTTACTGTGTGACAGGCATGGTTCTAAGGAGTTTATAAGGACTATCATTTATTTCCCATGTTAATCCTAGGATGTGGAATTTCCCCGATGTAGAAGGGGAAATTGAGGCCCAGAATGGGCAAGAAACTTACCGAACATGCTCAACACCCCTCACCTCTGTGAACTATGCCTTCTTGACCCTCCTTATCCCCAAGTGCTTGACTCCTGGAGTCTACTCGATGAGCCCACAGTGGGCACCATGCTGCTGCTGGTTTTTTTTTTTTTTTTTCTTTTAAACGGCTTTTTGAACTTGAACCGAGATGAGGTGGTCTCCTGGGGAAGAAGCTGAGGGGCATGGGCTTAGGTGCCGGGGGTACAAGCAAGCTGGTCTGTAGTGAAGAGTGAAGCACAAGAGCAGAGAGGAGAGGGAGCGCTCTGGATGCGCTTTTCTCACTCAACAAAAACACATTTGTTGACGAGAAGGAGGCCCTGGCCAGGTGCTTGTCTCAGTGAGTGAAACAGACATCATTCCTTTATGGTCTTGGGAAAGCAGACGATAAAAAAATGTTTAATGGGAGACACGCCATGAAGAAAAACACGGCAAATATTTGATGTTTTTGTAACAGGTTTCCTCATCTGTAAGTTGGAGACAAGCCGTATACCTGACTCGGGGTCATCGTGAGGATGGAGAGGACATGAATGTGTGTGGCGCGTGGAGTTCAGTAAGTGTACATCGCCTGTTGCTGTGACGAGGTTAAGGGAGGCAATGAGTGCGGGGAATTGGGTGCGTTGTGACACCTAAAACGTTGCAACCACCAGTTCTAATTGTAGGGAAGGTTCTCCGGTAAGCGGCTCAGAGCAGGTGTTTTTAATATTTCCTAATGGGGCTCATCTGGCAAAATCCGAAAGCAGAGAGGTTGCATACATTCAGTCTAGGAGCAGGTCCGGCGCTGTCTTTATGCTGACAGCAGCGTAACTGAGACAGGCCTGCGGTGGGAAGGCCTCGTGCCCGCGTGTACAGGGCAGTGGTGGCGGCTCTGGCTTAAATCAGAGTCACTTGGACAGCTGGGAAAATACCCAGGCCTCCCCTCAGGGATTCTGATCCCTTCTGTCTGGGACGAGGCCCTGGCATTGTTTTTGGTTTTGCTGTTTAATTTCTCCATCCGATTCAGGTTTATAGTCAGGACTGACAACCACTCCTGGTGAGAATTAGGCTTAGCTCAGGGAGCTGCTGGCACAAAGGCCCAGAGCTGTGAGATGGGCAGTGCCTGTCGGTGGGTCAGCGAGCTCGCGGAGGAGGCTGCAAGCGGGCTTTTATCACCTGGCCAAGGACTTCGGGGCTCTGTCCTGAGAGCAGAAGGGAACCTCTGAAGGGCTTTAAGTGGGAAAAGGAGGGCATGTCATGGTGAGGTCTGTGGTGGAGGGTGATCCCTCTACCGAAGTGCCGTGAGTCAGAACGGATGCAGTGAAGACGCAGTTAGAACCTGCCAGATGGTAGGAAGCCCAGATTCGGTGCCTGTATTCCTCCTGTGAGTGTCCTTTCGTGGCCGGGTCTGTCCTTCGGAGACACCCTGTGTCTAAGTGGCCAGTTTCTTGTCCGTATTCCTCCCACTGGGCCGTCCGCTCCCTCAAGGCGGAGAGGCTGTGTTTAGGCTCAGCATCTGCTATGTCCTAGATACATAGTCAGTGTTTATTGAATGAACTCTGTAGAGCTGTGCACTATCAGCCGTAAACACCGCTTCCTTTGTCTTCCTATGGCAACGCTCAAAATTTTCTATCTCAGTTGCTTTCTATACCCTCCTAGGGCAATAAATGCTTTATATCCACATCACTGTCCCAGGGGGATGGGGGAACAGAACATTTGACAGGATTTAAATGCTGTTAAACATATGGAGGAGGATGGAAAACAGTATGGCGGTTCCTCAAAAAATTGCAGATAGAATTACCGTATGATCCAGCAATCCCCACTTCTGGATATTTACCCACAAGCATTGAAAGCAGGGTCCCAAAGAGATATTTGTACACCCGTGTTCATAGCAGCATTATTCACAATGGCCAAAAGGTGGAAGCAACCCCAGTGTTTATGATGAATGGATGAGGAACATGTGGTCTGCACACACAATGGAATGTTAGTAATCCAGGACACCTGCTGCGACACGGGTGAACTTTGAGGACGTTATGCTGAGTGAAATAAGCCAGACACAAAAAGCCAAATGCTGTTTGATTCCACTTAGGTGCAGCATGTAGTCAAATTCGTCGAGACAGAAAGTAGAATGATGGTTGCCAGGGGCCGCGGGGGAGAAGGGAACGGGGAGCTATTGTTTCATGCGGGCACAGTTTGGTCTGCAGGAGGAAAAGGGTTCTGGGAGTGGGTTGCACAACAACGTGAGTGTATTTACCACTACTGAACCGTACACTTAAAAATGGTTAAGTTGGTAAGTCTTACGGTATGTGTATTTCACCACAATTAGAAATGAAAAGTATGGAGGAGAGGTAACTAGAAGGACGTATAAAATAAAGAGCAGAGTGCTTGTGTGAATACATTAACGTCTGTACATTTGCAGACGTGAATAAAAAGTTTTTCTGGTAGGACTGACTGCTGTTCTCATTGCACTGAAGCCCCAAAGCTATAGTCAAATTCCCCTTCAGAATCTCCTTGAGACCCAGCGTTTGTTGAGAAATTCTGACCTGAGTTAAATATTGCCTAACCTCCTTGTGGGCACTCTAGACCTGTCTCTTATTAACCACCTTGCCAACATCTGGCACACTTCAATCCTGATTTCTTCGTAGAGATGCCTCTAGAATGAATATGGAATGCAGGCAAGATGACTATTTCTTCTTTGTTAGGAAACTTCCCAACAAGTTGGGGAGAGTTCAAGTGTGTTAAGCAGCTTGAAACCTTATCACCGTGAAACCTTATCACTTGGCTGCGTGACTTCCTCCAAATCCCAGGATGTCAGGCAGACAATTCTAAGAGAAAAGTTCAGCAACGGAGGCTGTGTATTTTTAATTTTCCTGCGTTTTACCTTGCTTGTTCTTCGTTTACTGAGCCTTTGATCCTTAGGAAGACCTCCTTCACTGTTTGCAGTCTGGAATTGTAAAAAAGGTAAAACAATGATCTTGAAGTACTGATTCTTTATCATGAGAAAAATAGCCAGTTAAGATCCTGGATCACTGGGTGACTGACTGCCCAGGTTGTCTACATGCCAGCTCCCTCTGGTGGCAAAAATGCCAGACTCGCAGTCTGGGTCATCCTTGAGCTGGCCCAGCAGGGGAACACCCACAGGAACCTCACAGTTGTGACTGAGGGTACTTAACTCTTCCTGTTCGAGGGGAGATTCAACTGGTTTAGACTCAGCAATAGACTTCTTTTTTTTTTTAAAGATTTTATTTGTTTATTTGAGAGAGAGAGAGCAGGAACAAGGGGAAGAGGGAGAAGCAGGCTCCCCACTGAGCCAGGAGCCCAATGTGGGGCTCGATCCCAGGACCCTGGGATCATGACCTGAGCCGAAGGCAGACGCTTAATTGACTGAGCCACCCGGGCGCCCCTCAGCAATAGACTTCTTAGGAAATTGTGAATGCTAATCTACAGGCAAGGCCACAGGTCACGTAGCACCTTTATGATATTCTGATTCCAGAGGGAAGGAAGAAGACTGATCCATTTACCGTGCCATTTTGCAACAGGCAAACATGGTAAATATGTGGAGTTTATCATGAAACGATACTGGACAAATCACTTTTCTGGTTATGAAAATATACATACTCATACAAAATACGAGAAGGAATAAAAGAACAAACAAAAATCATCTAAAATCTTGCCATTCAGAAAATGTCACGGTCTAAAATTTTGTGTATTTGTTTTTGACCTTTTCTCTTCACATGTGATTCTTAAATAAAATTTGGATCGGACTCTGTATGCTGTTCTTAAGTAACAACTTCATTCAGCTATAATTTATACACCGTATAGTTCACCTCCTCAAAGTGTACACTTCAGTGATTTTTAGTATATCTGCAGCTGTGCAGTTCATCCCCACAGTCAACTTTAGAGAAGATTGTTCGCTTTCCCCAAGAAAAACTCTGCACCCGTTGGCAGCCACCCTCCTTTCATTCCACCCCACTGGCTCCCCCCATCCCTCCGCCCCAGCCCTAGTAAACCACCAGTCTATTTCCTGTCTCTATAGATTTGCCTATTCTGGACGTTTCATATAAACGGAATCATACAATATGGGGTCTTCTGTGTTTTTAACTTAGCGTAGTGTTTTCAAGGCTCGTGCATGTTGTAGTTTATATCAGAATTTCATGGGTTTTTTTTTAATGCCAAATACCATTCCATTGTATGGATGGGCTACATGTTTTGACAGGCATTTGGATTGTTTCCACTTTTTGGCTATTAAGAATAATGCTGCTGTGAACATTTGTGTGCAAGTTTAACCATTTGGGACCTTACAGTTTCTTCAGAGTTGGAAGAAAATTCTCTTACATGTACAGCTTCCACATCTCTCGTTTCCCTAAAATAAATCTACAGAAGTAGACTCACTGACTAAAAGGACGTCGCATTTTATAGAACTTGTCAGACGGTTTCTAAGAAGACTGCATCGATCCTCTCTGTGCTCGCTTCGATGTATTAGACTATGTGCTTAGTAATGGGCATTTTTTTTAAAGATTTTATTTTTATTTATTTAGAGAGCATGTGAGCAGGGGGAGGGTCAGAGGGGGAAGGAGAGGGAGAGAATCTCCAGCAGACTCACTGCTGAGTGCAGAGCCTGACACGGGGCTCGATCCCACAACCCCGAGATCATGGCCTGAGCTGAAACCAGGAGTCAGACGCCCAACCAACTGAGCCACCCAGGCGCCCCAGTGATGGACATTTAATATCAAGTGCTATGAAACGGAAGCCCATGAGTTTTTGAAAAGACAGGGTCCCTGGCGTCAAGATGCCTAAGTCCATATTTAGACCAGACGGGCAGGTGTAGATCCAGGGGTATTAGGTAGCAAGGTTGTGTACATTATGTGGAGAGGAAAATAGACTGGTTAAAGTAAACATTTACCTGCCCAGGATGAGAGTCACACAGATACAATCATCAAGCAACTTTTTGTACCTCAAAGTTAAACAAAAAAGGTAATGGAAGCAAACTGGCCTAGGGACTAGCTGGTCCAAAGTCATAAATTGTCCGGATCGCTTGGTCTGAACCCTTACCCTGCTTTCCGGAAGACTCGGATGTCAGCACAGTGCCTGTTGACTCTTGGGGCTGATCAGATGCGGTTCTGGCTTCCTTGCAGCCTATACTATCTTATGATTTCTTCAGATTCCTTGGGACATCTAAATGGCATCCCCTTACTGCCCTGTTTCTCATTCTGTTATTCAAAAAAGTACCACTAAAGATGATAAAATCTGCAAGTGGTTCGACTATATAGTAGAATATGGGGGGAAACAGCCCAGCCTTGCTCAGACTTACCCTGTTGATGCTGACACTGACATGATTTCATGCTCAACATGACCCAAAGCAATTGACCGATCTGGATCCGGAAAGATCATTGATTTGTAAAATTTGAGATGGAAAAAGTTCTAGAGCTCTTCCAGCAAGCTGCTCTTAAGCAACCGTTAATGCGGAAGTTGGCTGCAGTGCTGCTTTTTTTTTTTCCCCCCCCAACAACCCGGACTCAGCCTTTTGAAACTGAACCACACCACACTGCAGATTCCATTTGCTAACCGGCCACGCCCACTTCTGTTACATAACTTTCAGAAAGGCCCCGTAGGTAACTGGCAGCGCTCTGCTGCTCTCAGGAAGCTGCGACTGGCAGGCGCAAGCTTAAAAAAAAAAAAAAAAACCCAGAAACCTCTTTTCTCTTTTCTTTGCAGCTGTAAAGATGTCTGACAAGAAGCTGATAGCTGCCAGAGCCTCCCTTATGGAGCAACTGATGTCCAAAAGGCATTTTGAGGATCTTGGCAAGCACCTCACCGAGCTGGAGACTCTTCATGTGACCAAGGAGCATCTCCAGGAAACCGCTGTGGTCAGGGTGGTGTACAGAGTCCTCAAACACTGCCCTGCGGGGGCGCTGAAAAAGAAAGCCAAGCGTTTGCTGTCAGGGTGGAAAGCTCGTTATAAGGATCTCCACTTCACACCAGGGGACAGCCCTGGATCATGCCCTGCGGGTAGAAAGGACGAAAACGGGAGACTTTCTCGTGACCCGGCTCAGGGTGAGGTATCAGGCCGCGGCTGCAGTTCTAATTCATCATCCCCCGAGGTGGCAGGAGCCGCTGAAACGCTCGGGCCTGAAAATAGCACGAGTCAGGTGGAGCCCAGGGGGGAGCATTTCAGGGGTGGTGACCCAAGATCCGGTGACCAGAGATCCAGTGAGTCGCTGGACCCCACAGTGCCTGTGAGAGCTAAATGCACGCAGCTGCTTTATGAAGCTTTAACGAGTCCTTGCAAAGATCCGCCCGAGGCTGATTTGTGGCAAAACTTGGCAAGAGAAATTGAAGAGCACATTTTTACCCTCCATTCGAAGAACCTCAAAAAGTACAAAACTTGTGTTAGAAGCAAAGTTGCCAATCTGAAGAACCCCCAGAATTCTCACTTACAACAGAACTTGCTCTCTGGGACCACGTCTCCGAGAGAATTTGCCGAAATGACGGTGATGGAAATGGCAAGCAAGGAACTGAAGCAGTTGAGAGCCTCCTACACGGAATCTTGCATACAGGAGCACCACCTTCCCCAAGCCATTGAGGGCACGCAGACCAAGAAAATAAAATGCAGACGCTGCGAGAAGTTCAATTGCAAGGTCACCGTAATCGCCAGAGGAACACTGTTCCTGCCGGGTTGGGTGCGGAGTTCAAATCCAGACGAAGAGATGATGACTTATGTGATCTGTAACGAATGCGGGGAGCAGTGGTACCATAGCAAGTGGGTGTGCCTGTGACCCTAAATAAATGTTCTCCTAACCAAGAACCAGAGTGATACTGTTTTTTTGGTGCCCCCCTTTTATGCTTGGTTTTAAAATCTTACATGCACTGTATTCTTTTTTATATAAAATAAAAAAGATTTTATATGTTAGAGAGAGAGAGTGCACAAGCAGGAGGTGGGGAGAGGGAGAAGGAGGCTCCCACTGAGCAGGGAGCCCAATGCAATGCAGGGCTCGATCCCAGGACCCTGGCATCATGACCTGAGCCAAAGGCAGACGCTTAACCCACCAAGCCACCCAGGCCCCCCCCCTCCATATTCTTAAAACAGTCCTAAAAGGAAGGAAGGAAAGTTGTTCCTTGAAGTTTGCACCACGATCACTAAAAGTTGACTGGGGAGAGAGTGGATGACTGCTCTGTGCTTCGTGGCCACTGTGCCCTTTGGTGTACTCAGAGTGCAGTTGAGAGCAGCTCTGCAGGCCCCAGAGCCTGTGAGAAATGCAGAGTCTCAGGCCTCATGCTGCTGAGTCCTGACTGCATTTTGGCAGGAGTCCCCGGGGGAATCCTGTTCGAGGCAGTTGGGGAAGTGCTGCTTTCTCAGTAGGCCTGCAGTCCTTGGCAGTGCCTGCATATGAGAACCATCCGGGCAGCTTTGACAACCCACTGATGCCCGGGGTCGGGGGGGGGGGGAAACTCCCCCGAACAATTGAATCTGAATGTATGGGATGCAGCCCAGGCTTCTTTAATTCCTCAAGTTATTTTGAGATGCAGTCAGAGTTGAGAACTACTCACACACAGGCTTGCACTTGATTGTCTCACAGCTCTAAGAAAAGAATGTCACTGTATACTTTACACCTGAGGAAACAGGTCCCCGGAGGTGCTGTGACTTGGCCGAGCCCTACAACCTTAGCTAGCCCCGCTGGAACTGCTCGCACACTGTCTTCCTCCAAATTCACTGTCCAAGACTGCCTCAACGTTGACTTCTGAGAAATGTATTCCTGGCGATGTGCGACCAGATGAATCGTGTCTGTAGGCTCTAACACTGCATAACTGGGGCTTTGTTACTCTCCCCTCTCTTTTATCACTTGTCTCTCCCTTGAACCACAGAAGTTATCCTCTGATCTCACAGTTAGAATTTTGTTTTGAGTCCTTTTGCCTAGTCAGAGGTGTTGTGTGTTTGTTTTTTAGTTTTTCTGCACAAGTTCTCCAAAGTATATAAACTGTTTATGAAATTTGGTTTCTGATGTTAAGGAGTCTTCATGTTCTCAAGGGCTTGTGAGTTTAGATCCAGAGGGGAGGAAAAAAGCTCTCCTAGGCTCTGTAGCTGGGACCCTGCAAATCGGACGGACAAAAGACAGACTAACAAGAGAAAAACTGTTCATTAACACGTGAGGCGTGATACACACGGGAGGAACTCAACGAGTGGTTAGAACTTGGGCTGGTGTAACAGCATCTTTTTTTTTTTTTAAAGATTTTATTTATTTATTCGACAGAGATAGAGACAGCCAGCGAGAGAGGGAACACAAGCAGAGGGAGTGGGAGAGGAAGAAGCAGGCTCATAGCAGAAGAGCCTGATGTGGGGCTCGATCCCGTAACGCCGGGATCACACCCTGAGCCGAAGGCAGATGCTTAACCGCTGTGCCACCCAGGCGCCCCTGGTGTAATAGCATCTTAACAAAGAAGGATACATTTGTAGAGAAATAAGACGAAAGGGGCTTTAGGCTTTTAGGGGCGGCAAACTGGGAGGGTAAATATGTGGGGGGGACTAATGAACATAATGGTTATTTAGCAAGGTTTGTTTGCGTAGAATCTTCTCGCTGCTGTCCCGAGGCGGTTGTTACCTCCTTCCTGGTACAGAATTCACAAGGGGAACTTTCGTTCTGCTTTCAGGCAGATAGGTGGAAGGCAGAGAGCTCATTCCTTGTCTGCCTCTTCTCATCTGCTCTCAGCCCGGAACGACCCTCATGCCAGGACAGCATATTAGGGGTCACATACTCTGAAGCCTTTTAGGTCTGAAGCTCCAGTTCTGCTGATGTAAAAACAGGCCTTGATTTGTCAGAGGTCATCCGTTGCCTCAGCCTTTGACTCTACCAACATTTCTCTAACAAATGAAGAGGAAATTCCCTCTTCAAGGCTTTTGCAGTTGATCCAGCCCTCAAGCTTGCAGCCCTCGCGCTTGCTTAAGCACAACACGCCTTCTGTGTGATTATAGCTCATTTTGTTTTCTTTCGAGAACTTGTCGAATGTTAATGGTTACAGTTGTGATAGGTTTACTTCAGAGTTATCTCCAAACCTACACATTTCACCAGTTCTTTTCTCCCTCCCCCCGTTCCTAACTTCTTGTGTCAGAGCTCTGAAGGCCTAACCGAATACACAGTTCACCTGCCTGCTGACACGATTCCCCAAACAGTGCCTGAAACTAAATTCTGCTTGTGTGTTCAAATGGATTGGAAGTCATGGAAGGCCATGGAGTGCGAAGTCTGTTTTGATATCTCTTCTCCCTGTGGCTTCCCAGGGCTGCTCATTGTGATGTAACATGCTAGTCTTTTAAAGAGAAACTTGCTGGGGCGCCTGGGTGGCACAGCGGTTAAGCATCTGCCTTCGGCTCAGGGCGTGATCCCGGGGTTCTGGGATCGAGCCCCACATCAGGCTCCTCTGCTATGAGCTTGCTTCCTCCCCCACTCTCCCTGCTTGTGTTCCCTCTCTCGCTGGCTGTCTCCATCTCTGTCGAATAAATAAATAAAATCTTTTAAAAATAAATAAATAAATAAAGAGAAACTTGCAAAGTCACCTAAAATTTCAAGTTTCACAAACTGGTTTCATGTGACTTAGGATGATCTTAAAAACTATTCAGTGGTTATAAAAGAGCAGATCACATGAAAACCAAGTGTTTGTGTCATTGTTTTTTTTTTGTGCGTGGTGGGGTTTTAAAAAGTTTTTATACTGGAACTGTGCAAACTTCATTTGCAGACAAATAAAAGCATTTGAAATGGAAATTCCTTTACTCTCCAAAATGTAAAAATCTGGGTAGTCTTTCTCATTTCCTATCGACTTTGTCAGTGACTTTTGGAACCAGAGATAGGCAAATAGGAATGTGGGTTTTTTTTCTTTTAGCCAATGAGACAGCATTACATTTTTAAGTATAGATAATCATCCTTTCACATTCTATGTCTTACCCGCTAAAAAGAAAGTGTTCTTCTTTAAAATTGCTGCTGGGGGAAAGGAACTTGCGTTTCATTTACAGTCCCATTTACAGAAACGGCAAGTGCACTGGCCCCAAGGTTGGGGATGGGGGCGGCAGGAGCCCTCCAGAGCTAAGGTGCAGTGGCAAGGGGAAGAAGGACGAGAGGGGAAGTCACAAGAGCCGTTGGGTTCATTAGGGCCCTTGTCAATCATCATAAGGACTTTGGGTTTTTTCCAAGCCAGATGGGAAGCCAACGAACAGAGGGAGCTGGTAGTGATACAATTTCAGTGGCCTTTAGGAAAGTTCTCTCTGGCCGCTTTGTTAAGTTGGATGGGGAGGGAAGCAAGGATGGGTGAAGAAACACCCAGTCAGGTGGCCAGAGCGATGGTCCAGTGGTCACGTGACTGCTTTCAAACAAGAGTACGCCAGATGGTCTCCCTGCATCTTGACAGTTGACAAAGTCCTTGGCAATGGGGTTCAGGAAACGCTACTCCAAAATCTGGTACCTTGGCATATTGAAGCACCTGAAGGAATTTGAGTCAGGGCGAGTGCAAGGAGGACTCTGCCCCTCGCTCCTCCCCTGAGGCAGGTCCTCAGTCCCTCCAGTGAGAGGTGCCCTCCCCACACCCAGGAAAGGAGCATCCCTGGTCTCTGCAGAGGCAGGGACACTGAGGGGAATCAGCAAGGAGGACTCTCTAGGTTTCCCCCTTAGCTCATACCCTTCTGCCCTATCACATTCCTCCCTGACTTTCCACAAAAACACACCAGCTTAACTCTCTTTGGGGCTTTGTTTCCTTATGAAGGCTCCTGTGTCATGTAAAATTTATATTAAATAAATGTGAATGCTTTCCTTTTGTTACTCTGTCTTTCGTTACAGAGCCCCAGCCAAGAACCTAGATGGAAAAGGAAAAAATATTTTTTTCCCTTCCTTGTATTGGCAATTTTGCAAATGGATGTTTCATCAAATCCAATACCCGCAAATCCCCTACCCGTGACCCATGATAAAAATGAACTAACAGCACAGAAATTCAGCACAATACAAGTGTAGCCTTGGACCTCGGTTGCCCTGGTTACGAGAAGCAACTGCATAGGGCATAAGCATCAGCTCTTATACCTGAATCTAGAAGGGCTCTTCATGCCTTTTCCCACACCACCCTCCTTTTGTCCACGTTACTTTTTTTAGATAAAAAGTTGGATACAATTGCAGCTCTGTCTCTTCCCCAGCACTTCCTGGGATGAGAGGCTCCTTTCATTCCCTATTACCATTTCTAAGCACCAGTCAGGAAGCCGGCAGCTGGCAGCGCTCCACTGCCTGGGCGAGGGCAGGGTCTTCGTCTCTCTGGTCAGATTGCTTTATTTATAACTTTTCAGTAAATGCAAAATATTTTACACAAATATTTTTATATCTCTCAGTGGTATTTACTGTAAGTGCCTAGATTATAGAAGGTGTCATCTTGCTTTCAGAAGAGCCCACAGTCCAAGTGGAGAAAGGATGACAGCTTCATATCATTCCATTTGCATTACTATTTAAAATGAGGTTTGCAGAGATGTTGCTGTGTGTTATGGGAAATGCCGGAAATGCCGTGCGGTAGCGATTGCACCTTGCTCTCTTGCCCGGCGCTGGGGGCAATGAGGTGATCAAGAGCCATCCCAGGCCTGCAGAATGCAGGGGAAGCGCCAGTGACGTGGCCAGCTATCATTTTACATTTTAAGAGCTATGAGAGAGACACCGACCCACCGACCAACCGACTGACTGACGAGGCAGGGGTGCAGGGTGGATCAGGGAGGGCTTCACGGAGGCTGTGACCCTCAGGGTAAATGTCGAGATGAAGTTAGCCAGGCAGGATATTCCATCACCAAAATTGCTAGATTCCTGGCACTTCATTGACAGCATCTCATTTAACCTTCACGGCTACCCCGCCAGCATTTTAGAGATGAGGAATCTGAGGCCGAGAGAGATAAGTTATGCAGGGCTACACAGAGCCAGAGCCAGGTGCGGTGTTGTTTGGGGGCTGTTTTCTTGTATATCCGTTTGCTTCCAGAACCGTCCAGACTTCATATTAATTCCACTCAAGGTGCAACTGTTTTTTAGTTGTGGTTTGTTTTTTCAGTGACAAGAGTGTGGTTTAGGGGCTCCCCGTTGTGCCGGTGCGGTGCGTCCCTCTCTCTGATGGAGCCATCAGCCTGGCTTGCTGGCTCTCCTGACATGGGACCCTTCCCAAACCTTCTTGTGGCATCCACGAGGTTTCTCTGGTTTTCTGAAAAGTAAGTGATTTTTTAAATACTTAAATTTTAAAACATAAAACATGCAGATTTAAAGGGACATTTATATGTTTGTATATTTTTTGAATTTGAAGACTATACATGTATAAATGCAGTTTCCAGTACTATTTCCTCTGAAATATAGTGGCCTTCATATCGTTGCCTTTGTACGACCCAGGGAGACTATATAACGAAGATAACAATCAGTTACGACAAATGAACCAAGCTGTTTTGTATCTTTTGTTAAATTACTGCAAGCATCCTACAGGACAGTTAAAAAGATAAAAGAATTTGTTGGACATACTCTTTCTTTTAAAATATGAACAAGGTACAAACAGAAGTAGGTTCCAGGTAGTCATTACTTTTTCAAGTGATGCCACATTTATTTTTTTTTTAAGATTTTATTTATGTATTTGAGAGAGTGAGTGCGCACGAGCAGGGGGGAGGGGCAGAAGGACAGGGAGAAGCGGACTCCCCGCTGAGCAGGGGGCCCCTTCCCAGGCTCAATCCTGGGATCTGAGCCAAAGGCAGACGCTTAGCCCACTGAGCCACCCAGGCGCCCCATAGCACTTATTTTTTTTAAAAATCTACAACAGCCATAGGAAAGTTACAGATCTAGTTAATAAACACATTAAAATATTGCCCATTCAAAAACTTACTATTTTTAGAATATATTCGTTTTCAAAATGTATAGTAAACATCCAGAGAGTTCCCCCGCAGCTGCTTTTAAATCATCCAAATGGCATTGTAATTTGCTTAATTCACCTTGGTGGGTGGAAAGAAAAAATGAAGACATTTCCACAGTTGCCCAGTGAGGTCCGAGTCACCTGACTGGGTGCCGTCTGATGGGCCAGTGCGTCAGCGACTGAACACACAGAGCTGCAACCCACTTTCCTTTCTCTTTCCCCAACCCTGCACAGCCAGGGCTTGGCCAGTCACCGTTCCGCTTAGCTCTTGCCCAGGGCAGGGGAACCGAGTGCTCCTCTGTCAGGACAAGCTGAAGTAGACGGCCCCCCACGTGTCCCTGGAAAGAACTCCCAGGTTTACATGGAGTGTGTGTTGGGGTCTCTGAGTCTGCCAGGTGTCTTGTCTTCAGTGTCTCTCAGACTGAGGACCTGCGGCTCTATAACTTTTTTGGTTTTGTTTTTTTAAAGATTTTTAATTTATTTATTTGAGAGAGAGGGAGCACAAGCAGGGGAAGCAGGAGGCAGCGGGAGAAGTAGGCTCCCCCGGAGCAGAGAGCCCTAGGCGGGACTCGATCCCAGGACCCCGGGATCATGACCCGAGCCGAAGGCAGACGCTTCAGCGACTGAGCCACCCAGGCGTCCCCGCAGTTTTGTTTTCATGCAGCAGATGTACGCGAATCCCCTAGCTTTGTGAAATCTCACGGATTGCTGAGCAGAAAGTTTGCAGACGTTTTAGTGGATTTCAATACCATTTAAAAATGAGGTAGTGGCCAAAGGGCCTGAGGGCTCCTTTTGGGGGCAATGAAAATGGTCAAAAATCGATTGTGGCGATGGTGACACTACTCTGCCAATATGCCAGACACCATCGAATCATACACTTGGAGTGGGCGAGTTGCGTGGTCTGTGAATTAGATCTCAGTAAGAAAGCTGTTATAAAAAAAAAAAATCAAATGAACTGAGGGAGGGAATTAGAAATAGGACCTCTATTGGGTATTTATCTCGGCGAATCATTCTGAACCTTTAGTATATTCATACATGTAATGGAGAGAGAACGGCAGTCGTTCTCAAAGGGGCCTTGCAGCAGCCTCTCAGGCCAGCTCTCACTGACCCGGAGAGAGGCCGCATCCGCACCCCGTGGCCTCTGTCCGGGCAGTATGCTGGGCCCCAGCCTTTGTATTTCTGTGCAAAAGGCCCCTTCCTCTTTCACTCACAGAACAAACAGGGCTAAAGCTTCCATCCGCAATCATCGGTCCTTGTGTTTCTTCCCCGTTTGTCAAGCCACAGACTTGAGCTGTACTATGAATGACATCAAGCCCCTAGAACATAGAAAATCTTCCAGAGTCAACCCACAGCAGTTGCCATTTACGTTCCTGGTTAGATCTGTACTTTGAAAAGAAATTGCAGATAAATTCTGTACTTTGCAGTGAGGCCCTGGCGTCAGCGGCATCATCCAGACCTGAGAGTGGATACAAAAATGCCCCCCCCCCCCGCTGTCTCAGACCTGTCGAATCTGAATGTAAGTTTTCACAAAGCCCTCGGTGATTTCCTCACAACGCATATTACAGTTTGTGAATGCTCTCTTGTCCACAGCAACTGGGCCTGTGAACTCTGCCTTCCCTCTTGTGCTTTTGGATGAAATGCCCGAGTTTCTAGCGAACACGGGTCTCTCCACTTGTCTTGGTCACCAACCACCTCCACTTGCCACGCTGCTAAATCCAAGCGACAGTTCTCAACCCTGAAACCTGTCAGCAGCATTTGACATGCTGGCCTCCTTGGGAACACTCTCCACCTGGCCTGCAGTAGGTTGCACTCTCCGGTTTCCCCTCTTACTGGCTACTCTGTCTCAATATTATTGGGGCTTCCTTATTATTTTCCTGACCTCTTAACTTTGGAGTGTCCAGAATTTAGTCCTCGGACACCTTCCGTATCTACACTCACTCCTTTGTTGATACATCTAGTTCCATGGCTTTCTATACCATATATGTGCAGATGACTCTCCCTCTTTATCTTCAGGCTTGCATCTCTCCTCTGAATCCCAGGCCCCGAGATCTAACAGCCTACTGGAGAACTCTACTTGGGTGTCTGACAAGCATGTCAAACTTGACGTGTTTAAAATCAAGCTTCTGATCTTCTTTGCAACACTAGTTCTCCACTTAATAGCAACTCCATAATTGGATAACTTAAGCTAAAAACCTTGCAGGTACAATCAAGTCCTTTCTTTCCCTTCCTTCGAACTTCCGGTCATTCAACAAATCCTCTTGGCTCTATTTCAAAGATGAAGAAGCCCAACTTAAACATCGACAAAAGATTAGGAGCACCTGAGTGGCCCCGTTGGTTAAGCGTCTGACTCTTGATTTCAGCCCAGGTCGTGATCTCAGAGTTGTGAGATCAAGCCTGGTGTTGGGCTTCATGCTTGGCATGGGGTCTGCTTAAGATTCTCTCTCCCTCTGCCTCTCCCTCTCTCTCTTAAAAAAAAATTATAAAAAAAAAATGGGCAAAAGATTTAAATAGACATTTCACCAAAGAAGATCAAAGAAGATACAGGGATGTCTAATAAGCACATGAAAAGATGCTCAGCATCGTTGGGGCACCTGGGTGGTGCAGTTGCTTAAACATCCGACTTTGGGTTTTGGCTCAGGTCATGATCTCAGGGTTGTGAGATCGAGCCCTGCGTCAGGTTCCACGCTCAACATGGAGTCTGCTCAAGATTCTCTCTCCGTCTCCCTCTGCCCCTCCCCCGGCTCTCTCTCATGCTAAAATAAATAAGTAAATCTTTAAAAAAAAGAGAGAGATGCTCGACATCATTAGTCATTGGGAAAATGTAAATCGAGACCACCATGAGATACCACTTCGTGCTCACTAGGATGGCTAGAATTAAAAAAATGGAAAATAAGTGTTGGCGAGGTTGTATAGAAATTGGAACCCTTGTGCTTTGATGGTAGGAATGTAAAATGGTGCAGCCACTTTGGAAAACAGTCTGGCAGTTTCTTAAAAAATTAAACACAATTTTACTATACAACCCAGCAGTTTGATACAGACCCAGGAGAAAGAAAAGCCCACACAAAGACTTGTATACGAATGTTCACAGCAGCATCATTCATAATAGCCAAAATGTGGAACAATCCAGACGTTCATCAGCTGGTGAATGGATACAAACTATGGTCTATCCATTAAAAAAAAAATACTACTCAGTAAAAAAGGGAATGAAGTACTGATATCATGCTGTAACATGGATGAATTTTGGAAACATTGACTAAGTGAAAGAAGCCAGTCACAAAACACCACACACTTTGTGACTCCATTTATATGAAATGTCCAGAATAGGCGAATCCAGAAGGACAGAAGTAGATGAGTAGTTGCCTGGGGTTGAGGGTGGGACTGGGAAGTTGCTGCTAATGGGCACAAGGGATCCTATTGGGGTGATGGAAACGTTCTACAATTGCATTGTGGTGACGGCTGCACAACTCTAGAAAACTGCACGAACTCTCTAAACATCATTGAATTGTGTACATAAAATGAGTGAATTTTATGGTATGTAAATTATGCCTCAGAAAAGCTGTTAAAAATATCCAGAATCTGACCACATTATGTTTTCTGCCACCATATCTAGTGTATAGCTAATTGTCTGGTTGTCTTATAAACTTTCCTTTTCTTTTTCTTCTTTCTTTCTTTCTTTTTTTTTTTTTTAGATTTTATTTATTTATTTTGGCAGAGAGAGAGACAGCCAGGGAGAGAGGGAACATAGCAGGGGGAGCGGGAGAGGAAGAAGCAGGCCCCCAGTGGAGCAGAGAGCCCGATGCGGGGCTCGATCCCAGGACCCTGGGATCATGCCCTGGGCTGAAGGCAGATGCTTAACGACTGAGCCACCCAGGCGCCCCATAAACTTTCCTTTTCTTTCTTTTTTTTGCAGGGGGAGGGGCAGAGGGAGAGAGAGAATCCCAAGTGGGCTCAACACCCAGCACGGAGACTGACACGGGGCTCAATCCCATAACCCCAAGATCCTGACCTAAGCCAAAATGAAGAGTTGGACGCTTAATCGACTGAGCCACCCGGGTGCCCCAACCTTTCCCTTTTTTGTACGTTGTTTTCTATTTTAGTGATCAATAGCATTGTCACCAGAAATAAATAAGGAAAAGGAGATCAAAAATAAAATTCTAGGGGTACCTGCATGGCTCAGTCGGTTAAGTGTCAGACTCTTGACTTTGGTCAGGTCATGATCTCATGGTTGGGAGATCGAGCCCTTGTCTGGCTCCGTGCTCAGCAGGGAGTCTACTTGAGAGTCTCTCTCTCCCTCCTCCACTTGTGCTCTCTCTAAATAAATTAATTAAATCTTTAAGGAAAAAAAGATTCTCTCTCTTCCTCTGCCCCTCCCCCCACCTCTCTCGCCCTCTCAAATAAATAAATAAAATTAATAAATACAATAAATAAATTCTATCTGTTCATTGTTTTACTTCTAGAAGGCCCTACAAATCTTCGGTAAGGAACGTAGTTGAAAGAGTTGTTTGGGGATCTTGCTGATGTTGAGTTTTTCTGTGTATTACAGATTGTGCTTGGCTGTATGTCAGTAATTCTAAAAGTGCCTCTTTGAAAGTAATCATCCCCAAATCACATATGTAAACATTATTTGCAACTTATGAGTGTTTTTTTAATGGTTTTTAGTATATTCACCAAGTTGTACAACCATCACCATTATCTAATTCCAGAACATTTCCATCACCGCCCCCCAAAAACACCTTAAACCCGTTAGCAGTCACTTCCCATTCTTCCCTCCCTCCAGCCCCTTGGAACCACTAACCTACTTTCCATCTCTGGAATTTGCCTACCCTGGGCATTTCATATCAGTGGAATCATGTAATATGTGGCCTTTTGTGTCTGGCTTCTTTCACATGGGTTTTTTGGTTTTTTTTTAACTCGAGAAGTAAACCATATTTTACTAACCAAAGGGACTGTACTGGCCTTTATTCAAAGTGCAGCTTTAATTGAATTTACATAAATAATTTAACATTTACGTGTGTCATAATTGCACTTCTTCAAATTTTTATGTCAATAATTTTTGGTAATCACATGTTAAAACTTGACATTTTGAAAGACAAAAAAACCCCCACTCATCTACAAGATAAAGGTCACAAGATTTTTTTCTTTAAGAAAAGGGAAATACGGATGTTTTCCCCTACTTGCTTATTTTAGTTGGCAAAGTAGAGTTCAATCAGATTTCATCACTATAACCACTGTCTTTAGTAAAGGCTTGTAGCCATTGTTTAGTAAGGACCAAAGTCAGGAATTCTTAGCAACATGTCGGATCAGTTTTTTCTCCCCTGCATGTCTTCTTCCAAACACACATACCATGTGGTATAAAATTATTGTGCCTTTGAATTATATGGCCTGAAAATAAAGAATTATATGGTTTGTTTTAAAGTAGTCAGTTCCTCACACAATTCCATTATATCTCTAGGCTGAGAGATTTCATACTTAGCTCATCCTGTGAATTTTCTCCATTCTGTCTCCTCTATTTTATCACTGCTTCATGTTATTTGTGGACATGTTTTCTCCCTTTCATTGTCCATGAAATTCTCTGTGCACATCTTAGTTATGTTTGTATCCCTCAAAACCCCAAGATTAACTCTGAGCGTGGTAGATGCTTAATGCAATTTTGTAAAATAGCTTTTTACTTAGAGTGGGATTTCAGTGAGTTCGTATGGGTTTCTGTCCCACATCTACCACCCACACTTTGGAGCACTGCATCTAACTTTAATAAAACTGGACCACATGTTATGATTGTTAATGTTTCAAACCTACTCTCCAAAAAAACAATTTATTCAAAATAAACTTATTTCATTCATGTTATGGCATTTGAAACTTACCAAATTAATAAAAGAAAGCCCTGAGTCATAAGGGCTGTGTTAGATTGTATTATTGCTCAAGTATTTGATGACCTTCCCAGTGAGACAATTCTAGAATACCATACCACTTAGATCAGATTTGCCATGTGACTTGCACTACCCCTCCCTTCAGAAGGATTGTACATCCTAATGTGTAACTTGCTTTGGCCAAGGACATATGGGTGAAATGATGCATATCACTTCCAGACAGAAGCTTTAAGAGCCAACCAACCAATGAGACCTGTAGTATATCAGACAGGCTTCTCCATTAGCTCGGGTTCATCAGCTTGGGTCCAGAGGGAACATGACATGGAATGGAACCACAGCTGACCTGTAATAGGCATTAAAGTGAGAAACGAATCTTTGTTTTTATAAGCCACTAAGATTTGGTGGGGGTTGGGGGGGTCATCTTTCCTTCCTTTTTTCTTTCTTTCTTTTTTTCTTTTCTTTTCTTTCTTTTCTTCCTTCCTTCTTTCTTTCTTTCTTTCCTTTCCTTTCCTTTCCTTTCCTTTCCTTTCCTTTCCTTTCCTTTCCTTTCCTTTCCTTTTCTTTCTTTCTTTTTTAACCACAGCGTGGCTAAGCCGAGACTGAACAAAAATGTTAAGAGAGGTGTAGCTGCAGTTATCTGAAATTATCTTATGAATCACAGTAAGTTTGCACTAAGTGATCTATAAGATATATTCTAACTTCGCACCGTTCAGAGTTGATACAGTTGACCCTTGAACAACACAGGTTTGAACTGCTCAGGTCCATTTATACGTGGATTTTTTTTTCTTTTAAAGATTTTATTTATTTATTTGACAGAGAGACAGCCAGCGAGAGAGGGAACACAAGCAGGGGGAGTGGGAGAGGAAGAAGTAGGCTCACAGCGGAGGAGCCCGATGTGGGGCTCGATCCCATAACGCCGGGATCACGCCCTGAGCCGAAGGCAGACGCCCTACCGCTGTGCCACCCAGGCGCCCTTATACGTGGATTTATATATATATATATATATACACAGAACAATACTATAAATATATTCTCTTATGATTTTCTTTTTTTTTTTTTTTAAGATTATTTATTTATTTATTCGACAGAGATAGAGACAGCTAGCGAGAGAGGGAACACAAGCAGGGGGAGTGGGAGAGGAAGAAGCAGGCTCATAGCATAGGAGCCTGATGTGGGGCTTCGAACCCATAACGCCGGGATCACGCCCTGAGCTGAAGGCAGACGCTTAACCGCTGTGCCACCCAGGCGCCCCTCTTATGATTTTCTTAACATTTTCTTTTCTCTAGCTTATTGTAAGAATACAGTATTTAATACATATAACATATAAAATATGTGTTAATCAGCTGTTTATGTTACTGGTAAGGTCTCTGGTCAATAGGCTATTAATAGTTAAATTTTGGGGGAGTCAAAGTTATACGTGGATTTTCAATTGTATGGGAGTCAGGGCCTGTAACCCCCACGTTGTTCAAGTGTCACCTGTAGTTTCAAATGAAGACATCAACTCCTTCTAACTTAGAAAAGGAATTGCTTGGGGAGGTGTTGAGTAGTTCTTAGAGGCAAGGCTGGAGTACTGAGTTTGGACAGTGGACAGGAACAGTGAGAATCCACAACATGAACGGCCTGATTAAGAGGCTGTCACTGCTAGGCGCCAGGTACTGCCCCTGGCATCACCACGGGCACTGTCTGTGGTCACTGGATACCAGAGGCCACCACTGCACATGCCAGAGCGAACTGTGAACTGTCCTAGCATCTCTGTGTTCCTTGCCTAAGATTCAGATCTTCAAAGAGAGTATCTGATTGGCCAGTCTTGGGTCTCATGCCCTGTATCCTTGTTGCCAGGGTTCTAGAAGAGTGAGTATCTAAGTATCTGGCCTTTAGAGCTGTTATAATGAAAAGACTCACAAAATAGTTGGCTCCCTAACAGAAGGAACTTCAGGTGCTAAGCAAAACCCCTTCTCCCCAACCCCCTAAAAGTCTCAGAAGATGATAAAACTTTACACCTCCTAATGTGTATTTCTTACTGAGTCAGGCTTCCCTTCATGGGGATATAACATAAGCAGTGCGGTATAAATGACTATACTATAACTGAAAATTTAAGAGGCGAATAGACATATTCTAGTCCAGTTCAATAGAATTGTCTGTGCTGGTGGAAATAATCTATGTCTACGCTGTCTAGTGGGGTGGCCACTCACCACGTGTGGCTACTGAGTCCTGGAAATGAGGTATATGATTAAGGAACTGAATATTGAATGCTATTTAATTTAAACTGATTTGTATTTCATTGTAAGTAACCCCTATAGCTAGTGGTACTATATTAGCATATTTCTAGTCCTTTTAGGTGCCACACCTACTTTTCTCCACTAAGTTCTTCA
This sequence comes from Ailuropoda melanoleuca, assembly GCF_002007445.2. NCBI lineage: Eukaryota > Metazoa > Chordata > Mammalia > Carnivora > Ursidae > Ailuropoda > Ailuropoda melanoleuca. The sequence goes on from NC_048238.1 coordinate 10,709,563, forward strand.
CATTTTCTGTTATCTTTATTTCTAAATGTTTTATAATTTTGCTATTGAAATTGGTATCTTTTTAAATTTACATTTCCTGTGTTTGTCGGTCATATAAATGGAATCTATTTTCGTTAAACACTTTTTATCTAGCCACTATCTTGGTCTGCTTTGGGCTGCTATTACGAAATACCATTGATTGGGTAGTTTATAAGCCACAGAAATTTATTTCTCACAGTTCTGGAGGCTGGAAGACCAAGATCTGCCAGCAGATTTGGTGTCTGTTGAGAGCCCACTTTCAGGTTCATCGATATCCCTATTGTCACAGTGTCCTAGATGGTGGAATGGATGAGGGAGCTCTGAGGTGTATTTTATAAGGGCACCGATCTCACGGTGAAGGCTCCACCCTCATGACCTACTCACCTCCCAAAGGTCCCACCTCCTGATACCATTACATTGGGGGTTAGGATTTCAACCCCTGGGTTTTGAGGGGACACAAACACCTAGTCTACAGTAAGCTGCCTTGTTGAACTCTTTGAATGAAAAGTTTTCTATAGAGTCCTTTTGAATTTCCAAGCGTACTATCTTTGTTTGATACAGTTTCGTTGCTCCCTTTGCAATCCTCGTACTTGTTCTTTCTTTTATTTCTGTGTGCTGTGACTTCCAGTGCAACAAGTAGAATGCTTGCAGCAGACACACTTCTCTTTTTCCTGTTTTAAAGGGCATACTTATAGGGCACCTGGGTGACGCAGTCGGTTAAGCATGTGAGTCTTGATTTTGGCTCGGGTCATGATCTTAGGGTCGTGAGACTGAGCCCCACAACAGGCTCCATCCTGGCGTGGAGCCCACTTGGGATTCTCTCTCTCTCCCTCTGCCCCTCCCCATCTCTAAAACAAAGGGGGGGCATACTTACAGATATTAACTATTAAGAATGATATTTAGTGTGGGTTTTTGGTAGGTATTCTTTGTGAGGTTAGAGAGTTTCCCTTCTAGTCCTGGTTTGCTGAGATGATTCATCAGGAATGGGTGTTGAATTTTTTTGAATGCATTCTTTTCTTCATCTGTGGAGTTGATTGTATGTTTTCCCTTTAAACTATTAGTCTTTATGTTTTGAGAGAAAGTGCATGCCCATGCACGAACAGGGGTGGGGTGGGGCGGGGCAGGGGAAGAGGAGAGAGAGAATTTTTTTTAAGATTTTATTTATTTATTTATTTATTTATTTATTTATTTATTTATGTGACAGAGAGACAGCCAGTGAGAGAGGGAACACAGCAGGGGAGTGGGAGAGGAAGAAGCAGGCTCCCAGCAGAGGAGCCCGATGTGGGGCTCGATCCCATAACGCCGGGACCACGCCCTGAGCCGAAGGCAGACGCTTAACGACTGCGCTACCCAGGCGCCCCGAGAGAGAGAATTTTAAGCAGGCTCCATACCCGGTACAGAACTGAAGCAGGGCTCAAATCTCACATCCGTGAGATCATGATCAGGAGTCAGACGCTTAACCAACTGAGCCACTCCTGTGCCCCTAAACTGTTAATGTTAAACTACCCTTGCATCTTGAGATACAAAATCCCCAAATTGTCATGACATTAAATTATATTGTTTTCTTTTCTCTTGATTATTAGTCACTTTTTGCTGCCTCTTTGAATGTCTAATATTTTTTGTTGATGCCAGACATTGTGTGTAAGTGCAACATAAATGCTCTGGAAGATATCTTCCACCACTGAGGGTTCCCATTGTCCTCGATTAGGAAGGTAGGGTGAGAGATTATCACTTTAATCCAATCAGGGATTGGGTTTAGGCTGAGCCTGGCTAAGCTGTGGCCAGGAGCCTGCACATGCTTGCATTATTATGCCCCTGTGATGGCCATGAGGGGAGGAGATGAGAGAATGGGAAGCTGGTTATGTGAGTCCATAGTGGTCTCAGGTTTTAAACCAAAAAGGTCAAGAAAGCTGCTAATGAGCACTGGGAACTCAGACATATGGCAATGGGGAGGTGGAAAGAGGAACACTTTACCATTACTGTCCTGAGTTCTAAGAGCAAGAGGAAGTTTTGGATGTGTCTGTGGATTTGGGAGGGCTTCTGTCTAAAGGAAAAAGTTGCTAAGATAACTGAATTTTTGTCTTCCCTAACTATTATAGCCTAAGGCAAAGATTACATTTGGATGCCATATAAAGTATTTCTAAAGGTTGCTTAAAATTCCTTTGTTAAAAAATTTCTACTTATTGCTAAAAAAAAAGATACTATAACATGGAATTCAAAATTTAAATAAAAATTACCCAGAATCCTGCTGTCCTCACAATTAAACTGTTTTGATTTTCCTTGCTGCTTTCCATTCTTTTTTATTTTTTTGTTATTTATTTATTTATTACGATTTTTATTTATTTATTTGACAGAGAGAGACAGCGAGAGAGGGAACACAAGCAAGGCAAGTGTGAGAGGGAGAAGCAGGCTTCCCGCTGAGCAGCGAGGCGGATGCGGGGCGGGGCTTGATCCCAGGACCCTGGGATCATGACCTGAGACGAAGGCAGACGCTTAAGGGCTGAGCCACCCAGGTGCCCCTCCATTCTTTTTTAAATAAACACTCTTATGCAGAAACACTCACAAAGACACAGAGACACACACACACACCAGTCTACTTTTTATATAATGTTACCATGGTGTGCCTGGAATTTTCTTTCTACTGCCTCTAAAGGTGAAGTTCAGTTATGAGTCACGTTCATCAGGAAATCAGCAAAGGGATCAGATTCCCCACTTCATTCCTGAATTGTAATGCCTGTTCCATTCTGCCATCTCTAATTACTTGAGTTAAGCTATGTTTAGAGTGTGGTAGAGAAAGAGCATCACTATTCAAAATGCACTTACTATTTTTAAGAGACTGAAGCAGAGCTAGTTATGGCTGAAGAAACAATGATAATTTTGGTTTTTCCATCAATTATGAGGATTTTCTAATAGTTTGCATCTTTATTTAGAATTTTCTTGAGTGCTACTACGTGCTAGGTTCTTCGTGAACTGCTGTTCTCTCCACTGGTCCCCCTTCCACAGCCCTTCTCACTGCTGCTTGCTCATCTTTAGGGCTCAGCGTAAACCCCCTGATTTATGCCTTCTCTCATACCATCGCCCTGTATTCCCACTGACTGCGCCTTGTTTATTCCTTCAAGGCCCTTACTCCAATTCTTAACTGCACGTGTGCCTTGTTCCTTACTGAATGTCTCCCTCACTCTTCTGAGCTGTCCTGAGAATTTTATTCACCAAGGTAAGGTCATATGATATAGACACAGCCGATAGATGGGAGCAAAAATTCAGGGAGAGTGCTTGGGGACACCCCTTGAATTCCTCCTGCATCTTGTCTACCACTATATTCTCAGTACCTGGCACAGTGTGGGCACTCACTATATGTTTGTTGAATAAATAAGTATTAACATGAAATGACTTTTCATTTCCCAAAAAATCTTAAAACCACCCAAGGGAAGAGGGTAGATGGGTATCTAAACTGCAGGCACTGGAAGGGTTTGGGCTGGTGTGGTGGTTACCTGCAAACTTGGGAGGTGCCAGTTGCATTGGCTCCTGACTCCCATGCCCCCTCTTTTCCGACAGTGGGTAGGCTGATGGAGGAAGCACGTTGGTGGCTTTGGATTCCCAGGTAGCCATTCAACATCAGATACTGTACAGATCTCATGGGGCCCATGAAAGAATGTACGTTCCATCATGGTTGCAAGTCAGACTTTCCATTTGCTTGTATCAACCTGAAGATCTCAAATCCTGAAATTTCCTTACCGACGATACATAGATTAAGGATGATGCTACTATTCATTGTTTAATTTACTGCTCCTTTTTAAGCTAAGGAGAGAAGAAATCAGATTTCTGGTATTTTCTCATATTGAAATTTTATCTGACTTAAGGATCAGGATTAGTATTAGTAGGAAGTTAGTATCAGTGTAGGAAACACACTGAATTTAGTTTCTAGCCAAACTGGAAGGGTGTGATGTTTGAAATACTGAAAATGCATATATTATATGACTATATGAATATATAATATAAATAAATGAATATATAAATACTATAAATAAATAAATATTAGATAAATATTTCAATATTCATTGAAAAGTTATATAAGAAATGTTTCCGGGGCGCCTGGGTGGTTCCGTCAGTTAAGCATCTGCCTTTGACTCAGGTCATGATTCTGGGGTCCTGGGATCAAGTCCCGTATTGGGCTCCCTGCTCAGCAGGAAGTCTGCTTCTCCCTCTTCCTCTGTGCCTCCCCCCAGATTGCATTCTGTCTCTCTCTAATAAACAAATAAAATCTTAAAAAAAAAACCAAAGAAATGTTTCCTCCACTGAATTGGAATTTTTCCTTCATATACTATTGATAACATTCTTTATCACTTACTATATGTTGTTACATATTTTCACTCTGACTTTAAAGCCAAATATAATGGATTTTGAATTACTTTTTAAGCTTTTCTCCCTTCTTAGTACAGCTATGTAAGTACATCTATGTAATATTGAGAATAAATCTCTTATTTTAGTCAATGATTTAGGGAAAATACCAAATTTCTGATTATTTAGATACATCATTTAATGGTCAAATTGTCTACCATTGAGTTCTATGTTTTTCCTTGTATGTGAAAAGTATAATCAATTTAACTAGATCAGCATTTATGATACCTGAGTCTGGGGCCCACTTATTTGTAGTTTTTCATCAGAGATACCAGAGATGATTTCTTTCAGACTCCGGCTGGAAATGGGGTATTAACTCCCAGTGCTCACAGTAATAAGTAGGTGTCCTTTAACGAAAGAAAACATTAATGCTTAGCAACCTTGCCCTCTTTTTCCTCCATGAGTGATGCAATGAATGTTTACAGAATATAAAGACAAAAATCTTAGATGAAGTCAGTCAAATGAGGTCAGTTTTTAAATGTTTTTCATCAGTAAACAACTTCATGGAGCAAAAGAGATAGAGACCACCTATCTAACTTTCGTCAGCTTGCCAACCCCACACATCGGACAACAAAAATCCCCCAAACTTGCCCTTTAGGGAAAAATCTTTTGACCCATCCTACTCTTGCACTGTCAAATCAATTAGGCAAAGAGAGGAGTGGTGGGAGAGACCTGAATATATGAATATTCTCAAGTGTCACTTGTATACTGTCCAAGTAATAGTTATTTCAGAAAAAGTAACTCCTTATTCTTTCTTCAGGTGCTGATGATAAGCTATACTCAGATGTTTGTATGCCTTGCTTACATTTGGAATCACTTGCAGGACTTTCTTCGAACCCATTTTTGGAAAACTCTTGGATTTCCCAAGGCTTACTTTAAGATTTTTTTTTTTTAATTTGACAGAGAGAGAGCAGAGGAGTGAGAGAGAACATGAGTCAGGGGGAGGGGCAGAGGGAGAGGGAGAAGCAGGCTCCTCAGCTGAGCAGGGAGCCTACAACTCAGGGCTTGATCCCAGGACCCCGGGATCATGACCTGAGCTGAAGGCAGATGCTTAACCGACTGAGCCACCCAGGTGCCCCTTTAAAACATTACTATTATTATTATTTTTTCGCAAGGCTTACTTTAAATCAAGATACAATAATTCTGCAGGAGCTCTTGTTAATAGCTGGTTGGTATTAGTGGTTGTGGAGATAAAGGGCATCACTCCCTATGATTATGATATACAGTTTACAGGTAGCCTTTCCTTAGTGATCCTGTGGATTGCTTGTTGCAATTTAATTCTATGTACATGACACTATATATTTGTTCTTTGGGAAAATTAATTCTAATGTTCTTATATGTTTTATTGTGTCATTTTAATTATTTTGTGTTTATTTATTTTTTAAAAAGATTTTATTTATTTATTTGACACAGAGTGAGCGAGCACAAGCAGGGGGAGCAGCAGGCAGAGGGAGAAGCAGGCTCCCCGCTGAGCAGGGAGCCTAATGTGGGACTCAATCCCAGGACCCTGGGATCATGACCTGAGCTGAAGGCAGATGCTTAGCCGACTGAGCCATCCAGGCACCCCTATTTTGTGTTTAAAATAAGATAGTGAATATCTTTCCCCTCCCTATTTTCAACAGATTTATATTTTATAAACCTTTACTCATATTTCCTTGGGGAAATATCCTACATGGATAAAAAATAGATTTCTCTATAAAAGAAAAATTCATTTAAGCTCAAACTAGAACTCAATCTTTATTACAGGCCTCATTGTCACAAGTATTCTAAAATTGTCTTTTATACTTGTGAGAAACTCTCCTAAATATACTTTTTCTAGTGCTGAATGAAAAGACTACATTAGATTCTTTACCTGAAAATGACTCCCTAAAGAGCCAGAGTTATTTAATAATTGTGGGCCCAGCAAATCGTAAAAGTAAGGTCCTTGAAATACAAATAAACTAAATCTACCCCCAAAAATATACTAAGAGGTCAGTAAAAGTCCCTCCAGGGACCTGTATCGTAAGAATCATGTGCTCAACTCCATATATAAAGTGAGGAATTAAGAAGAGCTTTTCCAATACAGTCTTTCTCCACTACTGCTTTATATTTAGAGATAACAGAGGCGGTATTTTAACAAGATTACGGGAAAGTTTTACATTTACTTTTAAAAAATTCCTGTTATTCCACAATATCACAGCCGTTTCCATTTTTCATCTACCGTTTGCATATTCGTTTTCTTATGGTAATCACAAAAACCTGTGATTGTGCTGATGCGATCTGTTTATTTCCACTTTAGGTAAACTTTTAAAGATAACTGTTATTTCGTGCTCTCTCTCGCGGGAACGCAGCTGAGGACACGAGGAGTAGCCAACCCCAAGAAAAGCTATGAATTAGCGAGAGAGGACAGGCAGGCAGGGAGAGAAGGTGAGGGCTGGCCGTACCGCGGCCTCGAGGCCCCGCCTCCCCGGGCCCCAGGCCCAGGCTCCGCCTCCCCGGGCCCCGCCCCGGCCCGCCGCCATGTTGTTCCCTTGGTGCTGGACGTGAGTAGCTGGAGTTGGACCTGGGCAGAGCTACTACGGTCTCCTGTCTGCGGGTCCCCGACCTTCTCTCCTCGTTGCACCCCGACGGGCCAGCCGGGACCTCCCCGGGCGTCCTCTGTGTGGCCACGAGGTGAGTGGAGCGCGGATGCCCCTCGGGGTCGGGCGGGGACCGCCGGGCGCGGTAGCGTCAGGCGCGCCAGCGTCAGGGTCTCAGGGGGGTGCGTCGGCCCCGAGTGCGGCCTGGCGCTCGGGCAGCTGGGGCGGGGGCTGCGCGGGGCCGTCGTCCCGCTCCGGACAGGGGACGGCTTGTTGCCTCTTCTCTCCTACTGACTGACGCAGGAGAAAAGGCGAGTTCCCACACCCACACAACCCGAGGAGAGGGACGGACGCACAGCCAAACATGCGGGGACACATGGAGAGACGCCCAGACATTTGGAAGACACACGGGACACGCGCAAACACCCGGGGAAAGAGAGATTCATAAACACCTGGGACGCACACACACCCAAACGCCTGGGGAGAGCGACACGTACGCACGTTCTTGGGGAGGGGGGGTGGGAGAGGTACACACACAACCCCCGGGAAACACACACACAGAAATACACCCAGCCCCCCGGGGACACACAGATACAGCAGCCTTTCCTCCAAACATTCGGGGACACACACACATCCAGACACCCCACCCCACCGAAACCAAACCGTACCCCCGAATGATTAACGTAGAGGAAGCAAAGGCGCTCACACGCTTTGATTTTGGCGACCTCTGACATGCTGCCTGGGTGAACATTTGCTCATGTGTTAATGACCACTCAGTTAAGGAGTTTGGAACGTAAAGCCAATTCTAGGAGCTGGCGGCGGTTTGGGGCGTTATCTGATTGAGACTCGCGAAGGTTTCAGAATCGTGTTCCTTTCTTCCAACTTAGTATGTCAGGAGGCAAGATGAGAATTTAAAGTGCTGACCAAATAGTTGTGGAGTTATTAGTTGTCTTTTTGTTGTTGTTTTTCCTTTTAAGTGATGATACATCCCGTGACCACGGTTCTTTTGAGGAATGACTTTTCTGCTAGTTTCCAAAATGTCATGTGATCAGTCTTTTTATAAGATTTCAGCAACCTGATAAAATCGATAGAATTTGATTGCTTTTTTAAAATTACGGAATATTTTTTTACATGTTTGTCTTTCTTTTTCTGATACTGTTGTAATGGAAAACCCCTAAGTTGCCTGTAATCTCAAAAAGTGTTGTGTGGAGCAAAACTGTAGAGATGAAGGAAACCCAGAACTGTTCAGTCAGTTTTTTTCAGCCTTTTAGGAAGGCTGTGCTTAGTTTCTCTTTCAGGAGCTAATGTCGAAATTATCATCACTACTCATCCATAACTCTCAGTATCTTATTTAGATCCCCAAATCTAAGACAAAGGTGTGATCCGGATGCTTTTAGTATTTTTGTGTAGGCATTGTAGTAAATTCCCCTTGCTTATACTAAAAAGTTTCTGGTTTGGTGACTTATTTTGAAGAGTTTTCTGATTTGGGGATATTTTTGGTTTATCATTTGTGAGGTTAGAGTAGAGCAACGAAAACTAAGGAGAAGAACTTCATTGGCCTTGACCCTCTTGGAGGTTGGGGAAATACGTTAGTGCTCTTCCTCTTTTCCATCCTCTTGAGTCTTTTTGTCTTTCCACCCCTACCACTCCTTCCATGGAGATTACAGTACTCTGGAGGCCTGAAGCTAAGTTCCTTTGGTTCTAGAAGTTAATTTTTTAGCCTCTCCTCATTTCTTACCATTTCTTGGGCAGTCACTGTGGCACTGGATGTTATGTGCATATAAATCCTGTTCATACATCTTTTCATTTAATTCTCACAGCAGCTCCATGTTACTCGTAAGGAATTTGCTGGGGGCATAGAAAGGTTAGGTCTGTTTCCCAGGTCACACAAGTAGGAAAGAGGGTAGAGCCAGGATTCAAAGCAAGCCTTTGTGAGGTTTTGTTTTGTTTTTAAATTTTTAAATGTATTTATTTGAGAGAGAGTGAGAGTGAGAGAGATAGATCATAGAGGGAGAAACAGACTCACCGCTGAGCAGGGAGCCTGATGTGGGGCTCGATCCCAGGACCCCGAGATCATGACCTGAGCAAAAGGCAGACACTTAACCAACTGAGCCACCCACTTGCCCCCTTTTGTGCGCTTTAGAGCGGTAGTTCTCACCCTGGGGACATTTGACGATGCCTGCAGGTGATTTTGGTTCTCACCTGAGAGGGAGTGCTGCTGGCTGGCATCTAGTGGGTAGAGACCGTGGGTGCTGGCCAGCATCCTGCAGTGCACGGCACAGTCTCCACAACAAACAGTTGTGTGGCCCAGAACGTCCCTAGTGCCAGGGTTGAGAAACCCTGCTTTACAGCAGTCTGTGGAGCTCCGGGGCTCATCGTAGTTCTTCAAATGCAGTGTCATTTTCCTATTTAGGATACCTCCTGATCGTTTCAAGAAAGAGCAGTGGGGGAAATTTGAGAACTTGAAGAGATTTCCCTTGACCAAGAGGCATCTTTTTTTTTTTTTTTTAGATTTTTTTTTTTAAGATTTTATTTATTTATTCGACAGAGAGAAAGACAGCCAGCGAGAGGGAACACAAGCAGGGGGAGTGGGAGAGGAAGAAGCAGGCTCCCAGAGGAGCAGGGAGCCAGATGCGGGGCTGGATCCCAAGACCCTGGGATCAGGCCCTGAGCCGAAGGCAGACGCTTATCTACTGAGCCACCCAGGCGCCCCTAAGAGGCATATTCATTAATTTGAAAGACTAAGGAGTAGCAAATAATTTCTGATAACAGAATCTTTTTTTTTTAAAGATTTATTTATTTATCGTAGAGAGTGTGCATGTACACCAGCAGGGGAAGGGACAGAAGGAGAGAGAGAGAAAATCCTCAGGCAGACTCCCCACTGAGTGGGAGCCCCATGCAGGGCTCAGTCCCAGAACCCTGAGATGATGACCGGAGCCGAAATCAAGAGTCAGACACTCAGCTAACAACTGACTGAGCCACCCAAGTGCCCCCAGAATCTTTTTTTTTTTTTTTAAGATTTTATTCTTTCATTTTAGAGAGAGCATGCAAGCAGGGGAAGGGCAGAGGGGGAGAGAATCCCAAGCCGACTCTGCACTGAGCACAGAACCGGCCACCGGGCTTGATCCCACAACTGTGAGATGATGACCTGAGCTGAAACCAAGAGTCGGGTGCTCAATTGACTGAGCCACTCAGGTGCCCCCAGAATCTTGTTTTTTAAAGGCAAAAGTGTCAAAAAGAACTTGAGAGCCATTCAGAGGTGTTGAAATAGACTTAGGGGTTTGGTTTCTGTATTATTCCAGTTGTCAGTAGACACTGGGCAGTCTGTTGGGCACTGATACGAAGGTGCTGGTGATATGAAGGGCAATAGGGAGTAGCCAACTCTGCGAAGCTTACAGTCTAATCATAATAATAAGAGCAGATTCTGACTCTGTCCTAGAACAAAATTTATTGCTTGGGCTACTCAGGGTCAGGGGCTAGGTGTCATTAAGAAACAGAATAGCTGTACACCTGCACACAGGGTCCTGTAGGGCATTTACTGTGGGTGGACTTAAGTGAAATGGGGAACAGTTGATGTGTTTCTTTTTTTTCTTTTAAGATTTTATTTATTTGATAGAGATTGCAAGTAGGCAGAGCGGCAGGCAGAGAGAGAGGCAGAAGCAGACCCCCCTGCCGAGCAGGGAGCCCGATGCGGGACTCCATCCCAGGACCCTGAGATCATGACCTGAACTGAAGGCAGACCCTTACCCAGCTGAGCCACCCAGGCGCCTCTGATGTGTTTCTGATAGCTTTTTAGGTTGACCACATCTGAAGATTTATAAAAATCAAATCAAGAAGTCATTCTTGTTGAGCGTAAGATTCTTCCTTATGTTTAGCCTCAGCAGGCAGTAGTTATGCATGCATTTTATCATGGAAATCAGATAAATGATGAAATTTTTAAGAATGGCTTTTGCATCATTTTCTTTTCTTTCTGTTGTTTTCCAGCCATTTTCACCATACCTGTCTAAGACTAGGCCCTGCAGTATATGTACTACTTCATTGTGGCGCTGGGTGTAACTGTTAGGCAAACTCTGGGGGTAAGGGATTGACAGGAGGAGTCAGAAAGGTTTGGTTATCTTTTTAGGAATCATTGTGAAAGTGTTGTTCATGCAGCCAAGATGGCATCTTTTGTGGGAAGCTTTGCTTTTGACTCGTGCTGATGGACAGCGTGTTCTTGGTTAATTATAGATTTCTCTGTTTCTTATCAGGAGTTATCTCCTGTGGGGTAAAGGGGATGCTAAATTGTACTCCTAAAAATGATTGCTATCATATGGGATCTAGCAAAGGGATATATGTGTTCTTTCCTGATTGGAGGGGTTTCATTCTGGGAAGGGTCAAGAGGAATTGGTGCAGGAAGAACATGCATTGGCCTCAGAGGAGTCTTGCTCAATCTATAGTTGGCTTACTGCTCTGGCCAAGTTAGGTCACCACATTTCTTTCTTGGTAAAATGAGATGGTTGTACTTTACAGTCTCTATGAGATTATATGACACCAAGTCGAGACATCATATTATTGGCTTTCAAGTAGTTCCGCTCCAGGCAACATGCTGGTTAAGCAGCAGGAGGAAATAAGCCAAATAGAAGTGTGCTTGTGTGTTTGAGAAACGAGTCTCACTTGAAAGCTAGGTAGGTAATAAATTTGTTAGTCAAAACCAAGGACTAGAAAATAGGGCTTGTGACTAAGTAGGTCATCAACAGAGAACATTTATTAAGGATTTGGCAGGGGGAAATTAACTCATAGAATGCCTCAGGGAGTTGGGAAAGCTGTGTGCAGAGGCACGTTCTGGATACCTGAGGGAGGAGGACTGGGGGGCCCGGGTGTGTAAGCAGGTGGAGGACGCCTGGCCTCTCCTTGTGTTGGGGGAGGTAGACTGGAGGTAGTCCCAGGCTTGTGCTTGTCAGGGAGCCTGGGGGTGCCTATGCTTGTTAGATACCTTGGAGGAGAAATCTCTGTTTTCCAGAGTGAATCTTGATATTATACATATTGTGAAAGTTGAGCTGTAGGTATTTCCACATTCTGTATTCTTCCATTACTTTTTGTTAACTTTTGACCAGGGTGGATACAGGGTTTAGAATGCCATTGCTTATCACGTACAGAGAACAGAAGTAAATGAATGCAAGTAAGCTGACAGCTAGCTAGAGCAGCACAGGGTGTGGGAAGACGGTTGTGTATTTTGAAAGAAATACAGAAATGAAGCAGGCCATCGAGACTTTACAATCTGCCCTCACTGAACCCAGTTCACTTCATGGTGGGGAGCCTGGACACAGACTCCACTTTTTTTTTTTTTTTTTAAGATTTTTTAAAATTTATTCATTCGACAGAGATAGAGACAGCCAGCAAGAGAGGGAACACAAGCAGGGGGAGTGGGAGAGGAAGAAGCAGGCTCATAGCGGAAGAGCCTGATGTGGGGCTCGATCCCAGAACGCTGGGATCATGCCCTGAGCCGAAGGCAGATGCTTAACCTCTGTGCCACCCAGGCGCCCCCCAGACTCCACTTCTGTCCAAGGCCTGATGCCTTACAAATCTATGCTATTGTTTGATAGGGGACTGAGAAGCAGCATGGAACAACTTGATATACTCATTCCATGGCCACATTCATTATCCAAGTGTGAAGGCTAGCAGAGCAGTGTAAACTAGCAAATTGAACTGTTAGTTCAATGTAAACTGAACTATTTTAATTCCAAGTTCTTGTGAATTGGATTAGGTTTTTGGGTACAGAGACCAAGGTAGTTTTCATACTAGTGGTTGCGTTGTCAGTGTTAGAGAAGCCTGAAAAAAGGCTTACAGATTTCTCTTCTAGAACTTGCTATGTAGAACACTTAGAGGAGTGTTTGTTTATTTATTTATTTGGATTTTTTGGGGTTTTTGAGAGAGAGAGTGAGCGAGCATGAGCAGGGCAGAGGGGCAGAGGAAGAAGGAGCAGACTCCTCGCTGAGCAGGGAGCCCAATGTGGGACTCAATCCCAGGATCCTGGGATCTTGACCTGAGCCAAAGGCAGATGCTTAATGGATGGAGCCACCCAGGTGCCCTTAGAGGAGTGTTTATAAATGATTTAACAAGTTCAAAAGAGTTAGAACTCACTGGGCTATGGTATGTAGCTAGGCACCTGCTGTAGTCTGTGCAGTTTCTTGCTTGTGTATTTAATCAGCAGTGATTAGATAAACATACCCGAAAATACATACATGGCTTAGTTGGAAGGCGGAACAGAACAACAGAAGAACTGCTTGAGGACCACACATTGGTCAATGCAGAACATGGTCTGGAATGAGTTCCAGTATTTTTTTTCCTAAGACTTTATTTATTTATTTATTTATTTATTTGAGAGAGAGAGAGAGCACACGCGCGCACGCACAGAGGGAGAGGGAGAAACAGACTCCCCACTGAGCAGAGAGCCCGATGTGTGGCTCTGTCCCAGGACCCTGAGATCATGACCAGAGCCGAAGGCAGACGTATGACCGAGTGAGCTGCCCAGGCACCCTGAGTTCCAGTAATCTTAAATAAAATTTCATAAATAGTTGTGTTGGAGCAAACAGCTGCTACCCTCATATCCTGTTCCATATTAATATTTGCATAGTACTTGATTTTTATCACACCAGCCCTGGAAAACCCAGCCTTGCAAAGATAACAATGTCATGGAAAGGAATGTGGTACAGTCTCATGTTGAAACCATGAACTCCCTTGAGCGCCAGCTTGCATGGTGTCTTACAGACATCTGCTACCTCTGTGGCTCCCTCAAAAATTTAAAAGCCTGCCCCACCTCTGTTGCCTAGGCATACTGACCCTTGATCCTCTCTCCCTTGTTGTCCATAGGGTTTCATCCCCATTTTCTGCTGTACACACTTCTTCAGGGAGTAGATTTGCCGGTGGAGAAAGGGGCTTCTAAGTGCAGAGGGGGTGGTCATGGGGTCTGTGGCCTTTCAGGAGAAACCCTTGTGCTTGCAGCCTGGCCAGCCTGTTTCAAGAAGTGTCCAGAAGTGTCAGTGTTCCTCTTCAGGTCTGCCCTGGGAATCAGCTTTCTCATTGTTAGCTGCTTCTCTCCGAGTTAGCTGCTTCTCTCCGAGTTAGCCTTCCTTGTCTCTTCCTTTTGTCATTACTAGAACATTTGCTTTCCATCTCAATTACATTGCTGTCTCTCATCTACAGTTGTTCCCTCTTCTTGTCCTTTTGGGGTTTGTATATTTTTTGGACTTTTTTTGTCATTTGGTGGGAGTGAAGGTAATGCTGCGGATCTGCCCTGTTTAATTAGATCAGGGAATTTAATCTTTGTGAACTTGCGTTTATTGATATGTAAAACACAGGGTGATAATGTGCCAACTTGGCAGGTGTTTTGAAGGTGCTATGTGCCAGGTACCTAGTAGATATTCAGTAAACAGTGGTGCCTAATCTTATTATTACAGTCATAGCATTTGTTATTGGAGCAGACAAGACAATGGCAATAGGTAGGGAAGGAAGTAGACATATTCTTGGGTGGGTGACTGAAATGAATAGAAGAGATTTTGGAAATGGGGAAAATAATTAGCTTGGTTTTATATATGTTGAATTTGAATTGCCATCAGGGTATCTCATGAACATTGGAAAAGGGCTTGGAATTCTTGTCCCAAGGAGGGGGAGGGTGGAGGTCGACTTTATGAAACACTGGCTTTTATATCCCAGGAGGATGCGGCTTAGGAAGAGGTAAGGGCTTCAACCTTGTAATAGACCTACTTTAAGAGCTTATTAGAAGAGGGAGTTATGTAAGTTGCAGAAAGCTAAGAGGAGGTTTTTTTTTTTTAATATTTTTTTTTATTTATTTGACAGTGAACGAGCTAGTGCACAAGTAGGGGGAGCAGCAGGCAGAGGGAGAGGGAGAAGCAGACTCCCCGCCGAACAGGGAGCCCAGTGCAGGACCGGACCCCAGGACCCTGGGATCATGACCTGAGTGGAAGGCAGCCGCGAAGCTGAGTGAGCCACCCAGGTGCCCCAGCTAAGGGGAGTTTTATGGACCATTAAATAGAAAGCATTTTCAAGGTCACTGCCAGGCTGTTTAGACCTAATAGAGACAGTAATGGTGGCTGAGTCCCAGGTCACACTTGAAAGTCCCACCTATGCCTCCAGCTAGAGGTGTGATACTTCGTAAGAACCTTTCCCTTTTGGGCCTCCATTCCCTTATTTGTTTAAGAAAAATGTGTGGAGTACCCTTTGAGTTTTTATCTCATGTACATCCAGACAAATGGCTACATCTGAGAGAATTCACTGTACGAGGTGGTCAACCTTGGAGGTGTTTTCTGGAAGCGTACACAGCGTAAGAGAAGCCCTTTTCTCTTTATTTGCTTTAGGGCTGTGTGTCCCTTAGGGCATTTAGGTGAGGACTGAGGAGAAGCCCCTGGATTGACTTTTAGGAGCTCTCTGGTGACTATTGCTGACACTCAGGGGGATTGAGAAGTTGGGAGCCCGTGTGCAGTGAGCAGAGTAGAGGGTTGATCAGGGATAGAGGTGAAATAGGTCGTGATGGCAGAGTAAGTTTGGGCTTGGGAAGCTTTTTGTAAGCAAACTTAGCTCCAGTACCTTGGTTGGGGCAAACTGGGGCATCGTTGATGGAGAAGTGGGATGAAGTGAGCTTTCCTGTAAGCCAGCTGCAGTGCTCTTCTGTGTCTTCTCATTTTGACTTGGTAACAGCTTCCCTGCGGAATGGGCTCCTCTAATCCAGTTAAGTCCTATATGCTAGACATATAGCTGTCCTCTTGAAATGCATCTTGGGAAATCCCCGCTCCTCTTACTTAATTTCTTAACAGCCAAGGAGTTCTACTTTGCTGTGGCTTCACGTCTTATGGGTTGTGTTTTTGTACTGTTCCCTGGGTTTTTATGGACGTTCTCCAGCCCTTATACTTTTCTGCTCCAAATTAAAGACACCTGGTTTCTTATCTGACTTGAGGAGTCAGAATCAGTGTTCCCTTAAGTTACAGCAGATCGGGGCGCCTGGGTGGCTCAGTGGTTAAGCGTCTGCCTTCGACTCAGTTGGTGATCCCGGCATCCTGGGATGGAGCCCTGCCTGCGTCAGGCTCCCTGTTCAGCAGGGAGCCTGCTTCTCCCTCTCCAATTCCCCCTGCTTGTGTTCCTTCTCTTGCTGTCTCTGTCAAATAAATAAATAAAATCTTTTTTAAAAAAAGTTACAGCAGATCAATGTAGATCATATTTAATTTGTGTTTTGCTGCTTTAATGCATTTTTCTAACATGTGTATTTAAATTCATTTCTTTCACAATATGGTCTTCTTCCTGAAACCTAGCTGGAATTTCCAATATTCCTATCTTGTGACCTTTATCCATTTCTTTGTCTGTGAATTGTGTCCCTCACAGTGCAACCTTAGAAAACTATATGAAGTATCTTAAACAACCTTAAACTAAAATGAACTCTTTTCTTTATTGTTAAGCAATTTAAGTGTCTTTCACAGGTAAATGTCTTACTATAGGTAGATTTTATGGGTGTTCTTTTAAGGACCTCATTAAGCAGAACAGAGAACAAAACATTATCCTCACTTCCAGGATTAGCAGTTTCCCAGGAGTAAGTCTGTTCACTGAACTGTCACAGTTCATGGTCAAAATGTAATACTAATAAAGTCTCACAGGTGAGGGTGAGAATGGGGAAATGGTGATGCCAAGTAAAGATGAAAGTCTGGAGGGTGTTACGAGTTACACAAATGGATCACACATCATATACAAATGATGTAGGGGCACCTGGCTGGCTCAGTCGGGTAGAGCAGGCAACTCTTGATCTTGGGGTTGTGAGTTTGAGCCCCATTTTGGGGGTAGAGTTTACCTTAAAAAAAATTTATACACACACACATGATGTGGACACGTATTGATCATTATAGATCCTTTTACAAATCAGATGAAACCCTTTGTACTTTTTCCGGAGAAAAGCTGAAGCATACACTTCCATCTCTACATTCATCCTTATTTCACGTGTCATTCTAGGAGGTGCATTTTCCCCCTGCAGCTCCTTCATGGACTCCCCAATTAAGCACACTCTATACCTATACTGTCCAATACTCATGTAGCAATTTAAATTTAAACTAATTAAAATTAAATAAAATTAAAAGTTCAGTTCCTCAGATCAGTCACATTTTGAGTGGTCAAAGCCATGTGTGCTTAATGACTACCATACTAGATAGTATGGGAATAGAGTATTTCTATCATTGCAGAAGGCTCTGGCTGATCATGGTGCTCTGTATTTTCAGGACGGTTTAAGAAGACCTAATTCCCTAACCTCTCTTTTCCCTCCACTCTCTCCACCACTGTTAATGATTAGTTCATATACCTAACTACAGAGGTACCTTGTTTTAAGCAAAATTGTGAGTATATATTTCTTAAAAGTTTAATTAGGTGTCTTATCTTCAAAAAAGAGTACTTATTGGGTCCCCTGGGTGGCTCAGTCAGTTAAGCTTGGTTTTCGCTCAGGTCATGGTCTCAGGGTCGTGAGATCAAGCCCTGCATCAGGCTCCATGCTCAGCACAGAGTCTGCTTGAGATTTTTCCCCCTCCCCTTCTGCTCCCCCCGCACCCGACTTGTGCTCTCTCTCTCTCGCTCTCTCTTTCTAAAATAAACAAAATCTTAAAAAAAGTATGTATTGAAATGAGTTCTTTAAATAGGGTGTTCTGCTATGGCATTGCGATAGTGTAGTTTGATTCACAGTTTTTCCCTTCTCTTGCTATCTCTGTGGAGTAATGTTCAGTGGTCGACTAGATGATTTATTTCATCTAGCAAGTTGTACCTCCAAAAAAAAAGTTGTGCTTCCAAGTTGGTCTCTTCTTATGGTATTTTGCTTAAGTCTTCAGTGTGTGTGTGTGTGTGTGTGTGTGTGTGTGCGTGTACCTCTTGCTGTAGAGTACCCATTAGACTTAGTGACTTCCTTGACTTGCTTCTTGCTCATGCATTTTAGCACAACAACCAAGAAGACTGGAAACAGAGTGGAACTAATTAGGCTGTTAAGTGAGATACATTGATACTAAGATTCAAGGAATGAATCCAACTCTAAGCGAAAATAGAAATAATTCAGAGATTATCCATGCTTTTGTTTCCTTGGTTAGTTTCTTTGAGCCTCGGAATAAGTGGTATGCCTCTAAACTAGGACATTCAGGGTAAACGCAAAAGGAATGTGTGATTTTGAGAAAAAAAAAAAAGAATCTGTTCCTAAATTTAAACCAAGAGTGATAAATTCAATTTAAGTGTTTAGAAGTAAGAACTAGTCAAGGGGTTACCGAGTATGGGTTTCAAATCTGAATTTTTTTTTTAAGATTTTATTTATTTATTTCAGAGAGAACATGAGAAAGGGGAGCTGCAGAGGGAGAGGGAGAAGCAGACTCCCCGCTGAGCAAGGAGCCTGACACAGGGCCCTATCCCAGGACCCTGGGATCATGACCTGAGCCAAAGACAGACACTTAACAGATTGAGCCACCCAGGTGCCCCATCAAATCTGAAATTTTGAGGAGAGCAGTTTACAGACCCAGCCTGCTCTCCCTTCGGCAGCTTATTAGAGGAATGTTGTCATTTTTAATCTTCACCAGCTCCCTGTTGGAGCCAGTGGTACTTATTTTAAAGTGGTATTTTCATTAGACTTGCAAGAAAGAACCAATTTTTTGTCCCTTCCCACACATTTTAATAGACTTCAAAAATAGAATGGGGGAAGAACTGATTGAATAGAGAAAGAATTGTAAGCCCGGAAAGTACAAATAGAAAAATAAGAATAGAATAACGATAATAAAGGAGGAAGTTATTTACTCTTTGTTCTCAATTTTGCATTTATTTGGTACCTCACCATATGTAAAGTTTTGTGCAAGATGTTGCAGAACCAAAAAAGGACAAATGAATGGATAGAATTAGGTGTGGTGTGTCCCTCCCAGGGAGTTGACATTGTAGTTAGGAAAGAGATGCATACCCAACTTACAGTGGTTAGAACACAAGTGAGTGAGAGCTGTTATCAGGTGGAAATTATGATGAGAGCAAAGAAAATAGGAAGATTAGGTTTCTGGGGGCGGCCATGGCAAGCTTCTTGGATGAGGTGATCTGAACTAGGCCTTCGAATGACTGGGATTTTCCTAGCTGTCTAGGTGCTGGGAGGGAACTCCCAGTCCAAGATAAGGGCCTGAACAAACTGGGCTGTAAATTCCTGTGATAGGTGTGGGGACAGCGAGTTGTAGTGAAATAATTGGGACAGGTTTGTAAGTGAGGTTGGGTGGCCCTTTGAATGCCCTGCTCAAAAACTTCATATAATGAAAATAATGAAGAAATAAGTGGGGTTAGTTGTCTGTTAAGAATGGAAGCAGTTGGGGGCGCCTGGGTGGCACAGCAGTTAAGCGTCTGCCTTCGGCTCAGGGTGTGATCCCGGCATTCTGGGATCGAGCCCCACATCAGGCTCCCTGCTCTGCTGGGACCCTGCTTCTTCCTCTCCCACTCCCCCTGCTTGTGTTCCCTCTCTCGCTGGCTGTCTCTGTCTCTGTCAACTAAATAAATAAAATCTTTAAAAAAAAAAAAAAAGAATGGAAGCAGTTGGATCTATAAACAATAAAAAATGTCTGCCTTTAATCCCTACAAACATTCCTATTAGAGCTTTATATTTTCTCTGCTTGGATCTGACTCCCTCACGGTTTACTGTAGTATACCAGTTTCCCCTTTGGGAAGGGGCTAGGAAAAGCCAGAGAAAAAGGGTAATGCTAATAAACTATCCATAAACAACTGATAGTTAAGATAAAAGTACATGATAGGAAAGTTGGAAAAATAGTGTTGTAAGAAGGAAAGGGTTGACAAACAGTGCTTTTTGTCTTCAGTTTTGAGGTATCTGCTGAAAACATATTTCATTTTCTTTCCTGCCGGCGACCTACTTACCCATTTTCCCATTCAGATTAGTATGTGCTGTCTACAACATGTGTTGGTGCCAGCAAATGTATTGTAATCCTAAGCCATCTATTGTGTGTGTAACAGGTTTATTTATTCAGAAGGACATTGATGTCATTCGTGGCTTTGCATAAATCTAACTTCAGGGTCTTCTTGACAATCCTTAGGCCATATACATATTTGTGTGAGTGTGTGCCTCCATAAATATACAGCTGTATTCTTTAGATATAACTCACATACCATAAGATTCACCCTGTTGATGTATACAGTTCAGTGGTTTTTAGTACATTTACAAAGTTGTGCAACCATCACCCACTATCTAATTCCAGAATATTTTCATCACAACCGCCCCCCCAAAAAAGAAAAGAATCCCTGTATCCATTATCAATCCCTCCCCATTTACCTTTCCCCACCGATTTCCTAGTACCAAGAATCTACTTCCTATTATGGGTTTGCCTATTCTGAACATCACATATAAATGGGAGGCCACATACAATATTATTAACGATTCAGTTGATGGACATTTGAGTGGTTTCCACTTTTTGGCTATTATAAATAATGCTGCTATGAACATTCATGTACGAGTTTTTGTGTGGAGTATGTTTTCATTTCTCTTAGGTATATACCTAAGAGAGAAATTGCTGGGTCATTTGGAAAGTTTATGTTTAACGTTTTGAGGAACCGCCAGGCTGTTTTCCACTATCATTGCACCATTGTACATTCCCATTAGCAGTGCGTGAGGGTTACAGTTTCTCCATATCTTCAACACTTGTTTATTGTCTCTTTTTTGATTCTAGCCATCCTAGTGGTATCTCACTGTAGTTTCGATTTACGTTTCCCTACTGGCTAATAATGTTGACCATTTATGCCCATTTTTAAATCAGGATAATTGTTTGTTTTTAAGATTTATTGATTTAGGGTGCCTGGGTGGCTCAGTCGGTTGGCTGACTGCTTTCAGCTCAGGTCATGGTCTTTGGGTCCTGGGATTGGGCCCTGCCTTGGGCTCTCTGCTCCGAGGGGAGCCTGCTTCTCCCTCTGCCCCTCCCCCTGCTCAGGCTCTCTCTGTCTTTCTCAAATAAATAAAATCTTTAAAAAAAATAAGATTTATTTATTTAGGGGCACTTGGGTGGCTTAGTCAACTTAGTTAAGCGTCTGCCTTTGGCTCAGGTCATGATCTCAGGGTCCTGGGATTGAGCCCTTGCTGATTGAGCTCAGCAAGGAGTCTGCTTCTTCCTGTCCCTCTGCCCCTCCCCCCACTTGTGCTCTCTTTCTCTTGCGTGCACTTGTGCGCTTGCTTGCTCTCTCTCTCAAATAGTCTTTTTAAGAAAGATTAAAAAAACTTTTTAAAAAAGACCTTTGAAAAAGACTTTATTTGAGAGACACAGAGGGCATGAGTAGGAAGGGCAGAGGGAGAGGGAGAGAGAATCTCAAGCTGACTCCACACTGAGCTTGGAGCCTGACATGGGTCTCAGTCTCATGATACCGAGATCATGACCTGAGCCGAAACCAAGAGTCTGACTCTCAAGTGACTGAGCTACCCAGGTGCCCCTCTTACAGACTTTAATATAAACCCATAAGGTTTTATATGGTGTGATAGTGGTATGCATGCTGTTTTATCACTCAGCAACAGTATATTTCTACAGTCCCACCTCTCCATGTTTCCTCAGGAAGTGCAAAACATCCCCAATTAGGCATTTAGGGCATTTGCATTTGCCCTCCTGTTTACATTTTTGCAAAATTTCTTTTCTTTTTTTTTCTTTTTGAGGTGATTGTAGAATAGTATGGGGATTTATTTTTTGCTATAGTTTAGAAAATTGATAACTCGGGGGAAAAAGTATGGGCATTTTTATAATGGTATAATGTGTTTCCATGAAACTGAATCTTTTTAGAGAGCATGCTTTTTAAAAAAAAAAAATTTTTTTTGTTTTTCTAAGTAATCTCCACACCCAACATGGGGCCTGAACTCACAACCCTGAGATCAGGAGTTGCATCCTCCACCGACTGAGCTGGCCAGTTGCCCCGAGCATGTTTCATTTTTATTAGACATAGTAGGCATGCCAATTTCATTATTATTACCTCTGCACTTAGAGGCATGTTCAGGGTGCGATAGGAATGGGGGGGAAGGGACTTTAGTGGGAGATGAGGTCTAGCTGCATCTGTCTACGGGGGTGAGCAGGAGTTCGCCAGGGTAGCAAGAGGAAAGGATCAGAGGGAGGTGAAGTATAAAGAAAGGCACAGAGTAAGCATCTTACTGCAGGATCACCTACAAGGCCAAAAAGCCAGCATTTGCAATCCCAAAGCCAGCTGATGTCATTGGTAGTTGGAAGGGATCCCAAGGGCATCCACTGAAGCTCTACCCGAAGCCTTGCTCTTTCCCTCACCTCAGCCACTTACCTTTCTGGACTCCACATCTGATCAGGGTGCCCGCTGCTGAAGCTATTTCAGCGCCCTCATCCTGTCAAGGGTGTAGCCGGAAATCCTTCCCACATGTCTCTGGCCCTGCCTGTTTTCAGAGCCACTCCCTCCAGTCCCGTGTGTATGGCACTCTCCTCCCTCTCCGGGTTCTGGGTGCTCAGGCCTACCTTGGGCTCGTCCTCTGCCAGGCTGCCTTTGCCACTTCCTGGCTCCGGTTCCCTCTGCTTTTCTCGGGGTTTTCTCCTCCTCCTATTGCTGAGCTTCCTGCTACTGAGCTTAGCCTGTGATCAGACCCACTTATCCTGGGTCAAATCCCCCTACAGTGGAATCAGACCTTGGTGAGGCTGCTCTCTATGGACAGCATGCAGCTAAAATAATCTTTGAGACATTGCTTTGGAAGAGCCCACCCTGGAGCCTCCTGTGTAGTCTCTCACAAACACAGCCCAGTTTCCCTCTGGCTTTGGAAGTTACCACCTTTTTAACTGAGCAGCAGGTGAAGTAGCTGGCTGAGTTACAGGGCCATAGTGTATGAAAATTAAGTCCCCCTGATGTCTGGAATCACATGTGGCTCCATGAAATACTCACATGTGGGGCCTGGGTCTGACTGGGAGAGCCGCAGGTTTGCACACTGCATCTCTCGCTCACCGAGGGAGATGCTGGGCAGAATCCCCTGCACTATTTAAGTTGTTTGGTTTCTGGTTCAGTATGAACAGTTGCACACTCTATCAAGTGCCTTTCATTTGTAGGTCTTGCCATAGTTGTAGCACACACGGGTTTGTGTGCAGATTGTCACTTTGCCCAGCTACAAGCTGCACATGGCAGGAACTGGGTGGGTGTGGCTGCATCCACAGTGTCTGGCACACAGGAGGCTTCACTAAGTGCTTGTTTAAAAACGCTTTGCCACCCACTCCATAGAACACTAGGCTTCTGGGGAGATGCTTCAGAGTTCTGCCAACATTTGATTCACATTTCATTTAAAACGTGTTTAGAGGTGCCTGGGTGGCTCAGTCAGTTAAGCATCCAACTCTTGATTTTGGTTCACATCATGATCTCAGGGTTGTGAGATGGAGCCCCACATCAGGCTCCACGCTCAGCATGGAGTCTGCTTGTCCCTCCCCTTCGGCTGCATGCCTGCTCCCTCTGTCTCTCTCTGTCTCTGTCTCTCTCTCTGTGTAAAATAAATAAATAAAATCTTAAAAAAAAATCGTAGGCACAGTTAGATGTGCTTTCTTTATAGTACATGTCAGTGGATTGACCACTACTGGTTCTGTCAGGTTAACTTGCTCTTGTGCAGTTCTTGAAATAAAGCCAGCAGTTGACTCTTAGCATTGCAGCTGCTTATTTTCATTCTGCCTGCAGCAGGTGACAGGAAAACCCTCAGAAATCAGTGCAAAGGCAGTTGAGCCTAATATGTTAAGTGGCAGGCTTTGGGATAGTTAGCTGCCTTGAGATCTCCCTCTCTCCATCTCTCCTAGCTGTGTGACCTCAAGCAAGGTAGTAGACCTCTCTGAGTCGGGGTCCTCATCTGTAGTGTAGGGATAGGGAGACACTTGAGAGGAGTGGATGTAGTGAAGCAGAGTGAAGGGCTTACAGGCCTTAGTCAGTGTTCACTGGTACAGCTGTTGTTACTGTTGCTATTTCATCTTTAACCCCAAATGTCAAAATTTTGAAGAGTCTCATTTATTTGTTGATTGAATTTATAAGTTAAGAGCTGCTGTATGTAAGTTTCACAAAAATACCCTTTGCTTAAAAAAGGTGTGTGTCAGGGGTAAAACCTTTGGTTTAGACTGAGACAGGCTAGTGCTTTAGCCCAGCTTCCCGCGTAATCTGTCACTCAGAAACCTTCACATTGAATTTGATCTCTAGGGCTAGGCTTCCTCATGTCTGCCTGCATAATCCTCTTCTCTGTTCTGCCCAGGACTCTTACTGAAATTTGACTTAAGAAATGGTCATGAAAGAAACCTTTCCTTAAAACTGCCAGTTAAGACTTCTTCATGCATTCATTGCACAGAAACTTCCTGCACTCCTATAATGAGCTTTTACCTATTGTCCATGACCGAGTGAATCTTCCCAACGGCCCTAGGAGGTAGGATGTCAGGTAGCTTGCCCAGGGGTGTGTGCTCTTGGCCTTTGGCACCAAGAACCCTTCTCCTTTCTGATAGCGGGCTACTATTAAGTTGCAAAGTTTTCACCTTTGCCTTGCCTGCCCAGAAGCTTTACAACACAGTGCTGCCTTAGCCCAGCTTTTCCTTTGTTGCATTGGTGTCCCTCCCTCTTGTGACTCTTCTTTTTTATTGTTTGTGTTAGCATTATTTAATTCTTTGGACTAAGCCACTCAAAATTTGGCAAATTTTGAAGAATGAGTGACATATTTTACATTTAAAAAAAATTTTTTTTAAAGATTTTATTTATTTATTTGATAGAGAGAGAGACAGCCAGTGAGAGAGGAAGCAAAAGCAGGGAGAGTGGGAGAGGAGGAAGCAGGCTCCCAGCGGAGGAGCCTGATGGGCTTGACCCCAGGACCCCGGGATCACGCCCCAAGTCGAAGGCAGACGCTTAACGACTGAGTCATCCAGGTGCCCCATTTTTAAAAAAATTTTATTTGAGAGCAAGAGAGAGGGTGAGAGAGCACAAGCAGGGGGAGCAGGCTCCCCGTTGAGCAGGGACCTCCCCCCCAACACGGGGCTCAATCCCAGGACCTGAGATCATGACCTGATCCAAAGGCAGACGCTTAACCAACTGCGCCACCCAGGTGCCCCCATATTTTTCATTTTTGTCCTAAAAGATTTTACAGTTGTCTGAGTATGAAACTTAGAAAAGAAGGGTGGGCAGGCAAAAAACTTCTTGAAAAAAACAATGATTAAAGTGTAGTATTGGGGGGGCGCCTGGGTGGCACAGCGGTCAGGCGTCTGCCTTCGGCTCAGGGCGTGATCCCGGCATTCTGGGATCGAGCCCCATGTCAGGGTCCTCTGCTGGGAGCCTGCTTCTTCCTTTCCCACTCCTCCTGCTTGTGTTCCCTCTCTCGCTGGCTGTCTCTCTCTCTGTCAAATAAATAAATAAAATCTTTAAAAAAAAAAAAGTGTAGTATTGGGGGGCACCTGGGTTGCTCCATTGGTTAAGCATCTGCCTTCAGCTCAGGTCATGATCCCGGGGTCCTGGGATTGAGTCCCGCATTGAGCTCCCTGCTCAGTGGGGAGCCTGCTTCTCCCTCTGCCTGCTGCTCCCCTTGCTTGTGCATTTGCACGCGCGCGCCTTCTCTCTGACAAATAAATAAAAATCTTTAAAAAAAAATGTATTTGATTCTAGGATTTTGGGGGGGAGCTGAGAAAGGTCATGGACTGCTTTCAGGTGTGGTTTTCCTTTTATTTATTTTTTCTGGTTTCCCTTTTAAATTAGAATCTAGGTGCTAATAGAAGTCATATTTATTCACATTTTAATTTTTATTTTTACCCTTAAAACTATGAAAACAAAAGTACATTGCTAAGGTGAGCTTTCTAATTTTTTCTTTGCAGATAATGATGCTACTTGAACCGAACAATTAAGGTAACATTTATGACCTATGTGATATGCTTTTCTTATTCAGGATTCTTTATCAAATTTAGCTGAATTGTTAAAGTCATGTTTTAACCTTGGTGAGGATTATTATTATTGCCCGTGGGCAATCGTTCTGAACTGTGGAGTATAAAAGACTTCACATTATATTTTAAGGTAAGTTCTGAAAATAACATAACAGGATGCCTTTATTCATTCATCTTACACTGAAGTTTCAAAGGGTTTTACTGTTTTAAGAAAAGAAAAAGGGAGGGGCACCTGGGTGGCACAGCGGTTAAGCGTCTGCCTTCGGCTCAGGGCGTGATCCCGGTGTTATGGGATCGAGCCCCGCGTCGGGCTCCTCTGCTGCGAGCCTGCTTCTTCCTCTCCCACTCCCCCTGTTTGTGTTCCCTCTCTCGCTGGCTGTCTCTGTCTAATAAATAAATAAAAATCTTTAAAAAAAAAATTAACAGAGCCTAGTTCTCCAACCCATTAATGTAATGTACAATTATCATGTCATTTAAAAAAAAAAGAAAAGAAAAAGGGAGTTTTTTTAATGTCTCTAAGCCAGTTATGGTTATGTTCATGTATAAATTGCCTGAAGCTAGCTTTTCTTGGATTTAGTGGGAAATAAGATGGTTTATATAATTATCTCTATCACCATGTGTGTTTATGTACAACTCTACAGTAAGAATCAGAGAAGTGTTTGTATATATATTGTTTTAGCAAATGCCAGCATCCTTCCAAATAGGGTATCTGCGAGGCCCCAAATTATAGATGCCCCACTTCCTGGTGCATGGGTCTAGCATACCTCAGATTTGTTTAATCAGAATAATGGCACCAACTAAGAATCCCACATTATTATAGAAAAAGAAAAGACCTGTGTCAAAGTGTCCTGATAAAATTATAAATGACAAATCAAGGAATGTCTAAGACTTAATTTGGTAGATATATGCAACCAGTCACCTGGGTGGAGGTTATTAATAATCTGGCTTATAATTTGATGTGAAGATCCTAATAACAGTTCAGTGCTGTGCAATAAAACTTTGGTAAGGTAGCTAGAGACTTAAATACTGGGCTAAATGGTATACTAGAATCATGCACATCTTTTACATCCTTATAACACGGAATGGAACTTTTGGGTTCATGTATCTTGAAAATTTTGTGAAGGGAACAACCGTGGAAAGGGGGCTTCTGGGAAAGGTTCCTGGTGTTGGTGATGACCATGCTGAGTGGTTCCGAGGGCTCAGCAGTTAGGTAAAGTGGGGTAGGATCACCAAAGGAGGAAGCAGTATGTGCCAGGGCCAAGGCAAGGGAGAGCATGGGAGCTAAGCAAGTGGAACTGAATTTCAGTTCCATTGGACTGTGCATTTCCAAATGACTGAAGCTGAAAATGGGGAGCAGGGCTAGGTGTCTTGTCTTAGAAGTTGGACTTAGATCTGAATCTCTGGAGAACCACTGGAGTGTTAAGGATAGGGCCTTAGACCAATGCTTTTTCCCCATGTCATAATAGCTGGTATGCATTTTTGGTTTTGTTATTCCTTTTTGCTATAAATTGAAATTGCTTAAGCAAGATTGCAAAGTTAAACAAAGGAACAGATTTATCAGGTTGTTACCTATGTCAGGAAATTAAGAGGTTTGGGATTGTTTCAATTTCCTCTTTGACATGAATTTAGTTTGGGCATTGAGCAGAGTAATTCACTAAAGTGAAAGAAGTCTCCAAGAGGTAAGTACTTTGATTGCCTTATAGTTTTGTTGGCCAATTTAAATTGTATCAGTTATAGTAGTAATTACTATAGTAGTAATTTAAAAGAGTCAATAAGAGTTACGGACAAGTTCTACAGGTTTTACCAGAATAGGGTATCATGTAGTTGGAAATGCAGAATTCTTACACATTACAGGAAGTATTTAATTCCATTATACTGGGTCACATTTGCATATAACCAGGAGATAGCCAGAGAATGTTCACTGCAGTGAATTTCCAAATCCATCTTAGTCAATGTAACAATTATTGTTCATGTCTTCATTACCTTCCCATTGAGGGATTCACAATATATCCACTTTCATGTTAAAGTTAATTACCATTTTTGCTCTAGAACTGTGCTGGCCACTACAGCTATTGCCTCTTTAAGTGTGACTATTCAAATTAGTTATGATTAAATAAAATTTAAAATTCAGTTCCTCATTCCCTCGAGCTATATGTCAGATGCTCAGTAGTCACATGTGGCTAGTGGCTGCCATATTGGACAGTGCAGATGGAGGACATTTCCATCGTTACAGAAAATTTTGTTAGTGCTACTCCAAAGGTTGTCTCCTTTTACAAATTTTAATGTACTTAAAAGCCATGTAATAGTGAAATATTTACAGATTAAATGATATAATTTGATTCAGAATAACTGCGGAGAATGGAGAGTTATAGAAGAAACAGAATTTGCCATAAGTTGATAATTGGTGAAGCTAGGTTTGGAATCCATGGGGGTTTCATTATATTATTCTCTTATTCAGAAATTTTGTGTATGTTTGAAATTTTCCATAACAAAGAATAAAAACAGAAGCCTTAAATAGGAACAGTGCTCCTGTCGGCACTTAAAAGTAGCCATCTGGGGACACCTGGGTGGCTCAGTCGGTTAAGCGTCTCCCTTAGGCTCGGGTCATGATCCCAGGGTCCAGGGATCGAGTACGGCATTGGGCTCCCTGCTCAGCAAGGAGCCTGCTTCTCCCTAAGCCTGCCGCCGCCCGCTTGTACTCTCGTGCTCTCTCTCCCCCTCTTGCGCACTCTCTCTCACTCTCTCTGGTAAATAAGTAAATAAAATCTCAAAAACCAAAAAAAAAAACAAGTAGCCATCTGTAAATGGGCACCTGAAATTTTACCCTACACAGGCTGGTGCCTATGGTGTAGGGAAATGTTTATTCCTGCCCCAGGGCTTCCCCAAAAGGGTATTTAGAGTACTGCATTTTTAAAAAAAGGTTTTATTTATTTGATAGCATAAGCAGGGGGCAGGGGCAGAAGGAGAGGGAGAAGCAGGTTCCCTGCTGGGCGGGGAGCCTGATGTGGGGCTCAATCCCAGGACCCTGAGATAATGACCTGAGCCAAAGGCAGATGCCTAACCAACTGAGCCACCCAGGCACCCCTAGAGTACCACATTGTTAAGGTTTATCTCATTCCCTCTGGAAACATACAAGTGACAGCCCAGGTTCATATTTATTAAGAGTTGGAACTGCCCGAATGAGTCTTGTGGGCAGAATGTGCTAGATTATGGTATTCTGTTAAAAAATTCCGTTGCTGCTGACATTAATTTTAGCCAAGTCCAAGTAGTGTCCCTAATGAAGAGAATGGAGTCCATTTATTCAGTCATTGGCTTATTTTTGTTCACAGCCGGATCAGTCAGCTTCGTCTCTGGTTTCCTGGTTACCAGCTCCTATGGTGATAGCGTTGGAAGAGAGAAAGGGGAGGTCATTGAGAAAACCCTTGGCACAAGACGAAAACCATCAGTAAAACTGTCACTGTGCCACCAAAGGGCTGTTTGAAGTTGTTACAAACACCTACCTACTTTGGTCTCCTACTGCATCTCAAACAAATGGTGGCAGGGCTTATTGTGGGTAGAGAGGAATGGTTGAGAGCAAAGTCTTTGCGGTGAGACTTGGCTTTGAGTGCCTGCCTCAGTCAGCTGTGACCCGAGGAGGGGAAAGAGTGAGCCCTCACTGGCCGTATTAGGGAGCAAGAGTAGGCTTGTGTCTGGTACATGGTTGAGTCTCAGGGTATGACAGCTCTTGCTATTAGGTATTTTCTGTACAGAAAGGAATGGGGACTCTGTTTTTTTCCCCCTTACTTATATACTGATATCCGTAGAATCATGTAGAGAAATGTAGAGGTCTAAAGGAATGTAATGGTACCTTTTTATTTTACAGGGTTCTAAGTCAAAGTCTTGAGATTAATAATGGCAGGAAAATCTTCACTTTTTAAAGTAATTCTCCTTGGAGATGGTGGAGTTGGGAAGAGCTCTCTAATGAACAGATACGTGACCAATAAGTTTGATACCCAGCTCTTCCATACGATAGGTGTGGAATTTCTAAATAAAGATTTGGAGGTGGATGGACATTTTGTTACCATGCAGATTTGGGACACAGCCGGTCAAGAGCGATTCAGAAGCCTGAGGACGCCCTTTTACAGAGGTTCTGACTGTTGCCTGCTCACTTTCAGTGTTGATGATTCTCAGAGCTTCCAGAACTTGAGTAACTGGAAGAAAGAATTCATATATTATGCAGATGTGAAAGAGCCCGAAAGCTTTCCTTTCGTGATTTTGGGCAACAAGATTGACATAACTGAACGTCAGGTGTCTACAGAAGAAGCCCAAGCCTGGTGCAGGGACAACGGCGACTATCCTTACTTTGAAACAAGTGCAAAAGATGCCACAAATGTCGCAGCGGCCTTTGAGGAAGCAGTTCGAAGAGTGCTTGCTACTGAGGATAGGTCAGATCACCTGATTCAAACAGACACAGTCAGTCTGCACCGAAAGCCCAAGCCTAGCTCATCTTGCTGTTGATCGTTAGAGAGGTTGCCTGTGCGATCTAACCAACTTACACACGTACACAAAAAAAACACAGGGTGGAGAAGAGAATTAGCATTTGCAGCAGTGGCTCATCTACTCATAAAATTAAACTAACCACATTGCTGCTTTGTTAGTGGGTGGGAGAAGGGACAC
Organism: Ailuropoda melanoleuca; assembly: GCF_002007445.2. Taxonomy (NCBI): domain Eukaryota; kingdom Metazoa; phylum Chordata; class Mammalia; order Carnivora; family Ursidae; genus Ailuropoda; species Ailuropoda melanoleuca. Next base: position 10,740,092 of record NC_048238.1, read on the forward strand.
ATCCACTCGTGGAAGAATCAATTTACTCAGTAGTGGCACCTTACATTTATAAATTGTAATGGTTGTCTAATAACGTTTAATTTAAATATGTACGTTACAGAGCTAATAAATGAGATGATCAGTACTTTAATTATAGTTAAAACACTTGAATATTCTGGAAGTTATTGTTTGTTTTTCCTGGGAAAATGGAGAACTACTTTTTATATGTGTATATTTTTATGTAATTAGCATTCAGTTCCTGGTTGAGGGAAAAAAATTCCCTAAAGCAATAATGTTAAATAATAAAGATTAAAACCTAATGCATTTGCTTGCTGTGATTTGATTTCTTCTTCATTCTCTTTAAAATTATTTAAGTGTTCACATTTTTCATTCTCCATATCAGAATTGCTCTCACTAGTAATCACTCATTCGTGTGCCACATGTCAGTCCCCCCACCCCCAAAACAGAAGCCAACTTTATTACTCTTGGATGAAATACTAAGGATTGTACTTTGTGTGAGGGTAAATGACATCTTCATTCAGTCACATATGTAATGCCTTCTCATTGAACACTGTTTAGTGATTTCCTGTCAAGGAGATTTTGATGAAGTGAATTGTAGTCTTTCTCAGGTAAAGTTCATAGGCTCTACATTTGTGCCTGTCCCATCCTACATAGGCCGACCAACCCACTGTGGGTTTTCAGGACATGCCGGGGCAGGGTTATCATGCCTTGCTCATTGGGAGCCACCAAAAAAGAATAGCAGTGTCAGTAAGTTCAGCTTCTGAAAGTCTGATCTCCTAACAGAACACACAGTTTGGCTCTAGGCATAACATTTTAACATTTTGAATTTGAGGAAATTAAATCTCTTCATATTCTCAGGTTAGGGACAGTTGCTCTTTTTATTATTTATAATCAATCCCCCCCTCCCAAAACTGTAATCCTCCATCAAAAAAACAAAGTAGGAATCCATTGACAAATTGGTGTATATTATATATTCTTCCTTTTGTTTTTTTCTCTAGGGATTTGCTTTTTTTTTTTCCCCAATCAAAAGTGTCCCCATTGTTTTGTGACTTGCTATTTCCTCTTAATATATGTGGACATACTTCCATTATAGTATATCTACCTCATTTATCAGCTGTATGGATGTTTACCAATTTATTCAAACAGCTCTCTAGTGACAGACATCCAGCAGCAATATCTGAAAGTGCCGGTTTCCCACACCTTGTTCAGCAGTGGGTATTAGGAGTAAATTTTTTGTTCATTTTTTGAATAGATGAGTCACGTTTCAAAATCATAAGACTTAGGAGACAGATATCTATACCCTTGCCACCCAGTTCCTGTCCGTGGAGGCAGCATGTGTCAGTTTCTTGAGTATCAAGCTAGATATTTAGTATATAAGGGAAGCATATTGTATTTGCTAGGGCTGCCATAACAAAATGTAGACTGGGTGGCTTAAACAATGGGAATTTTTCTCACAGTTCTGGGGGCTGTATGTCCAAGATCAAGGTGTTGGTAGGTTTAGTTTCTCCTAAGGTCTCTCTGTGGCTTGCAGATGACCTTTCCTCTGTGTGCAGCAACCCGCCCCCCATGCGACCATGTCTCTCTGTCCAAATTTCCTCCTCTTATAAGGACACCAGTCAGATTGGATTAGGGCCCACCCTAGTGGGCTTGGTTTGACTTAATCACCTCTTTAAAGGCCCTGTCTGCAAATACAGTCACATTCTGAGGGACTGGGGCTACGTCGGCAACATGTGAATTTTGGGGGGGACACAGTTTAGCCCATAATACATATGTATGTGTGTAGGTGTTTACATAATGTGTAATTTTGATTCTTGTATACATTTAATACGCTGCTGTTTTTTTTAAAAAACTTCTAAGCAGCTTTTCAGTAACCTTTTTTCAGCTAAATAGTCAAGAGGTCTAGAGCTGGGAAGCAAAAAATGGTCAAGGGAACAGGTCATGTGTGTCAAGACAGGCTGGGGGAAAAGGAAAGTAATCCAGTTTAACACCGTGACTCAGAGGAATCCGGTGACCAGGGGCTAGCTGACCAAGCCAGTACTGAAATGTGACCACTAAGGAGGAACAAAACCTGGCAGTAGCTTCGGACTTCAGAGAGACTACAACGAACTGATGGGAAAAGCTCTTCAACAAGGAGCGAAAGGTAGCTGCAGATCTCCTTGTTTTTAGGAAGTAAAAGGTCTTTTGATTGGCTGGTGTTATCTAAACAAAGATGACAAATACTGAAAAAACAAGAGTTGGGGAAGAAAGCAGTTGGCGCCGGAGGCAGCCAGGGTCGGTGGAAGTAGCTGCAGAGCCCCCAGGAAGCCGCGGAAGGGAGGAAAGGTCGGTCTGCATGCCCCCCGGTCTGGGGAGGAGAGGCCCCAGTGTTCAGTGCCCGTGCTTGCCACACGGCGTCGGGCCAGCTCTGTGACAACGTGTGCTTCTGTGGTGTACTCACATAAAGCCTTTGAGACAGTTCAGTGCTAAGAAAAAGGCAGATGACGGAACTTGGAGAACAGACAGAAGTACGTTTGCAGCTTGTGTAGCAAATACAATGTGCAGTGTGGAAGATGGCGAAGTACAATTCCATCAGTGGGGTAATGTCCTTGTCACCTTGTGAAAAATTCCCTAGTTGAAGTGAAAACATCCTAGATGTCCCTTAAGGGAAAACCTTGAGTTTTACATTTCTGTAAAATGTGTAAGCTTTCCTTTTAGTATCTCATGACACCGTGGACACCAGTGGCTTGTGGGGCAGTGAAGTAGAAAGCTGGACCTGTGTACTGTCTGTGGATTCTGAGAAGCCACCACTCCGGAATGGCGACCAGAAAGGGGTGACGTGAATGAAAAGTGAAAGAACACGGGTATAGCATGGGCAGAGCAGAAAGAAATCCACTCTCTCTCTGCATACATGGAAAACGTGGGCACCAATGAAGCATCTAGGAAACGAAAGAGGACAGTAACAGAACTGTGCATTTTCTTCGGGTCCCTTTGGGTGCGCTAACATAGATTAGCACTGACATAGTGCTGACACACATCTGCTCGGTGGCGCCTCATGCCCAGGGTGCTAATGATGTCATCCCGTTGCTCTTGTGTTCCTGAACCTTGTGTGCCATCACCTACTACCAGATCTAAGCTTTGCTGGCTCTTTACCTTTCTTAAGTACCAGCCCCTGGTTTTTCCCTTTACACCAGTCCTGGTTCCATCCTGTCCACGTGCCCGGTGTCGCTTTTCTCCACACCTTCGCAGCCCACATGCTCTTCCAGGGCGGCTCACATCTGATGTCCCATCCATCCCCATGCTTGTCAGTGGACTCGCTTCAAGCTCCTTCAAAGATGCAGTCAGTCACACACACAATTTGGCACCGGCCTACGGTAACATACTCACATAGGGCTTGTGTTACTTGTTTCCGTCTCACCCTCACGAGCCTAGAGGAAAGGATCATGGTTTGCAAGGCACCCTACAGCTTCCTGCTGCAAACCCGCTGCTGCTCCTGGCAGCTCACGCCGCAGCCCCTGCATGCTGTTTACTGAGGGCAGAGCGAACAGTGTACGGAAAGTGCACGTTGGGCTCTCTCCAGCGAGCACGGCTGACACCACTCCTAGATTTCTAGCGGAGTATCTTTCTGCTCCCAAAGCTCTGGCGCCTAGTTTGAGGTGATCTGAGTTCTAGAAAATGGGTTAATAGTAGACTCTCAATAGGGGAAATAGGACTCAAACAGTAGTGGCAGCTCTGTGAGCAACACTTAAAAAATTCGATTAAACTTTCACAATCTTGGACAAACATCTTTATTTAAGAAGTCAAATAAATAGATGGCACACAAGGGTATGAGACCAAACTTAGAACTACTTGCTCAAGTTATTAACGATGGAACAAAATTAAGTGCTCACAATTAGCACAGAAAATATCTGGTTGTAGTACTTGTTTTTAAATGGACATTTACTAGTTTACAGTAAGATCCCACTTGTTACAGACCACTCCCCACCCCCTTGGTGTACAGCCTAAAAAGGCTAAGAATGCAAATGTTAATGTAATAGAAACTTTTCTTTGTTTACAACTCCAGAATTACAACTTTCTACTAGTATAACTATGAACAGGTTCACTTACTTTAGTTTACTGTCAGAGGGAAAGGCAATCAATACAAGAACATAACCTGTCACTTTGGTCCCAGCCTCCCATTTTACAAACGTGGATCCAGGATTCTCGATTTATAGTAGAATCACTTTGACAGAGGCAGGCCTGTGGCATTTGGTACTGCAAAAGCTGTTTGCTTCGGCTCCTTGGGGAGTGCTATGTATACTGCGTACATGGTTTATAACAATATCTCTAGATGTATAGAAGCCTATGTACATGCTACCAACTTCATTCCCTACTGCAGAAACTTTTAGTTTTATTTTATTTAATTTTTTAAAGATTTTATTTATTTATTTGGCAGAGATAGAGACAGCCAGTGAGAGAGGGAACACAAGCAGGGGGAATGGGAGAGGAAGAAGCAGGCTCACAGCAGAAGAGCCTGATGTGGGGCTTGATCCCATACATAACGCCAGGATCACGCCCTGAGCCGAAGGCAGACGCCCAACCGCTGTGCCACCCAGGCGCCCCTGAAACTTTTAGTTTTAAATCTACCAAAATCTTGATAGTGACATTTGGTTTTGAATTGTGACATCAAGATCAAGCTACCTGAATGAGTAAAGTCAAAAGCTCATTCTTAACTTTTAGAATAAAGATATTTTCAAGGTTCTAAAGAGTTTATAAGTAACACTGTTCACGAGCAAATATTGATCTGTTGATAATCATAAGAAATTGAATGTACTGTTTTGAAATAATACAAGGAATTTCATTAGGTTTAGATAAATTTAGACTACAAGTAAAACTTTTCCAGGCAATTCAGTCAAGTTACTTACAACATACACATTCCTGAGAATACCCCATTGTAGTGACATTGTTTATTTCCAGTTTTTTCCGCATTCAACTTAAAAGGTGTTTCTTCCCAAGAAACTGAACTTTTCTGTCAAATGCGCTTGATCGAATAGGAGAATTGGGTTCATAAAATGGATTCATTGCAAACTAGAAAAAAAGAAGGTATTAGTAAGCTTGTCAAAGTACAAAGGTTGACAAATCATAGATTTCTAGAAGGATGTTATTTTAAAGTTCTAAATTAAATCATCAAAGACATCTAAAACAAAAGTCTGAAGACCACATTTTTAAGTTTCAACAAAAATGTTCCATTGTGAAATAGTAATGCCCCCTTGAGGAGATTTTTGTCTTAGTGTTTCAGTTTTGAGAAGTACCTGTGGCAAAGCTAAAGGTGGTATGATAAGTGTTGTCTATGTAAGCTAAATGAACTTTCAGGATTCACCCTGTGAGTGAAATACTAATCTATTCACATTAATTATAAATGTATGGATTAATCTGTAAGGCCCTTTGGCTACATAAAACTAAAAATCCACCATACGCTCATAGTTAAAAAAAAGTTATACCACGTTGCTGCTATATTAAATTACCCTTATGTAGTAATTTTTTTTAACAATCAGGTTTTTAATACCGTCCTCTAACACAAGGATAAGTGATCAGGTTCTTAAATAGTGTAATGAGCGTATCATGATATATGTGAGAAAACTGTCAAATGGAATCACTAATAAGGAAAAGGAGTTAACCAGTTTTTATAGCTTAATTTACTTGTTGTCTGTCTTTTTAAGAGATAAATATTTTTATTTGCTAATTCTGACTAGGAATATTAACTGTGCTGATATGCAAAAAATCTTGTCTAAATACAGAACATTTCAAATGAATAAGAACATAGTGTTAGCACTGCAGTTTAATCACAGACATCCTGCTAATACTTTATTTTTTCTGAATATCAAGAAATGTGAGTGGCACCATTCTCCTTGAGGGACTATTTGGTAAACTTCCTGACAGTTCATGATCTATAATCATTGCACTGTAACTTACTTGTAAAGTAGATGGAGAACATTTTAGATTAAAATTGTGAAGCAATTTCCCTTATGTAGCCTGTTTCCTTCTCTTTTTAGGGTTCCCTAAAACAATCAACTATATGTGCCAAAAGGGAGAAACTGAAATCAGTTTAAAAACAATTACCATGAGTTCTGTCCTAAATACATGTTAGCCTGGCGGTAAAGACTTGCCTGACAAGGGAGTTTCCCGGGATCATTCTGACGGGGAGAGCTAGTCTGAGATGAAAACTACAGTACAAGGGAGTTACAGCAACAGGCCAATTTCCTGTCAAAGTCGGAATCCCTTTTTATAATCAGATTTTAAAAGTTACGGAACATACCATACCTTTATGTATAAGTCATAGACATCAGTAAAGAAGTTCTTTATTCCATCTTCTTGCCTTATATCATGAAGCATAATAAATCTCATATGTGAAAGAATTAAGGTATAATCTTAATAGAAATGAAAAATGAAAAGTAGGTGATATGATATCCTTTAAATGAGTCACATGCATTATATTTTGTGATGGAAAAGCTGAATACGTAAACTGGTTTTGAAGTTAGGTAACTTTATCTTAAAGAGGACATAATCTTTTGAAGTTAGAAAGTCACTACCAAATAAATTAAAATCAACCTAATATTTCAGATTAACCTTAGTTTTATTTAAGACTTGGTTTTAAAATTATCTGTTAAACAAAATTATCTGTTAAACAAAAACATTAAATGATTTTTCCCCTAAAAAAATAAATAAATAAAAGCATCCGGTAAACGGCAATTTTTACCTGACACTTTGAAGTCCACAGACTCCGAGTCTGACATCTATGTCCCATGTTGTTCTAGCCTGTTACCCCAACCTTCAGAGATCTTTATTTAAAAGATAAGGATATGACCTGCAGTAACAAACGCCGAAACAAACCACTCATTGAACTTGTCCACAGTTTTCAAGTACATGTTGTTGGATAGCCACATGTTCTCATCTACGAGGTCAAGAGCAGCATGAGCTATGAACTGGTTCAGATGACGGTGATCATCCTAGATGACAATGTGAGTAGCACCAGATTAACGTTTCCAGACAGCATCATGAACACCGACATTTCATTCTGGAAATTCTATACGTAGTCTTCTTGGGGGTGGGGGACATCTGCTTTTACTTCATTTATTACTGTCATGGGACTTAGGAAAGATCTTGTGTTTTCACATCATATTCTTTCCAATTTGCTATCTAAAACTCAACAGTTAGGAACAGCCAATTACTTAAATGTGTTCAAGAAACTATATAGGTTATTTTTTAAGTTTTGCAAGAAGGAAGTTACCAAATTCAGTAACCACTTAAGCGTGTGAAGAAAGAACAGTAGGTTAAAAAAAAAAAAAAAGATTCTGCTTTAAAGACACTCCTATCTTTTCAGAGGAAGACATGAAAAAATACGTAAGTGGTCATGGCTAACGGACAGCACTTCACATAGGCTAGAGAGCTAAGGAGGTGGCAAAGAAGAGCTACACAGAGGTGACGTTGGCATGGGTCTCAGGGTCAGCAGGGGAAAAGGGCAGGGAAGGCCTTGGAGTACAGTTAACACTTGGTGAGCAGTGGAGACAGCTGAGGAGGTGGCACTCTTAGAAGGCTTGGCATAGGCCTCTTTCAGGTGAATGGAGCTTACATGACAGGAGGACGTGGGAGTGGCAGGAGGCCATGCTCAGCCCCAGCTGTGAGTAGTCACCTGTCTCAACAGCAGGAGACAGTCCTGTCAGAGCTGAGTCCTTTTCGTGGGCTTAACTGGAGGTGGGGCTGTCCCACCATAATATGGAGAGGGAATTCACAACCTGGAACAGTCCTACTCCTGTGGAATTCTTTATTTCAAAATAAACTTTTCAAAGAACACTTCCGTTACGGGTTGAACTGAATTCTTCTGTTGACATCCTAACCACCCCGCACCCTGCCCAGTACCTCAGAATGTGGCCTTATTTGGAAAGAGGGTCATTGCAGCTGCCGTTAGCATGCTAGAGTAGGATGACCCCTAATCCAGTATCACGGGTGTATTTATAAAAGAGGGGAATTTAGAGACAGACAGACACATAGCGAGAATGCCATGTGAGGACGAGTTCTGCTGCCACAAGCCAGGGAGGTACCAGAAGCTAGGAGAGAGACCTGGAACAGATCTTTCCCTAGCACCTTCACAGGGGGCCTGGCCCTGCTGACACATTGTTCTTGGGACTTCTGGCCTCCAGACCGGTGAGACAATGAGCTGCTTTTACTCTAAGCCACCTGGTTTGTGGTGCTCTGTTATGACAGCCCTGGCAAAGGAAACTTAATATGATCTTGCTGCAGAGGCTGTTTCTCTGATGGGGCTGGAGGAAGGCTGCCAGTTGCCTTGGAATCCCCTGTACAGCTCAAGCATGTTTACTCCACTCACATCACCATGACAAAGCTAATTTAATCCCTAGAGAAATCGATGTGTTTTGTGTCTGGTTTACAGCAGTGTTTTCCATCACTTTACATGGATGATCAGTCATGACATTAGAAGAAAAATGTAGAAATGCTTTAAGGTGAGTGGTAGCAGGAGAAAGAACTAAGATCAAGTCATGCCACAAAGTGTTTTTATACGCACAGCTTTGCCTACCGCAAGTCCACAGAAACTGTAAGTAGCCCCATACCACAAAGCTGCCGCTGCCACACAGATGCCCCAGCACAAAGTTTTAATGAGCAGTGTGCTCACAGGAAGTGGGAAAATAATGTAGCAACAACCACCTGATAATACCTTAACCACATTTCTATCTTATTTTTGTGGCAAGATTTAAATAGTTGAAAAGCATCACACACTGGACATTATGCGTTAAAATTAATTTCAAAAATCAATTCTTGTCTTAAGGGACATTAAAGCTTATTTTGGAGTTCGGAGAAACACAGCATAACTTTTTAGTAGCAACATGGACCAGTATAAAAAGATGGAAGGGCCCCAGGTATTCTCATCTCGAGACTCTATACGTTTACTCTAAATGGCATGTTCTTGAACCAAGCTTGTTTTTCTGGAACCATTACTGGCAACAAGGAAGTTGGGTGGTGTCACTGGGGAGAAGAGCAAGCGGGCACCGCCCAGCTAGTAAGTGGTGCAGAAGGTCACTGAAAACTGCTGTAGTCTCAGGGGCAGCAAGAGAGGGAAGCAAGAGTCTCTTTTAACCTTCCTAGGTGTAAATGGCCCTACTGTGTATGTCCTGATGAAAAATGTAATTCTCTCGGACAGAATGGGCTCTTATGGCATTTCCAGTCAGTAACAAGTGTTCTCCCGGTCCCACAATAGGTGGACTATGTTTCTATGTGCTCAGGGAGCAGCTTTTCAGAATGGGTGACACAGTGAACTACATATCAGAGAAGAGACCCAGAGCATCCCGCTAGTAAGTACCAAGTGTGTGCTGAATCAGAGGCTGAGTCAACAACTCAGATGATGTTTCCTGGCTGGCTTTGATCAACCTGTGGCACTGCAGAGCAAGCCTCATTTAATTGCGGTGGATTCCAGTTACCTCATCTGTCCCGATCTCTTCCAGCTCTAAAATCATGCCACACCATTATCATTACAACAGCATAATTCTTACAGAAATTTTTAAGGTTCCATACGCACTTTGGATTCTGCTTTTCCAGCTGGCAAAAATTCCATTTCAAAAACTGGATTATCATGGTGGCCCACAATTACAAAGTAGAAGCTTCCAGACATTGTCTTCAATATGCAGCTCCTAATTAAATGAAAATAACACATATTTTTAGTACTCCATACGGAAAATGAAAAATGGTTAACAAGAAGTCTAGAATTCAATTTTTTACTTAAACCTGACATTGTAGAAAAAGAGACCACCAAGCTTGTCATGTTTTCCAGTATATTGCCGTAGACAAATGGCTTCGGGACTATACAAATTATGTCTGTGATATGTCCTGTAGAATCCAGTACTTTATTTTCACAGGGAAACTGGAAGACCTCTAATACAAAAATCATAAAAACAACATTCTCATGACCTGAAATTTTGGAACATTCAGAGCAAGTTGGGCCAAACTTGGACTGGACCAGTTAGCATTATTAGCACTAACACTGGGAAAAATTAATAAAGGGTGCTGATTTTGTCTTCTTCCTACCTGAACAATGTATTCTAAGTCTCTGCAAATGCAAGACTCTATGGTATGCCTCCTTAAACAACATTCATAAGAAAGGAAGACATGGGGCGCCTGGCTGGCTCAGTCGGTGGGGTGTGTGATTGTGAGTTCAGCTCCATGTTGGATGTACAGATTACTTAAAAAAATAAAATCTTAAAAAAAAATAAGAAATTCTAGAAAAGATGGAAGAAACCATAATCCAAAAAGAAAGACATTTGATGCATTAAGCATTTGAGGCATTAAGAAGTCTTAGAACTGGTATTCGTAGGTTTGCTAAGGAAATGAAAGTGTGGGGGAGGGTTGGTGGAGGGGGGGATCAGGGATTCTGTGGCCTTTAGCACAAGCAAAATCTGGATGGATGGACAGACGGGTGGGAGGATTTCTGTTTGTATTTATGTACTTTTAGCACAGGGTCTTTGGAATCAGACAAAGCTAGGTTCAGGTCTAGCTCTGCCACTTACTAGTAAAGTGATCACAGGCATGGTTCTTAAACTCCCCATGTCAGTTTCCTCCTCGGTGAAATTGAGGCAACCATCAGAGATCCCTTATAGTGACCTTGAGGATTACACAACCTAATGCATGTGAAGCACCAGGCACAGTATCTGGCTCAGAGGAGGTGCTCAGGACAGGTTCTGTAGAACAACACGGAGGAGCATACACACATGGAGATGTGCTGAACCTTTAGGCCTCCATATGGGGCAGCCACCTGGTTAACTGAGGGTATACTGTCTCAGGGAATGTACAGTAAGATATGTCAGAGCCCAGGGCTCATCAAGCCTCACTGGGACTCTGCTGAATCACACTGAACATCAGAAAATCTGAAATTGTTTTCTAATGAATACAAGCTTTGTTGTTAAGGAAATCAAGGCACAGCTGGCACTTTGAACTTTGGAATTGGAAGGCCCATGACTGGAAGAAAAGGCAAATAGGACGTTCTTTTGGCATGATGAGGTAACTAGAATTTAAAATGTTATTCGCGGCAGGTGTTGGCACACTCTAGCCTGCAGGCCAAATCTGGCCTTGTCCATCCTTTCATCGTTGCCGGAGGCTGCCTTTGCCCAACAACAAAATGAGAGTTGAGCAGGTGCGACAGAGACCGTCTGATTCTTAACAGGAAAAGTCTTAGGGGAAGATGGGGAAAAGGCCCAAATAGTAAAACTGGATAACAAGACAGGCAGGAATGATATGAAAGCTCTGCAAAACTAGAAGAATTAGCAACAATTCTCAAGACGGAAAGAAATTCTCAAGGGGCAGGGGGATGGGAAATTTAAATTTGAACAAAGTCGACAAGGATGTCATTAGTTGGAATTGGAGTTTGCCAAGGGAAGGGTTTAATTTTTTCAGCACAAACATTTAAGAAGCAGCAGAAAACAATACACACCTAAGGAAGATAACCCTTATTCCTGTCCCTGCATAGTGTCAGGACAGGGTGAGGATACACAGAAGGGGAACCAAGGAAACACCGCATAAATGTTAGGTCATAGACTCTACAGCTGGACAGAACTTGAACTGCCAATAATTTGATTTCACAGCAGCTGAAGGAGTAATGCAACTATTCGATTCTACAGACAAAACTGGAAGATGAAGTGGAAGAAATGGAAATCTTGAGAGAATACAACTACATGGTCTCAGGAAGGGAATGTCTACAGTCATTTCATACCAGCCAAGGTGGTAGGCAAAGATGAGACACACTGTAGAATTCTGTGCCGATACACTCAACTTTCCGTGGGGAGGGAAATGTTCTATATCTGCACTGTCTAATGTGGTAGCCACTGTGTCTGCAGAACTGAATTTTTAACTTTATTTTAGTTAACTTAAATTTAAATAGCCACATACGGTTAGTGGCTCCTGTACTGGACAGTACTGTATTGGACACTGGCTACTGTGTTGGCTCTGTAACAATGATTTGAAACTTTTCTGCAACCTCTTCTCCCTTCCCTCCATCCACAAAGCAAGTGTTACTTAGTACTCCAGTCTGTGATACAAATGAAGCAACTGCCAGTGACTGTGTGAGCTTGAGGGTGTGTGTGTCTGCTCAATATCCCCATCACCTAAAGCAGGGGCCCTTCAAGCATCTCCTGAGAAGAGTAGGTCTCCAGGTGTGGAGGAGATGGCTACCTGGAACTTGGCAATGGATTAAACTGGGGAACTGAGGGAGAGGGAAGAATCAAGGATGTTTTCAAATGCCTGACTGGGGTGATCAAGCAGAATATCAAGATGAGTCTATTCACCAAGAAAGGAAATAAGGGAAAAAAGAGGGATGAAATGAACACGTCAGTTCTGAACCAGTGGTGGAAGCCAGAATTGCAAGCCCCGCCCTGTCCACATCCTGATCTCGAAAACCTGTGAATGTTAATTTCCTGGCCGAGGGGAATTAAAGCTGCAGATGGAACTGAGGTTGCTCACCAGCTGACCTTACAACAGGGAGAGGAGCCTGGACTAGCCAGGTGGGCCCAATATAATTACAAAGGTCTTTAGGGGCGCCTGGGTGGCACAGCGGTTAAGCGTCTGCCCTCACGGCTCAGGGCGTGATCCCGGCGTTATGGGTTCGGGCCCCACATCAGGCTCCTCTGCTATGAGCCTGCTTCTTCCTCTCCCACTCCCCCTGCTTGTGTTCCCTCTCTCGCTGGCTGTCTCTATCTCTATCGAATAAATAAATAAAATCTTTAAAAAAACAAAACAAACAAAGGTCTTTAAAAGTGGAAGAGGCCCACAAGAAAGGTCAGAAGGAAGTGCAACGACAGAAGGAAGGGGGGGTGGTGGTCATGGAGATGCAACACTGCCAGTGCTGAAGAGGGAAGAAAGGGCCAGAAGCCGAGGCAGGCCAACGGCCTCTAGAAGTTGGAAACCACAAAGAAGCTGATTCTTCCTGACAACTTCCAGAAGGGAACTGAGTCCTGCTGGTACCTGGATTTCAGCCCAGTGAGACCCGTGGCAGACGTCTATATCGCAGACGTGTAAGGTAATACATTTGCGTTGTTTAAACCACTCAACTTTGTTATAGCAGCAGACAACACACATGTCAGAGCGAAAAAGCTGCAGGAATGAGAAAAAAGGAAATACTCAAAGTGCCCACAGAAGGTAGGTGCGTTCTGTAAGGAGACTGAGGACAAAAGGAGTTCACACACCACGGGACAAGAGTTACAAAGCACTGTAGAAGGTCAGAGGGAGGGGAAGGCGGGGGGTGGGCAGTGGTGCGTCAGGGGGAAGCTACCTGAGGTAACCTAAGTGTTTTTCTTACCCATCATGCTTCCCTAACGCTTACCACAGAGCCCAGTACGGAATAAGTGCTCCACACTTGGGGAATGGAACTGCGAGGAGGGGGCAATAGCTGGGACAGTGTCGGGGGAAGCTGGAACACAGGAATGAGAGGCACGCTGGGATTAACTAGCCTCAACACAGAAAAGAACCTTCTTAAGGTTCTAGTGCTGAGGCCCTCAGTCTCAGACGCCTGACTGATGAAGTCTGTGATCAAATGATTAACAGCACCTTTGCGAGAAGCTGAAGTTTAGGCATTTGTGAAGAGTCTCTCCATGACAAGAGACTGGAGTTGTTGACTGAATGGAGGGCAGCCAGGACTCTCACCTGGGATGAAAACAACAGCTGTCCCTGATTGATGGCTAGGTGATTTGAGCTGCCTGAGAGAGCTAGCGAGCCACAACTAAAGAAATCGACATAGTGATCCAGGAGCTCTGGACTACCTTGAACCGAAAGAGGGTGTGTATGTGATTTAAGAAACGGGGCACTAACTAGTAATGAACACAAAAATGAGACCACATACCTGTGAGGCTGGCATGAGAAAGGCAAAAGCACAGAATGAATGGAAATGTGTGAAGTAAGTTAAAAACAAAAGCCGTCTTAGACTACAATCAGGAAAAGGAGGAGAAAGGTCACCTAGTACATAGGATGCAGATCTGCCAAACTTCCATTTTCTCAAAGAGAATGATTTTCTAATAGCAAATGTGACAAAAAGGCGGGCTGTGAACCTCAAGACAGGTATATTTAAAAAAAAAAGACATCTCAATAAATACAGGTCTTCAGGTCTTAGCAAATTTTATATCTTTGATTTTAAAAATGTAATTGTGTACTGATCAGTGACATGGGAAATCTCAGGACCAAAAGAGTCAAACCAGGCTTATCTTCTGTAATTGGGTACTTCTGGAATAGATTAAAACACCAAGAGAAACACGTACTAAATGCCTGTCTCTAGTCAGGGGACCTGCTAGGAGCTTTTATTTTACATTAACTTCGTTCATGTGAATCCCCATACAAAAATAAAGTGATTTTTCACTCAAAGTACTGGTTATATAAGAATAAGTCCTGCCAAACTTACATTTTCTGTTTTGGAAGAGCAATCCAGGAGACGGCAAATCATTTTATGAAGGAACCTGAGAACAAACTGGAGACGAAGTCCGTGGTACTGTCAGAGCTACAACAGGGCGGGGTGGTGGTGGTGGTGGTGGTGGTGGTTGTGCAGGCAGTGAGGGACCACTCCTACCTGACCTGAATGTCAATGCTCAAAGAACTTAAAAGTTTTTCTACAAGTCAGTTGACAGCATGGGGTCTCTAGGGAACCATTGAGCGTGACCTTAACCTAGTCCAGCTCAACATTTTGAATGCTTAAGTGAGGGCCAATTTATCACATTCAGGGATAACACACTTGGGCAGTTAATAAGCTGGAAGGCAATACTAAGGATTCAAACACCTCTCCAGGTTAAGAGAATTTAAGTGAAATGAACAAGACAGAATTCAAGAGAATGCAAAAAAAAAAAAAAAAGTCCTGTCCTTAAAAAAAATGTACAATAGGAGAGAAACCTAGGTTAAGAGCAGTTCATCTACAAGGACCCAAAAGTTTACATTTATTGCAAGCTCAATAAGGGGCAGTAGTCTGATACAGTAATCCAAAATCTAATGCCAATTCTAGGCGGCATTAAGACAATGTCCTTTTAACTACATCTCCAGGGAATATACTCACTTCTGAGAATGCCATTTTAAAGGGATCAATAACTGAACTGTGTGTTGTAAGGAATGCTCTGGAAAGACGAGCTACTGAAGGAAGGGAGGATGTTTAAAGTGGGGAAGACTTTTCTGGGGGCGGGGAGTGAGATACAGCAGGATCGTCCCTTCAAGTATAATGTATGCTGTCTAATGGAAAAGAAATTTGACTATGGATGGCAAATGGGTTATCGCTGGTGCGCCAGTTCTAATTAGCCGGTAGCGACTGCCAGGGCCTGGTGCTGATAAAGATTGAGACAAGAAAGATCTGTAGCAGGAAAGATGGCTGTGATCGAAGGGCAGTACCTACGTGTGTACCAAGTATTTAACTCTGGACTAGACAGACTTATTCCGAACAGCCCAGAGAACAAGCTTAGGGCTGCTCCTCTGAGGTTACATGGACACTTATTTGAGACAATGTCACCAAGCACTTTGTTACTATCAGGCTGCCTGTGAATTTTCCAACTCCAAATGACAACAGTACGGCCGTTTAAAAGACCCCCGAATTAGCTGAATGGCCTAGTGAAAGGCAAAATGAAGCACAGGCCCTGAGGCGGCCGACGCTCACAGGCTGAAACGCGATGTGCGTTGGCTGAGTGGCCTGGGATGAGATCAGCCGCACTGGGACTGGCCAGGTCCGATCCGGCTGCCCCCGGGCGGGCCGGAGAGACTGGGCCAAAACCCGTGTCACCCGGGGCCCGGAACGTCCCCTGGAGCTCCCGCCCCCTACTCGCTCCATCTCCTACCTGCCGGGAGAAGCCAACAACGGAAACAGCCAGTCACCTCCCTCCGCAGGCTCGCGCTTGGCAGCCTCCGTCAGAATTCCCCGAGCGATCCTCGCGAGAATCCGTGGTTGTGACGTCGTGAGAGGTGGGAGGAGCTTTTGGGCGGAGGACTGCGCCGCCTAGCGCGTGCGCCGTAGTACTCCCGACTGTGGCGGTTCGGTTTGGCTGGCCTCGGGGAAGGGCGGGATCAACGCTGAACCCGGCGAATTCCGGGTCATACTTCGTTTTCTCCTGTTGCCTCACTACCGGTCCCCGCCCTCCAGCAGCGTGGGAAAGTCGCGTGTGGACCATGACCCCGCCTACCCATCAGAACCGCTGAGAAAGGAAGTGCGAGTCGGCTAGAGTTCCTAGTTCAGAGTGAGAGGCAAAGTGTTCAGCTCCCTTGTTCTTCCCGACTGGCCGAGAGGCAGAGACTGGATTCTGAAGGCCGGGGTTCCCTCTTGTCCTGAGCCTGCAGCTCCGGCCGGGTGTTAACTTGGGCCAAGGCAGGACCGGCTGGGGGAAGTCGGGGGCAGGGGAAGCTAACAGCTGATGGCTCAGGTAGATACACCGGCCCCTCCTCAGGGACGGACAGAAACGTAACCTCGTTTGTTTTCGTTATAGCTTCTTTTCCCCCGCTCAGCCTCTTAGGGTTTCCCTGGAGGCCACTGGTCTGTTTTCAGAAATTCATGGTCCATCTGCCTGCCAGGTAACCCGTAACCATTTTTTCTTCCAGTCCACTATGCCCCCCAAATCTGACGTGTTGAGTCAAGATGAACTGCGAAAAAAGCTATACCAGACGTTTAAGGATCGGGGTATACTGGACACGCTCAAGGTATCTGTTTTAGCCATATCGTTTACATAACTTCTATAAGTTAACTTGTAACAGGCAGTCCACATTTAAATACATCCAGGTCTTGGCTTTTAAAAACAGAATAACATAGATTGTATTGGTAAGTAACATTTTTCTGTTTCTGTATAACTCTTTGTAATGGAACACAGGAAGTCTTGAAAATGGTTTAGGGTTTGGTCTTAAAAGCATATTCAAATAATAGGCTTATTGGACTGATATTAAGGTAGTAGTGGGTAACTTTATAAAGTAAACACATTCTAGTAAAGTTGGACTTGGTTTATAAATCTGGCTTGCAAGTCCTGAATTAATAAGTGGTTTTGTAATAGTACTCACTTTTGAATGAAGAAAATTGACACGATATAGAAAACATTAGGTGTACTACTTACCGTAGAATAATTTGGGGAATGTGAAATTTCTTTCTTAAAACGTATTGAAGTGTATAAATATTTGGGCACCAAGTATTAGTACATATTATATGAACAGCAAGGAGTAGGATTAGCTCAAATGTTTTCATTACTGTATACATTTCTAGAGTATATTTTATATTTAAAATGTTAAATTAAGGGGGCCCCTGGGTGGCTCAGTCCCTTGAGCCTCCAGCTCTTGGTTTCAGCTCAAGTCATGATCAGGGTTGTGGGCTCTGCCCAAGACCAGTTCCGCACTGGGGGTGGGGCTGCTTAAGATTCTGTCTTTCCCTCTCCCTCTGCCCCTCCCCACTCCCTCTCTTTAAAAAAATGTTAAGGAAAAGTGACCTTTTAAAAAATTTTCCTCCCTCTCCCATTGTTTCGGTAACTTAAACCTTGAGATTAATCTGAAAAATATAGAAAAACATGGAGAAACATCATCCCTAATACAGCCACTAATTGGCATAAGTGTATCTTTTTTTTTTTAATTTTATTTTTAAGTAATCTCCATACCCAATGCAGGGCTCAAACCCACAACTTGGAGATCCAGAGTCCCACACTCCACTGACTGAGCCAGCCAGATGCCCCTCCTTTTTAATCTGATACATGGTGAACATTTTCTTGTGTCCTTTAAAGTTCATTGAAATCCTCGTTTTCAGTGGCACCAGGCTTGTCCTTGAATGTATGGGTAATTTATGTAGCAGTCCCCTGTTGAAGATTTACATTATACCCAGTTCTACACATACTGCATCTCTCACTTTGTGCCTAGGATAGGTTAAGTGCCATAACTGAACCAAAATCCTGAGCTTTTTTTTCCTTAAACATTTTATTTATTAGAGAGAGTGCGGGATCTCTAGCACTAGCAGGGAGAGGGGCAAGAGGCAGAGGGCGTGGGAAAAGCAGTCTCCCCCTTGAGCTTGGAGCCTTGTTGCGCTCCATCCTGGGAACCTGAGATCATGACCCAAGCTGTAGGCAGATGCTTAACCAACTGAGCCACCCAAGGCCTGAGCTTTAATGCTCTAAGTATATGGGTCTTGTTCTAGAAAGATTGTAATAGTATATATTTCACCAGCAATTTGATAATGCTTATCTCTCCAATGATACTATCATGACTTTTTTTAAACATTGGAAAACCTTTAATATTCCTTTAATTATTAATGAGGTTGCACATATTTTCTGGCCATTTGTATCTTTTCTGTGGATTAGCAGTTTATGTTCCTTGCCCATTTTTACCTCTCAGCGGTGTTTTATTAGTGTATAAAATTTCTTTTTTTTTTNTTTTTTTTTTTTAATATTTATTTATTCGACAGAGATAGAGACAGCCAGCGAGAGAGGGAACACAAGCAGGGGGAGTGGGAGAGGAAGAAGCAGGCTCATAGCAGAGGAGCCTGATGTGGGGCTCGATCCCAGAACGCCGGGATCACGCCCTGAGCCGAAGGCAGACGCTTAACCGCTGTGCCACCCAGGCGCCCCTAAAATTTCTTTTAATAGAAACTTAATTTCTTTTCCAATTTTGCAGCTATGCTTTATCTCAATGTTCAATTTTAATTTGGTTCTAAAAATATTGGTGTACATTTTTAATGTGGTCAAATCTATTGATTTTTTTTCCTGATTGTTCTCAGCTCTTCTCTAAGAGAACAAATACTTTTTATTTTTTAAAAAGGCCTTATGTTTTTACAGTTAACTCTTTAACCCACTTGGAATTGATTGTAGTGTATAATGCATTAATATGCTTTCTAATGTGAAATGGTCCTTGAATTCCTGGCCGTGGCATACTTTGTTTTACTGTGCTTCTGAATTAGATTTGAGAGTGTTTTGTTTGTGGTCACAAATGATACTGATGTATCCTTATCCTTCTTAAGCTGTCCTTGTTTGGGTTTGGTATCAGGATTGTGCTAGCTTTGTTCACTTTACAAATGTGTATCTTATAGAGAAATATTTCCTTTGTGCAGCTGGCTGTTCAGTTCTGTTACTCCAGCTTTGCCAGTGGCAGGACAGATTTTTACTTACTAAGTCTGAGCTAATTTTTGTTTTCTCAATTCAGTGACGATGGCCTGAGTGGGTTTTAATTTTTAAAATTCATTAAATTTTTTAATGGCCTAATTAACATTCTGTTTGGGTGTTTGAAAAGAATTTCTGGTGAAGTACAAAGTCCAGTATCTATTAAATGGAGTTTATCGAGTCTTTTTCCTTATTTTGAGTCTACTCTTAATTTCTGAGAGAGTTGTGCTGAGGAAGTACAAGTCTCTTCTCTCCCAGTTCCCCTCCCCACCCACAATAATTGTACTTGTTTCTATTTTAGGAACATTAATTCTGAATAGATTTCCCTCTTTACATTGGCTGCTGGAGAGCCCCCAGCCAGTTGTGGGATTCCTTCCAGCAAGTGCTGGATGGCTTTCTTTTTATATTTGTTGAGCTGGGGATTCATCTGTAAGGTCCTTTGCTTTTTTTTTTTTTTCCCACCCTACCCTTACTTTCCTTTCTGCTTCTATCACTCCTCTAAATCTTATCCTGTTTCAGTATTTGTTTGCAAGACACCATAAGTCATTTTATTCAGTGGGATCTAAATATATTTAGTTGTACAAATTTAATTAAATCACCTCTAAATTTTACTGGTGGAGAATGCTATAATTTCTCTCGTTTTATTTGTTACTGAACTGTACTAGATGAGGCAGGACATGCATATTCTGTTCAGTATAAATGCCTTTTTTCTTTCTTTCTTTCTTTCTTTCTTTTTTTTTTTTTTAACTGTAGGACTTCAGACATATACTAAGGCCTGTTCTATACTGGTAATTATATACTGTCCTACTCTTGAGCTAAAGGATAGAAGATAGAAGTATAACAAGAACTCCATTGTTTCTTGCTTGTTCTATTAATATGAATTCATTAGATATCATTTACTGCTGAACCCCATGAATCCAGGCAGTGCACTCTTAAGCTCAGCCCAGTTGTATGTTTCTGGATGATCTGCAAAATAGACTAGAACAAATACCCAGTAGTCTGAGTAATTTGGGGAATTTTGTTAAAAACCAGGTGAATAATGCTAGTGTTACAACCTTGAGAAAATGACCCACTTTGAACTGTAATTTTCTCACTTAGAAGATGTGAGAAAATTATTATACTTCAGTGTCTTGAGATGTAAATACTGTATGCAAAAGGACATCTTAATACATTTTTGGGTTTATTGATTTCCCTCTTGCATATGTGATTTCCCTTTTGGGAACCCAGTTTTGTTTTGATCAATATGCCCAATATTTTCGTATCCTTCAACAGTCCACAGAGAGGTGAGCAAGGGGCAGAATTGTGTCCTGCACTTGATACCTTGATGAAAAGCTGCTGAGATGGGCTCGTGTGGAAGTGAAGTTAGAGCATACATGCGTTCTGGCTAACCACAAGTTAACTTGGAAGTTGGTGAAATCACGTTTCTTTTTCCAAAATTCCATGGCTACTTCTGTCACAAGGTTATCTAGGGAATGAATGGCTCCTAACTTTTGGTCATGGATCCAGAACCATTCTGGAAATAAGGATGCTAATTCGTGTGACAAATCTGTGTATCTCCAGTGAAACAATCCTGCTGAAAATTTTTTCCCTCTTGTTTCATTTTTGTTTGTTTTTTTGAGCTAGACACAGCTCCGAAAGCAGCTAATTCACGAATTGATGCACCCTGTGTTGAGCGGAGAACTGCAGCCCCGGTCCGTTTCAGTGGAGGGGAGTGCCCTTTTAATAGGCGCTTCTAACTCTCTAGTGGCAGATCACTTACAAAGATGTGGCTACGAGTATTCACTCTCTGTTTTCTTTCCGGAAAGTGGTTTGGCCAAAGAAAAGGTAAAGTCTTTCCTTTTCTGCTTTTGAATTTTCTATTAACAGCTTCTTTCTGAGCTAACGGTAAATGCTGCATAACAGCGCAGTAGTCCTTGGCTAGCGAGGTCCGTTTCCCATTCGTCTTCGAATTCACCTCATATATGCTATCACGTAACAAAGCAGAAGTACTAAAGTTGATTGTTGATTGTTATCAATTCCTTGGAATCCCGATTAGTCTTTGGTTAAAATTGTGATGTGTAGAATCACTGTTTTGGAGCTGGAATTGACCTCCCATTCTGTGGAGTTTACTAAGATTCACAGTTGCCATTTATGTTGAATGTCTGTTGTAAGATTGTCCCTGTACTAGTCACACTGCAGCTGTTACCTATATTACAGATGAGGAACCAGCCTCTGGAGAGGTGAAGTGCTTTGCTCAAGGTCACATGATTTGTAAATATCAATGCGGGCCGTAAATCTAGATCTCTAAAATGTGGTGTTCTTACTGTGTTCAAGTCTCTTCAGATAGTTCTGTTCCTTAGGATTACACAAGAGAAGTGAGGGATATAGTAGTTGTTAAAAATCTATGGAATTCTCAAATACTAAAACACCTGTTTTTACCAATTTTCTAATTACTTTAACAGTAATGGTGGAGAAATCCAGTCACACTTGATTATTTTAAAGGCTGATACAACAGACTTTGTCTATTTTTTTTTAATAGACTTAATTTTTTAGAGCAGTTGAGGTTCAGAGCAAAATTGAGCAGAAAGGAGGATATCCCATATGCTCCCTGCTCCCACACATGCATAGCCTCCCCTACTAGCAACATGTTTTGTTATATACTTGATTTTTTTTTAAAGGATTTTATTTATTTATTCGACAGAGATAGAGACAGCCAGCGAGAGAGGGAACACAAGCAGGGGGAGTGGGAGAGGAAGAAGCAGGCTCATAGCAGAGGAGCCTGATGTGGGGCTCGATCCCACAACACCGGGATCACGCCCTGAGCCGAAGGCAGACGCTTAACCGCTGTGCCACCCAGGCGCCCCCGTTATATACTTGATTTTTTNGCCAGGATCACGCCCTGAGCCGAAGGCAGACGCTTAACCGCTGTGCCACCCAGGCGCCCCTATTTACTTATTTTCTTAAAGAAGGAGGCAGGGAGAGGCAGAAAGATGAAGAGAGAGCATCTTAAGCAGGCTCCATGCCCATTGTGGAGCCCGCGGCAGGACTCGATCTCACGACCCTGGGATCATGACCTGAGCCAAAATCAAGAGGTCAGATGCTTAACCACCTGAACCACCCAGGCGCCCCCATTATATATATTTTTGCCATAAAATCTACATTGTCACATCTTGTCACCTAAAGTCCATGGTTTATTTATTTTTTAAAAGATTTGAGAGCAAGAGAGAGCAGGAGTAGGGGGAGGGGCAGGGGGAGAAGCAGACTCCCTGCTCAGCAGGGAGTCAGACACGGGGCTCAGTCCCAGGCCCCTGGGACCATGACCTGAGCTGAAGGCAGATGCTTAACCACCTGAGCCACCTAGGCACCCCTAAAGTCCATAGTTTAACTGTTGGTGTTGTCTCTCTCTTTTTATTCTTTATCTTATCTATAATTGACTAAAAGTTTCATATTCAGATGTTTTAAGAAAATAAGAACAGTGTTAGTATTTGAAAATTCAAATATGCTGTATTTATTTATTAACAACTAAATTTTACTTATCAACATTAGGAGTTCTTGTTTGGTCCGTCAGTCTTTAAGTTTTGTTGTTTGTGTTTTTTGTTTGTTTGTTTTTTTTGTTTAAAGTAAGCTCTAAGCCCAATGTGGGGTGGACCTCAAGATCAAGAGTCACATGTTCTACCGACTGAGCCAGCCAGGCACCCCTAAGTTTCTAATTATGTTTCACAATTTTGCTTATTGCATGAGTAATTGTCAATTACATAGTTGTTAAAGCAGTAGTTAATCCAGTTCACATACTTAAAGGTTTCTACTCTAAAATGCTGTGCAGAATAGTTTCTGTAAAGGAAAACCACTTGAAAACCTATCCATGTTCTCAGGGTAGACCTAGTGAATGATAAGTATTGTAGTAGAAATATGTACTAAGAATAGCCACCCAAGGGGTACCTGGGTAGCTCAGTTGGTTAGGCATCTGCCTTTGGCTCAGGTCATGATGCTGGAGTCCCAGGATCGGGCCCCCACATAGGGCTCCCTGCTGAGTGGGGAGTCTGCTTATCCCTCTGCCCCTCACCCTGCTTGCTTGAGCATTCTCTCTCTCTCTCTCTCTCTCCCTCTCTCCTTTCTCTCTCAAGTAAATAAATAAAATCTTAAAAAAAAAATAGCCACCCAAAATGTTTAAGACTATTTTAGGTATGCTTTAGTTATTCATTGTGGAAAAAACAGTAAAACTTCATTTGTATTTCGAAGCAATAGTACTTTAAAAACTTTATTGCAGTTGAAAGACCCTGAAATTCACACATGTATTCACTGGTTCATCAGCTATTTGAGTGTTTGTAATCCATAGGCATTAACCATTTAGACATATTAGACCTATTATTTACAATGTGAAATATTTGGAGGTTAAGTATGTGATCAAGAAAAATAGTTTATCCTTGTGATTTTAATATGTTCGTTATTGGTAGTATAAGAAAGTGCTTCAATTTTATATTTTTAGCATGGTTATAATATTTTCTGTTTTAATCTGCAGTGTGATTCTTAGTCTTCAGAAATGTCCTAGTTTATCATTTATATATTGATGTAAAAACATGTCTCACTTTTCTTTTCCTTAAGGTATTTACTATGCAAGATCTATTACAACTCATTAAAATCAACCCTGAATCCAGTCTCTACAAATCACTGGTAGGATTGTTTAATTTTTATAACCTGCTTTGGTCTGTTAATTGTAACTGAACAGTTGAATAAAGATAAAATATTTTCTTTTAACAGATTTCAGGATTTGATAAAGAAAACAAAGGTAGGAGCCTTCATCTTTGTAAAAAATAGCAACATTTTTGTCGTGTACTTTTTCCTGTAAACCTATGAAAGTAATAATTTTGAGGGGTATGAGTAGGGAATTTAATATGAATTTGAGTTTCCATGCTGTGACAGTACCTTACCATTTTATCTAATTTCTAAAAAAAGATTTTATTTAAGTAATCTCTACACCCAACGTGGAGCTTGAACTCACGACCCTAAGATCAGGTGTCACATGCTCCACTGATTGAGCCAGCCAGGCGCCCCAATACCTTACCTTTTAAATAAACAGAACTATGCATCTATTTTGGCAAATGTAGCTCACTTCCCCAAATTTCACTCTTCTTAATTGCTCTTAGATACTCAGACTATAGACAGAAGTTGATAGAACCCTAGAAATGATGTGAAAGCTACATTTTATAAAGATGCCCACTGTTGGGAACATTTCCACCCAAACAAATTAACAATTTTAAGGCTAGGTTTCTTGGTGGCCTAGATCTCCCCCTCAAGTACAGTTAATAGATTATTAATATTTGCTTAAAGAATGAAGTATCTGGTCAGTAATAAGTGTTGCATATGTATTTTTTATTAAGTGTTTATATGAGCCTGATAAATTGCTTTAATCTTGGCCTTGATAATAACCTTCACAGAGTCCATAACATGCCGGATCATGGACTTTGTAGCATGAACTTAAGCTGGTAACTTGCCTGTAATGCACATCCTTTAGGTCTATTTTAAATAATCTGTAACATTATGTGGTGGCCCTTTTGTGTTGGTGTGTTTCTGGGTTTTGTCTGTTGCCAGTATTGCTACCATTCCCAGTAGGGCATTCATTCAGAACTTAACATTCAGCAAACATTTGAGTACTTAGTTTCTGCCAACCAGTAGTTTGTGACTTCATTGCCTAGTCTTGGGAGTAATGTTAGCAGAGGGTGAGTAAATCAGATCACAAGGCATTCTGGAGTGTTTGCGAAGCAGGTCATCCATACTGAACTTCAGTATGGTAGATGATCCTACATTCAGTATTCCAGGACAGTACCGTCTAATGTAAATTTCCTGTAATGATGGGGATGTCCGTGTCTGTGCTATCTGATATGGTAGCTGCTAGCTGTGTGTGGCTATTGAACATTTGAAGTGTGGCTAATGTAACTGAAGAACTGAATCTTAAATTTAAATAGCCACACATGAATAGTGGTTATGGTACTGGACAGGGCACACAGATCTAAGGTACAAAGCAGATATCTGTAGCTTAACTGTTCTTTCAGAAGGAAACTCGGGGACTAAAGAGATATTAAGAAATAATCCACTTATTATAGGCATTCCATATCATCTTTAAAAATAATTTTTCACCTCTACATACTCTGTTTAAATGCTTCTGGTTCAGAAAGACATGTGGTTAACAGCTCTTACCAGCTTCACCCAGCATTCTAGTATAAGTTCTGAAATTCAGCAAAACTATGCATAGTAGACATGTCAGGCATCTTTATGGCAAAATTTGGGTAGAACTCTTTGCTGACACGAAAACAGCTATTGTTAAAATGAAATAATTTTAAGAATTTGTGGCTTCCAATTAAGAAATTTAGAACATCAGAAAACATGTAGGAAAATATTTTGTGCCTAACTGTTGTTTTTGCCCTAACAGAGACCTATAGTTTTATCTTAACTCTGTCTGTATTCGAGGATGCTGGGTTGTTGAATGGCCATAGTACTTTTCCCCTAGATTACACTTACTCATCCTTTCCACCCCTAACTTTTCAGAGGTAATAATGCCAAGAAAAAAGCTGTGCAGAGAATTTGGATGAGGGCAGAAAATTTGGACATTGCTCTTTGTTTTCTGGAACTTAATATCCTTACCTGTGGTGGGTAAAAGAATAGCTACATATATCAGTGGGACATAACAGCGAGCCCAGAAATTAGTCTACACAATACAGTTGACCCTTGAACAACACGGGGGTTAGGGGCTCTGACCCTCCCCACCACGGCTGCTGCACAGTCCAAAATCCACATAGAATTGTTGACTCCCCCAAAACTAACAGCCTGATGTTAACTGGAAGCCTTACTGATAACATAAACTGTCAATGCATATTTTGTGTGTTAAATGTATTATATACCATACTCTCAAAGTAAGCCGGAGAAGAGCATGTCCTTACGAATCAAAACAAAAAGTACGTTAACAGTACTGTCCTATATTGATTGAAAAAATCCCCACATAAAACCTGTGTTGTTCAAGGGTCAACCGTATACTCAACTGATTCTTTTTTTTTTTTTTTTAAAGATTTTATTTATTTATTTGACAGAGATAGAGAGCCAGCGGGAGGGGGAACACAAGCAGGGCGAGTGGGAGAGGAAGAAGCAGGCTTATAGCAGAGGAGCCTGATGTGGGGCTCGATCCCATAACGCCGGGATCACGCCCTGAGCCGAAGGCAGACGCTTAACCGCTGTGCCACCCAGGCGCCCCTCAACTGATTCTTGATAAAGGGTGAAGGTAGTTCAAGGGAGGAAGGATGGTCTTTTCCACACGTGATGCTGGGACAATTGGACACTCATACACAAAAATGAACCTAGACACAGACCTTACACCTTACATAAGAATTAAATCAGAATAAACTGTAAATCTAATTTTAAATATCAAACTATAAAACTTATGTAAGAAAACATTAAAACATGTATGTGACCTTCCGTTTGGTGATGAGATAGAACACTAAAAGCATATATGAAAGAAAAGAATTGACCAGTTAGACTTTATTAAAATGAAAACTATCTGCTCTGAAAGACACTGAGAATGAAAAGACAAGCCCCAGACTGGTAGAAAATATTTGCAAAGGACACATCTCCTAAAAGACTTGCATCAAAAATACACAAAGAACTCTGAAAGGGACAACCTAGTTAACAAATGGGTAAAGGATCTGAACAGACGTGTCACCAAAGAAGATCTAGAGATGGCAAATAAGCATACAAAAAGATGTTCAATGGCAGTTGTTATTAGGGCAATGCAAATTGGAACAACAAAGAGATCTCCCCGTACCCCTGTTAGAGTGGCAGAAATCCAGGCTACTTACAACATCAAATGTTGGTGAGGATGTGGAGCAACAGGAACTCCCGTTCATTGATAGTGTGAATGCAAAATGGTACAGCTGCTTTGGGAGATGGGTAGTTTCTCACAAAGCTAAACATGCTCTTATCATACCATGTGACAGTGGTGCTCCTGGTTATTTACCGAACTGATTGGAAAACTTAGGCCCACATAGATACCCAGACATAAATGTTTGTAGCAGCTTTATCGTAACTGCCAGAAATTGGGAGCAACCAAAACGTCTTTGAATAGGCGAATGGATAAACAAGCTGTGGTACATGCAGACAATGGAATGCTACTTGGCTAAAAGGAAAGAATTGTCAATCCATGCAAAAATAAAATCTGGGATGCTTGGGTGGTGCGGTTGGTTAAGCGTCTGACTCTTGGTTTCGGCTCAGGTCATGATGTCATGGTCGTGGGGGATCGAGCCCTGCATCAGGCTCCCTGTTCAGTGGGGAGTCTGTTTCTCCCTCTCCCCCTGCTCCTCCCCTCTGTTTGTGCTCTCTCTCTCTGTTATATAAGGTCTTAAAAAAAAAAGTTGCAAAAACAAAACTATAGAGCTGGTAAGTGGATTGGTGGTTTCCAGGGATTTGGAGGGAAGGGGTGTAGGAGGTTGAATAGGTGAAGCATAGGGAATTTTTTAGGGTCGTGAAGGTTTTTTGTATGATACTGTAATGGTAGGACATATAGCACTAGATATTGGTCAAAGCCTGTAGAAGTTTATAGTACAAAGGGTGAACCTTAATAAATGCAAATTTAGGAGGTCAGGTGATCCCAGGATGGACGGCAGACTGACAAAACCATCTAATAACCTCACTGGAGGGGATGGGGAAAAAAGATGCTGAGCTTGACCAACTTTGGAAATGAAGACTGTAAGGCTAAAAGCAAATGAAACTGTTCATAGGCACCGTATTTGGGGTGATAGTTACTTCTCATGGGGGTACTGGTTAACAATTTGGAAACCATTGTGCATGTATGCTGGAACTGAACAATTAATTAAATGGATAGTAGAGGGTGAGAGCCGGGTTTCTCACTGTTAGAGCTCAATTTCACAGATCAATAAGGAGAAGAGGCTAGAATGGTCCGTGTGGTAATGGATTTTTTGGAGACTTCAGTAAGCTCAGGTTTAGCTTAATATAGATGCAGAGGATATATAGAGGTATTTGTAGATATGTATCTACACAGTTTAGTGGAACACAAATTTCCTTGTTCTGCAGGCTGAGAGGGCCTAGAAGCAATGACATCCCAGTAGCCATGGAAAAACCTAGTGCCCAGTTTGGAACACTAAGATTTGGTTTCCAATACCATTCTGTAGTAATAGGAACCAAGGCTGCTTGGGACAATGGCTCATTCCAGGACTGGGGCAGAGAATGTACAAGATGGGCATGGAGTCTTTTACAGTGCCAGAGGAAAGGAAATGCTTAATTAAAAAAAAAAAATCCACTGTGAAAGAGCTTCCAAAGGCCAAAGCTAGAACAAATGGAGCAACAAAATAAAATAGTGGATTATATAAAATGTTACACAATCACACAGAAATTGAAATACAATGTATAAAATACCCATGAGTCCATACCACTGTAAATAAATACTTGAATAAATGAGATGAGAGAATTCCTTCTTAGAGGGGGTATATATATGGGGAAGGGGGGGTGAAGAAGTGAACTAATTAGGGGCCTGTGAATAGTACTACAGAACTGGGAAAAGGTGACTATTCTTCACCTAGAATGAGTGAGGGGGAGGAGCGCATCTCGAAAGATTATCTACTGCAGGATCTCAAAGGAAATTTCTGCATGCAGTATGTCTACCTTTTCTATAAAGGCAGAGCAGACATGCCTGAGCATAGCAGTAGCAGGAAGGTGTGAGGAGAGAACAGCCGGACTGGGGGGAAAAGGTCAAGAGAAGATCAGTGGATGAGCCAAAGAGGAATCGCAAGCAATGAATATGAAAGAACAGGGTGTAGATCACATTAGAGGAAGTGAGAAACAGTAGATTTTAAAATCTTCAGAAAAGGGAAAAAACAAAAAGGCCTTTAACTTGGCTGATGCAGAAGCCAAGTCCTTCCAACTGTTTTAAGAAACTAAAAACTTCTGGGGCGCCTGGGTGGCACAGCGGTTAAGCGTCTGCCTTCGGCTCAGGGCGTGATCCCGGCGTTCTGGGATCGAGCCCTGCATCAGGCTCCTCCGCTGGGAGCCTGCTTCTTCCTCTCCCACTCGCCCTGCTTGTGTTCCCTCTCTCGCTGGCTGTCTCTGTCTCTGTTGAATAAATAAATAAAATCTTTAAAAAAAAAAAAAAAAAAGAAACTAAAAACTTCTAAATTTATACTCATGGTTTAAAAAAAAAAAAGCCTCAAACTATTCAGAAAAGTATAAAGTGAAAGAAAAGTAGAAATTGCTGCCTGTATTCTCTGATCTCCCTTTCCACTGATACCTTGAATGAATAATTTGTTTATCCTACCAGAATTTCGTTTATGAATGTGCAAGTCTGTGTGTGTGATTAAAACACACATATAATCATAAATGGGATCATATTATACTGTTTTGCAATTTGCTTTATTCACCAATATATCTGTCTATTCAGACTAATTATTCTTAATGTTATTTAACCCCCACTGGTGGAGATTTCATTGTTTTATTGTTTTGCCATTGGAAGCAATCAGTATGCAGAGTACACCCATTTGTCCCTCTGGAAATAATAGCAGTGTAGACTTACAGAAGTGGAATGATGAGGTCAAAGGGCATGTGCATTTGAGAACACACTAACCCTGACAAAATGAGCCATGTCTATTTCCCCATTCCCCTGTTTGGAAGAAATTGACTTCAACCCTCATGGATGACTTTGAGAGGTTCAAGGGTTCAATGGGGAAAGTCACTGCAAATGTGGTGGAAATAGCAAGACAACCAGAATTGGAGCCTGAAGATGTGACTGAATCGCTGCATTCTCAGGATCAAACTTGAACGGATGAGTTACTTCTTACGGATGAGCAGAGGAAGTGGTTTCTTGAGACGGAATCTATTGGTGAAGATACCGTGAAGGTCGTTGAAATGACAATAAAGGATTTAGATTATTACATAAACGTAGTGGCAGGGTTTGAAAGAATTGACTCCAGCTTTGAAAGAGGTTCTATTTTGAGTAAATCATGTGCTACAGAGAAATTGTGAAAGGAAGGGTCAGTGTGGCAGACTTCATTGTTGTCCTGTTGTTGGCCACAGCCAGCCCACCTCCACCAACCACCACCCTGGTTAGTTATCAGCCATCAACACCAAGGCAAGACCCACCACCAGCAAGATTATGACTGGCCGAAAGCTCAAATGATGGCTAGTATTTTTTAGCAATATTTTTAAATTAAGATATGTATGTTGCTTGTTTTAGACATAATGAATGCTATTGCTTAGTAGGCTCGAGTATAGTGGAAACATTACTTTTATATACGTACTGGGAAACCTTCATTAGACTTGATTTATTGTGATACTCATTGTATTGCACACTGGTCTGGAACCGAAATTGCAGGATCACTAAGGTATTCCTGTATTTTTTTTTTTTATGGATGTGCCCCAGTTAATTTAATGCTACAGTTGATGAATCTGATAGCATTATGGACAATGCAATCATGAACATTGTTGTATATACATATTTTTCAATTAAAATGTATAATAATGTAAAATGCAGATATTATAAATATAGCTTGGTAAACCATCAAAAAATAAATGTACCCAGGAAATACCTCCCACACAAGAAATAGAATGTATCCCAGAAGCCCCCCTTGTATCCTTCCCAATCACTACGCTTTCCCTGTTACCCAATCTTAACTGCTATTCTGATATCTAACGCCATAGATTATTAATGCCTGTTTTTACACTTTATATACATGGAATCCTACAATATATCTTATTTTGAGTATGGCTTCTTTCAGCATTATGACATTGATTCATACTATTTTAGCATTGGTTTGTTCATATTAATTGCTATGTATTATTCCATTGCATGAGTATACTGTTATTTTTTATTCAAGTACAATTAGTACAGTGTTATATTAGTTTCAGGTGTACAGTGTAGTGATTCAACAATTCTATGTATTTCTCGGTACTGATTGCAACACACAACAAGTATACTCTTAATCCCCTTTATCTATTTCACTCATCTCCCCACCCACCTCCTCTCTGGCAACCATCAGTTCTCTGTATCTGAGAGTCTCTTTCCTTTGTTTCTACATTTATTTCTTAAAGTCCACATGCGAGTGAAGTCATGAGTTTCTCTGACATTTCCTTTAGCATTATACCCTCTAGTTCCACCCATGTTATTGCAAATGGCAAGATTTCATTCTTTTTTATGGTTGGATAGTAATTCCAGTGTGTGTGTGTGTGTGTGTGTGTGATAATTCCAGTGTATGTGTGAATCCAATAACTTGTGTGTATATATACCCCATCTTCTTTATCCATTCATCTATTGACAGGTGCTTGAATTGTTTCCATATCTCGCCTATTGTAAATAATGCTGCAATAAACATAAGGATGCATATATCTTTTCAAATTAGTGTTTTCATATGCCTTGGGTAGATACCCAGTACTGGAATTACTGGATCATGTGGTATTTCTATTTTTAATTTTTTGAGGAACCTCCATACTATTTTCCACAGTGGCTGCACCAGTTTGCATTCCCACCAACAGTGCACTAGGGTTCCTTTTGTTTCTTGCATTGTTGATTTTAGCCATTCTAACAGGCGGGAGGTGATTTCTCAGTGTGGCTTTGATTTACATTTCCTTGATGATGAATGATGTTGAGCATCTTTTCATGTGTCTGTTGGCCATCTGGATGGTTTTGGAAAAATGTGTATTCAGGTCCTCTGCCCATTTATTTATTGGATTGTTTTGTTGTGTTGAATTGTATAAGTCCTTTATTTTTGGGATATTAATCCCTTATTGGATGTATCATTTGCAAGTATTTTCTGCCATTCAGTAGGTTGCCTTTTTGTTTTGTTGATGGTTTCCTTTGCTGTGCAGAAGCTCATTATTTTGGTGTGGTCCCAATGGCTTAGTTTTGCTTTTGTTTCCTTTGCCTGAGAAGACTTGTCTGGAAAAATGTTTCTATGGTTGATGTCAGAGATATTACTGCCCATGTTTTCTTCCAGTAATTTTATGGTTTCAGGTCTCACATTTAGGACTTTAATCCATTTTGAGTTTATTTTTGTGTATGGTGTAAGAAAGGAGTCCAGTTTCATTGTTTTGCGTGTGGTTGTACAGTTTGCACAAGATCATTTGTTGATGAGACTATTTTTCCGCCATTGTATATTCTTGCCTCCTTTGTTGTAGGAGTCCACACATAATTGACTCTTGTAGTGTTCACACTTAATTGGCCATATAAGCATGGGTTTATTTCTGGACTCTCTATCCTGTTCCATTGATCTGTGTGTCTGATGTTGTGCCAGTAGCATACTGTTTTGATTACTACAGCTTTGTGGTATATCTTGCAATCTGGAATTGTGATACCTCCTGCTTTGTTCTTCTTTCTCAAGGTTGTTTTGGCTATTCAGGGTCTTTTGTGGTTCCATACAAATTTTAGTATTATTCTAGTTCTGTGAAAAATGCTTTTGGTGTTTTGATAGAGATTGCATTGAATCTGTAGATTGCTTTGGGTAGTATGGACCTTTTAACAATACTGGTTCTCTCAATCCATGAGCACGAAATACCTTTCCATTCATATCGTCTTCAGTTTCTTTCATCGGTGTTTTATAGTTTCATAGTATAGGTCTTTCAACTACTTTATTAAGTTTGCTTCTAGGTATTTTATTTTTGGGGCAATTGTAAATGCCATTGGTTTAATTAAAAAAAATAGACCTACTTTGTTGAGAGTTTTTATCATGAGTGGATGTTGTACATTGTTAAATGCTTTTTCTTCATCTATTGAGATGAGCATATGGTTTTTATCTTTTCCATTATTAATGTGATATATCACCTTGTTTGATTTGCAGATATTTGTATCACACTTGTTTCCATGGAATAAATCCCACTTGATCATGGTGAATAATTTTTGTAATGTATTGTTGGATTTGATTTACCAATATTTTTTTTAAAGATTTTATTTATTTATTTGACAGAGAGACAGCCAGAGAGAGAGGGAACACAAGCAGAGGGAGTGGGAGAGGAAGAAGCAGGTTCACAGTGCAAGAGCCTGATGTGGGGCTCGATCCCATAATGCCGGGATCACGCCCTGAGCCAAAGGCAGACGCCTAACGATTGAGCCACCCAGGCG
Source organism: Ailuropoda melanoleuca (assembly GCF_002007445.2). NCBI lineage: Eukaryota > Metazoa > Chordata > Mammalia > Carnivora > Ursidae > Ailuropoda > Ailuropoda melanoleuca. The sequence goes on from NC_048238.1 coordinate 10,773,257, forward strand.
CCCCAGATTTGCCAATATTTTGTTGAGGATTTTTGTATCTATGTTCATCAGAGATACTGGCCTGTAGTTTTTTGGGGCTTTTTGTTTGTTTGGTTTTTGTTAGTGTCTTTATCTGATTTCGGTATCTGTAATTCTGGCTTTGTAGAATGAATTTGGAATCTTTCCTTCCCCTCTGTTTTTGGGAGTAGTTTTATTTTTATTTATTTATTTTTAAAGATTCTATTTATTTGTAAAAGAGCAAGTGGGCACCAGCAGGGGAAGGCCCAGAGGGAGAAGGAGAAGCAGGCTCCCTGCAGAGCAGGGAGCCCAACGAGAGGCCCAATCCCAGGACCCTAGGATCATGACCTGAGCCTAAGGCAGACTCTTAACCAACTGAACCACCCAGGCACCCCAGGCATAGTTTTAGAATAATAGGTATTAACTCCTCTTTAAATGTTTGGTAGAATTCACCTGTGAAGCCATCTGGTTCTGAACTTCTTTTGGTGGGAGTTTTTGATTACTGACTCACTTTCATTGCTAATAATTGGTCTATTCAGATATCCTGTTTCTTCCTGATTCAGTTTTCAAGGTTATATGTTTCTAGGAATTGATCCATTTCTTCCTGGTTGTCCAGTTTGTTGGCATATAATTTTTTTGTGATATTCTCTTATTTTTAAAAAAGATGTTTTTAAAAGATTTGATTTTAGAAAGAGTGTGTGCACTCAAGTCAGGGGGAGGAACAGTGGGAGAGGGAGAGAGAGAATCTCAAACAGACTCCTCACTGAGCCCAGAGCCCAACACAGGGCTCAATCTCATGCCCCCAAGATCATGACCTGAGCTGAAATCAAGAGCTGGATGCTTAACTGACTGAGCCACCCAGGCGCCCTGGTATTCTTTTTATACTCCTTTGCATTTCTCTGGTGTTGGTTGTTATTTCTCCTCCTTCATTTCTGATTTTATTTATTTGAGTCTTTTTTATGAGTCTGGTTAAAGGTTTATCAATTAGTTGATCGTTTCAGAGAACCAGCTCCTGGTTTCACTGATCTGTTCTTTGTTGTTTTTTTTTTTAGTCTTTTATTTCATTTTTTTCTGCTCCAATCTTTTTAATTTTTTTCCTTCTGGCTTTGGGCTTTGTTCTTTCTCTAGCTCTTTTAGGTGTAAGGTTACAATATTTATTTGAGATTTTTCTTGCTTTGTGGTATAAGCCTGCATTGTTACAATCTTGCCTCTTTAACAGCTTTTGCTGCATCCTGAAGATTGTGGACATTGTGTTTTCATTTTCCTTTGTCTCCATGTATTTTTGATTTGCTCTTTGATTTCTTGGTTGACCCATTCATTGTTTAGTAGCATGGTATTTAGCCTTCGTGTATTTGTGTTCTTTCCAGATTTTTTTCTTGAGGTTGGTTTCTAGTTGCATACTGTTGTGGTTGGAAGAGATGTATGACTGACTTCAGTCTTGTTGAATTTGAGGCTTGTTTTGTGACCTAACGTGATCTATTTTGGAGAATGTTTACTGTGCACTTGAAAAGAATGTGTATTCTGTTTTAAGATGGAACCTTTTTTTTTTTTTAAGATTTTATTTATTTGAGAGATAGGGTGCACAAGCAGGGGGAGAGGCAGAAGCAGGCTCTCTGCTGAGCACGGAGCCCCACAAGTGGCTCACTCCCAGGACCCTGGGATCATGACCTGAGCTGAAGGCAGATGCCCAACTGACTGCGCCACCCAGGCGCCCCAGATGGAACCTTTTGAATGTATCTGTTAGCCCCATCTGGTCCAGCATGTCCTTCAAAGCCACTGTTTCCTTACTGATTTTCTGTCTGGATGATCTGTCCATTGATGTAAGTGGGGTGTTAAACTCCCTTACTATTATTGTATTACAATCAATTACTTCCATTGTGTTTGTTATTAGCTGTTTTATATATTTGGGTGCTACTCTGTTGGGTGCATAAGTATTTACATTTTTCTATCTTTTTTTTTCTTTTAAGATTTTATTTTTAAGTAATCTCTACACCCAGCATGGAGCTTGAACTCACAACTAAGAGATCAAGAGTTGCATGCTCCACCAACTAAGCCAGCACGGTGCCCCACAATTGTTATATCTTCTTATTGGATCGTTCCCTTTATGATTCTGTAGTGTCCTCCCTTGTCTCTTATTACAGTCTTTGTTTTAAAGTCTATTTTATTCAATATACATATTGCTACCACAGCTTTTCTTATCCATTTGTATGATAAATGTTTTTTCATTCCTTCACTTTCAATCTACATGTATGCTTAGGTCTGAAGTGATGCTCCTGTAGGCAGCATGTAGATGGGTCTTGCTTTTTTCTTTCTTTTTTTTTTTTTTTTAAGATTTATTTATTTAGAAAGAGCAAGAGAGAGCACATACAAGTGGGGGGATGGGCAGAGGGAGAGAATCTTCAAGCAGACTCCCTGTTGAGTGAGGAGCCTGACGTGGGGCTCGATCCCACGACCCATGAAATCATGACCTGAGCCAAAACCGAGTCAGACACTTAACCAGCTGAGCCACCCAGGCGCCCCATAGATGGGTCTTGCTTTTTTGTCCATTCAGTCACCCTGTGTCTTTTGATTGGAGCATTTAGTCCATTTACATTGAAAGTGATTATTGATAGGTATGTACTTATTGCCATTTTGTTACATGTTGTGTGTTTGTTCTCTGTTACATTATTTTCTTGTTCTCTATGTTCACAGTTTGCTGGCTTTCTTTAGTGATGTACTTGGATTCCTTTTTCCTTATTTTTGGCATATCACTGGTTTTTTATTTGTTATATTTAGGCTCATATTAACATCTGATGCATATATCTGTATATTAAGTTGATGGTTGCTTAAATTTGAACCCATTCTAAAAGCACTAAATTTTTACTCCTCTCCCCCCGTACATTTTGTGTATTATGATGTCATACCTTACATCCTTTAATTTTGTGAATCTCTTGACTGATTTTTACAGATATAATTGATTTTACTGCTTTTGTACTTTAACCTCCATGCTGGTTTTGTAAGTGATTAATCTACTTTTATTATTTAACTGTGAAATTTTTTCCTGTCATAACTTTCTTACTCCTGATTATGGCCTTTTCCGAAAATTCAGGAACTCCCTTTGACATTTCTTGTAGGGCTGGTTTAGTGGTAATGAACTCCTTTAACTTTTGTCTGGGAAACTATGTCTCCTATACTGAATGATAGCCTTGCTCGGTAGAGTATGCTTGGTTGTAGGTTTTTTCTTTTTCTTTCATCTCTTCGAATATATCCTGCCACCCTCTTCTGGCCTGTAAAATTTCTGCTGAAAAACCAGCTTATAGCCTTTTGGGGGTTCCCTTGTATATAACGGTTTGCTGCTTTTAAAATTCTCTATCACTACTTTTTGCCATTTTAATTATGTGTTTTGGTGTGGACCTCCTTGAGTTGATTTTGTTGGGGGCTCCCTGTGCCTCCTGGATCTGGATTCCTGTTTCCCTCTCTAGATTAGGGATGTTTTCAGCTATTATGTCTTCAAATAATTTTTTGCCCCTTTTTTCTCTCTTCTCCTTCTGGGATCCCTCTGATGCAAATGTTATTACGCTTGATGGTGTTGCTGAGTTACCTTAACCTATTCTTATTATTTATTATTCTTTTTTCTTTTTGGTCTTTGTCTTGGTAACTTCCCATTACTCTGGCTTCCAGCTCATTGATCCGTTCTTCTGTTTCCTCTAATCTGCTAATGATTCCTTCTAGTGTATTTTTAATTTCAGTTGTTGAGTCCTTCATCTCTGATTGGTTCTTTTCTGTATTTTCTATCTCTTTGATGATGGTCTCACTGAGATCCTCCACTCAAGTCCATCAAGTATCTTTATTACCATTAGTTGGAATTCTTTTTGTTTGTTTGTTTGTTTGTTTGTTTAAGTAGTCTCCATGCCCAGCATGGATCCTAACCGCAGGGACTGAACCTATGACCCTGAGATCAAGATGAGCTGAGATCAGGAGTCAGACACTTAACCAACTGAGCCTTGCAGGCACCCCCATTACTTTGAATTCTTTATCAGGCATATTGCTTTTCTCCATTTCATTTAGCTGTTAAAGGGCCAGTCTGGAGTTGCCATGGGATCGTAGTTAGGTGGTGTCAGCAGTCAGACCAGATCCCTGTTCTTAGCCTGTTTCCTGGGGCTGTGGTTCACCAATCTGCAGGATGCTCTCCCTGCCCTGTCCCTTGGGAGGATTTTGTTGGTGGGCAGGGTCTGCAGTCCAACCGGATGCCTGCCCCCAGTCTGTTTGCTGGGGCTGAAGTGAGCCTGACCTGCAGGGCTTTCTTTTGTGTTCCCCTCTGAGAGGTGGTTGGTGGGTGGGGCTGACAGATCAGATGTCTGCCCTGAGTCCATTTGCTGGGGCTGGAGTTGAACTGGTGTGTGTGGTTATCTTCTATCTCTGGGGCAGGAGTCACTTTGTAGTGGTTGTTTATGGGGTTTATCGTGGTGGGAGCTGCTTTGGAGGGACTCCTGCCACTTGGGTGTTGGATGGGGCAGATCCACAGGAGAACACGGGAGCTGGGTGGTGGTAGTAAGGTAGGTGGGGGGTGTTTATGCTGTTCCCAGAAGTGTCTGTCTATCTAGACTTGCGGGTGTGGGGAGAAACGGCTCTGACAGCTCTTTTGTTCTTGGAGATGTCTCCTGAAGATCTCTGCTCCTCTGGCACAGGTTCTAAGATTAATAAATAAATCTCCTTCCAGGTACACCCCAGGAGCTTTTCAAACTGCTGCCTCTGTGCTGCTCTATGCTCTATGCTGTTTCTATGTGGGGTTGTTATGCTGGCTGTTTAAGGGTGGACACTGTTTCATATTGCCCTCCAGCTCTCCCAGAGCTAAGCCTGCTGATTATTAAGGTACCTGGAGGGAAGCCCTGCTGATTGTTAAACCTCACAGTTAAGCTTCACTGGTTTTTAAAGCCAAGTGATATGGGGACTCGTCTTTCTAGTGCAGGTCACCCCTGCCTGGGGTGCTGGGTGTGGCTGGGGTCTGCCCTTCTCCCTTCTTCATGCTTGTGTTGTCCCTCCAGTTGATGATTAGTTTGGTTCCCAACTGTGTCTCTGCCCCTCCTACTCCTTCCAGTGTGGCCTCCTCTCTACGACTAACTGGGGGATGTCTGTTCTACTAGCCTTTGGGTTTGTTTTCTGGGCTAGTTGCTCTGCTGTGGCTGTTACCTAGGTATGTCCGTGGGAGGGGGTGAGTTTAGAATCTTCCTACTCTGCCATCTTCGCAGAAGTCCCATATGCCTGTGTTTTTAATCTTAGCAATCTTACTGGGAAAATACAGTCTCTCTGTTGGATTATTTTGTATTTATTTGTAATTTTGTTCATGTTTGACATTTAAATGTTTTTTTGTGTAGTCTTCGTCTGTGTCTCGTTCCATTTTTCCATTTTTTTCTTACTGAATTGTAAGAGCTCTTTGATATTATGAAAATTAGTCCTCTGTTTCCATATTACCACAAATATTTTTTTTCCAGTGTATCGCTTGTCTTTTGACTTCATTTCATGCCATATAGATTTCTGATTTTAATGCTGTTGGATTGATAAATATTTATCCTTATTGCTTCTAGGTTTTGTGTCGTGTTTGCAAAGGCCTTCCCTTAGAAATTATTCTTAAAAGATATAGAATGTAAAAAAAGGATAATGTTTTAAAACCAAGATTATATAAACAGTGAGCAATGGTTAAATGAAAGAAATTTGTGCAGTGAAACTATATTATACACTTTTTGTCTTTTAGGTTTTCTCATGCAGTTTTTAAGAGAATTGGCAGAATATCATCAGTCCAAAGCGAGCTGTGATATGGAAACTCAGACAAGTTCAGCATTTCCTAGCAAAGACTCTCTTGGTAACTGCAGCCTTCTTTCAGAATTTTAATTGTGCTGTTTTCTCTTCAGGTGATGGAAATGACCTGATTTACTGTATTATGAGCTTGTTCCTTGACTGGGAGGGATGCCGCCTGCAGGTGGCAGAGGTGGCAGGAGTACTCATTTCCTCTGGTGTCATTGAGGGAAGGGACCAGAACGCTCTCCAGTACTGCTCCCTCCCCTGGTGACCGCTAAGGCTGCACTTTCCAAATCTCAGGGGAATCCAGAGACCCATGTTCTTCCTTGTGTGTTGCATTCAACCTCTCTTAACTGGCAAGTTCTTCCCTATATGTCATCTAACTTTATTTTACAGCCACTAAGTGAGAAAATCCTAGACGAGTTGCATTGCAGAGAACTAGAGAAGTCAGTGGTGTATCACTTCAGTTTATAGTTGAGGAAATGGGGGTCCCCAGAGGAAGAGCAACTTGGAAACAGCCTGGGGCAGAATTAAAATTATGTGATTGATTTCATGACCCTTCCTGAGTCTTAAGGAGTAGTGGTGCTTTTAACCTGTAAGAAGATAAGCCTGTAATTTGTAAAAGCTACACTGTAGAACTAGGCCTTTATTTTGGCGTAGGTTTATGTCATTGGGAACATGGTACATGCTTCTTCTAGAGCAGTGCTGCCCAATATATGAGCCACATGTGTCATTTTTAATTGCCTCGTGGCCATGGCAGAAAACAAAACAAAACCCACAGGTGAATTTGTTTTAATATATTTTATTTAACCCAATATGACCAAAATATTCCAACATGTAATCAATATAAAAAACATTAATGAGATTATTTTAAATAAAACTTCTGTGTTCAGTCTTCGAAATCTGGTGTGTTTTACACTCAGAGCACATGACAGCTCAGATGGTCACATTTCATCTACTCAGTGGCCGCATGCGGCTAGAGAGTCCTGTATCAAACAGCACAATTACAGAGCATTTGGAAAATACAGAAAAGTAAATGGAAACTATGTCTAAAGTTCTCTAAAGAGACGAACACTGCCAGTACTCCTGCCAGCCTTTTTTTCTGTGCATCCTCTTTGGTGGGTGTTGGTGTTCTCTGTGGCTGAGATCATCCTCTAGGTCCAGGTTTGCATGCTGCCACATGGTTGATTCTGATCTGCGGTTGGTTTGAGGGCTGTGGGTCTCCTGGAGACAGCACTAGAATGGGAAGCAATCAGTCTCAGTCCCAGTTACGCCGTTACATAGTTGCTTAGCCCTCTAGGGCTCACTTAAACTGAATGCAGCACTTTTTCCTTCCCTGTAAAGCAGAGGAGTTGAAATATATGATATTTGTTTTATTTTAAGGTCAGTGTTTTGAACACGTAAGTCACCTTTAACCAAAGCCCACTAAAAGCGCTCTCTGCTTTGGCACTCAGGGACTGCAAAGAGATGCCAGTGTTTTCTGACTTATACTGTACTCTTTGCTTTGTTTGCCCCTGGCATTTGAGGATGAAAGTTTTCTAACATACAGAAAGGTTGAAGCAGTTGTACACTGAACACTCATATACCTAGATTCTCCCAATAAATTTGTGTGATACTTGCTTGAGCCCTTGTCTGTCCCATCCATTAATCTGTCTTAATTTTTTGATGTTTTAAAGTCCATTGTGGTGATCCCTACACTTTCCCCTAAATATACTCTTTGCTTTTGAACAGAGCTCTAGCCTCTTGCTCACTTGACCACATTTCTCTGTCCTAACTTCCTATGTTGTTGTTGTTTTTAATAGCGGAAAAGCTTCAGCTCATTGATGATCAGTTTGCAGATGCTTACCCTCAGCGTCCCAAGTTAGAATCTTTAGAAATAAAGTTAAATGAATATAAGAGAGAAATAGAACAGCAGCTTCGGGCGGAAATGTGTCAAAAGGTAAGTTGTATCTTGTTGCTGTTAGCAAGAGTGATATTGGTGCTTATCTTTTAATGTCTTAATCTTAGGTATAAGGGGAAAAAGTCTCGAATCTTTATTAATGAGTGTGATAAACTATTGCACATATGATTTTTCTTTCTACTTGACGTCATTTTTTGTGCCTTTTGAATGAATGCTACAGGTACAGTGAATGAGGTGAAGCTAAAGATGGGTTAAACTAAATATATTTATGTAGAGCATTAGTGTTAAACCTAACCATCAAGAGAGAAGTTGTTTCTGTAGTGTAGTTATTGGTATTTACAGTTATTTGTGATCAATTGCAGTTGAAGTATTTTAAAGATACTGAAATAGCAAAAGTTAAAATGGAAGAGAAGAGAAAGGCTGAGAGGGAATTAGCTGAGTTCCGGAATGAATTGGAGCGAGCTTGTCAAGCAAAATCTGAAGCCCTCATTTCTCGGGAAAAGATGGCTCTTGAGAGAATTCAAAAGCACCAGGAGGTAACATTTTAAAATTATTTACTGGGTGTCTGTTTCCTGCAACTCTTAGTAGATTGGCTCAAGGCCCGAGACTGGGTTGGGGTAGTTGGTTAGACAAGACAGAGCCCTACAGGAGTGAGTACTAGGGACGGGGGTCAAGAGCACAAGTGGAAGGATCGGCCTTGAAAAGGATATGCAGACTTCATTCCTCTGAAACTGCTGGAAGGAAAGAGCTGTGAGTGCAAACATGCACGTGGGGATGGTAAACTCCATTCCCTCGGGCAGACTTGAGGGTCAGGGAGGCAGCTTCAAGGAGAGGATCAGCAGTTGTGGAATGGCTGCATGGGGGTAGAGGCAGAGCAGTGCTCCGAAGCAGACGGCACTGATGGCACTGTGCTGAGGACCCCACTGAGATGGGCAGCTGCGACTGATGCAGACCAGACCAAGCACTTGCAGGTGATTGTTCTGTTCCAGCTCTTAGGAGGCTTTGTAAGGTTAGTGAGGGTAGAAAGAGGCGCCTGGGGAGTGGAGCTTTATAGAGCTGAATTGACTTGGCTTGAGAAAGGCAGCCTATTTAATTGAGGATATTAGGGTTCGGTGGGGTGGTGAAGGGACCCAGAGGGGAAGGTGGGTGGCTACTAACCCAGAGGAGAAGGGAGGGCCATGTGGCAGTGTCTGAGACCTCAAGGACTAGGTGTGGGTCAACCGACCAGTGGAAGGATAAGAATGGGCCGAGAGGATAGGGTTGCAGGTGGAAGGGTCACGTGAAGACTAGAGACAAAACTCAGTGTGCTGCCACTGGATCAAAGGGCAAGGTCCCCGGAGTGGCAGAATCCAGGCCTGCGGAAGTCATCCAGGGGGCCATTTGATCTTCTCGCGAGGGAAGTGACTGGACCGGAGGTGGAAAGGTTGAGGCGTGGCAGGAGGCGTGGGGCCCACTCTTGTAGAAAAATCCAGTTCCTTTCCCAAGGGGCTATCTTCGACCGGCCTGGATTGGGAACAGTGTTTCCTGTGTCCAGCCAGAGCTGCTGCCGTCAGGAGCTGTGGAGGTAGAACGGCTCCCTCCCAGCACCCACCCTGGCTTGGGGCTTTTCTCAATCAGACCCAGTCCTTTCGTGCTGATTGCACCCCTGTACAATTCTGCTTACCATTTCTGGTGATTGGGCTCCTATAAAAATAAATGTAGGAAGTGCAGTCTTTGAGATGATTGGATTATGTTTAGATTAACAACTGCATCCTCAAGACGGGTGACTGACTAGTTCAGACCAGTTACCAGACCAGAATATTCATTTAGTTTACGGAGTCTGAAGGCTCTGGAGAAGATGGCCCTCCTATGCAAAGCATCGTGTCTTTCTTCCACCACCTGGAATGCCCTTCTGTCCCTGATGAAACGATCTTGGCCTTCAAAATCCAGCTTGAATTTCACCTCCTTGTGATGCCTTCCCTGGACTCCTACTGATAGACTCATTCAGGTGTCGCTCCTGCCACAGAGTCTTTATGTATTTTGGTTATAAAATCCTCACATCATAGTCTGAAGCTTTCTGTCTCCCTGACTGAACTGTGAATTTTGTGAAGATGGGGCCTGTGTCTGTCCATCTCTCTCTGTCCAGCTCCGGGTGTGCTGTTTGACAAAGGCTAGGTGTTCCGTGAAGCCTTGCTCAGCGAACACACAAATGGAAGTGTGGCCCATTCCTTCAGCTTGCTACTGCTGAGTCAGAACGACTTAGGAACTGAAACTTTCTGACAGCAGCAGAACCAGGGGAATTCTGTTCTTTCGAAGTTTTATTGCTAAGTCCACATTTTGTCATTTTTTTCTTGCTGAAGCACTTACTCAAATTTTAAGTGTCTGGGAGATGTGAAGTAGAATAAATAGACCAGGGGTTTTAGGAATACAGGATAATGAATGGAGTTTCACAGTCATTGAAGGAGGGAACACATGTTTGGGGAAGGACTTAGGCAAAAAGCATACCTTGAATTGGAACCTCTTGAAAGGGAAACTGTAACCCTAAATGTCTGGAATTTGTACTCCGGAATTGAGGAAGCAGGATGTTAGTTCAGATCTGTTTTATTTTCTTCAGCTTGCTTACTAAAAATGAATGCTTTCATACACAGATGGAAACCAAAGAAATTTATGCTCAGAGACAGCTTCTACTAAAAGATATAGATTTGCTAAGAGGCAGAGAAGCAGAGCTGAAGCAACGAATTGAAGCTTTTGAATTGTGAGTAACTTGTGTTCGTTTTGGATATTCAGAATAAATGAGGTTTAAAAGAACTAAATGGGTGTCTTAATAGTCTGATGCTAATTGCCAAGTAGAGTTTTTGGTTGTAAAAGTGACAACACCTGGTTTTAAAAGGCACAAGTTAAGAGAAAGACTAGGGTTTCATTTATGAAATATTAGACATTAGGGTGAAAAGCAGAATGAGACACCATCATTGGGTTACAGTAAGACCAGGCACATGATTTGAAGACACTGAAAATGCTTTGACAGATCCTGTGTTTCTCATTTACGTTCTGTCATTCAGATCTAATAGTTTCACATGCACATGGTGGCTGAACTCCAGATACCCAGACCTTCCACCTTTACCTGCTCTGCTGTCAAAAAAAAAAAAGAAAAGAAAAGAAAAGAAATGTGGTGGTTCTGACTTGAGTTGTACTGGGTGACACTATTTCTTCTGGTGTGTGTGTTACTTTTTCTAAGTGCTCACAGATGTATCAGCCTTCAGATCTTACCTGGGGTTAATACCAAGCTCACCAGTCTGTAGTTGGTGGAATAAGCTTGCTTTCCCATTTGGGATCTTGACATTCATAAATACTTCAGGAATCCGATTTTATTTAAGAGTTCGTCTCCGTCTTCATTAATGCAGTTTTTTTCATTTACATAGGGTCTATTCATTTGATTTCTTCTCTCTGCCTACCTTACCCTCCTTTTGGTGATACTGAAGTGGCACATTGATAATGAGAGAGAAAGTAAAGGGGCAAAATTTGGGCAGATTCTCGATTACATAATCATGATTGTATAATTACTTCCTTACCTCCACGTCCCTGGCTCTTCTTGTCTAACTAAGCATGTTCACTACTTAAATGGATTTAATGCTCCTTTGCTTTACAGATTAGCCAGCAGAGGGAGCTCTAACACAAAGCCTTTATCCTTTGCTTGGAACAGTGTTCATAGCACTCTTTACTGTGGTTTGGTCTAAGTACCTGTGAACCTGATTCCTGGCTCCGGAATTGGTTTTGTGGGTAATTGGAGGTCTCACCATGAAAAGCACTCCGTTCTCTGGATATGGAGGTTCTGAAAGACCCATCTATTGTTTGCTTTCTCTTTTGGCACTCTTCAACATTCAGTTGATGGATTATTAAATGCCAAAATTGAATTTGCTACCTATAATTCTTATGGGCTCATCAATTAAGTCTCACAGTTAGAAATAATATTCTAGAAGAGACAAGTATTTAATGACACTGGAGTTTGTTTTGTAGCTTCGTAACTAAAAAACATCTGTCTTTCTTCCCTAAATTGACAATGGCCATTGATTCCCTGTAACCCTTTTTTGAGTGTGGATCTTCTTCTGTAAGAGACCACTTTGGTCTTAGTGCATTCACACTCCCCTTAGCCAGGTGCCACCAGATAATTCCATCTGCTAGTTGATGAACTAAGTCAGTTCATAAAATAGATGAGAAACGAAAACACAGGTTATTTCCCCCCCTAAATTTGTTACTTCAGATGTTGTGGTTTTCTTATTTGCTTTCTCTATTTGCTAATTTCAGGACTCAGAGGCTGCAAGAGGAAAAAAATAAAAGCATAACTGACGCACTTAGGAAGCGGGAGCTGAACGTAAAGAGCATTGAGGAGAGCTATGACCAGAAGCTCAAGAATGAACTTCTCAAGTAACTGCGTGGCATTGCTAAAGGAGTCTTGTGTTTCATTAAGTTGCTAGAAGCACAGCAACACTGATGAAATAGATAAGACGGACAGTTTATGGCAAAATTGGTGTTTAAAAAAATACAGGTTTTCATTGGTAGTCAAGCCTTTCCCATGAATATTTAAGATGAGTTTTAAAAGATACATAGAATAACATCCACTGCTCATTCTTACTTGTAGTTTCTCTGACACTTACCGAGGGCCTATGGTTGCTTCAGTTTTTAGGGCACCTTAGGACTTGCTCAGTTTGCACAGCTGAGCAGCTTGTGAAGTCGGAAGTACAATCACTTCCCGTTCTCTGCTCATACTGGCATGAAGATGGAGATAGGCCACAGTTTCTACAGTGATCTCCTTACCAGTTACCGGGTTCATCACTGAATGTGTGCCTGGTATTCCTTCAAGGTTCTGCCAAGTCCGAATCCAGAAAAAGGATTAGCTATATAAAGCAAAACACAGCATAGGAGAGGAGAATATGGACAAGTGTGGTCCTCAGGGCTTTCCTATGGCCTGAGTCTTAGTCATTGGCCTCATTTTTATTGCCTTGCTCATAATTTGTCATTGGTATTCCATTACATGGTACCCGCAAAGGCTTCTGGAGGTTATTCTTTAAAAGAATTCTCTTAAAAAAGAAAAGTAGCACCTTTTCATTGTAACAGTTTTGAAATGACGGATTATATCTATATATGGTATGTCCACTCCTCTAATAAACTAGCGAACACTGAGGTAACTCTAGTTGTTACACACATTTTTCTTCCTTTATTCCTCAGTTTGTTAACTTTGCATAGCTGTGGAGATAGTGAACTGTTTGGTATCATTTCTTTGGCTTTGGGTGTCCTCATACGGCTTTAGCAAGTGTTGAAGGTGGGAGGATATCACAGGATTGCTTCTCCTTCCTTTCTCTGGCCTCTGAACCAGAAAGTCAGCTGGTAATAGCTGGTGGAGACGGTGGAAGCCCCGTGAGATGTGCCTTTGGGTATCGCTAATTCAGGTCTAATGCTGTTGGCAGTTGGCTTGCAAGACTGTGCTCAGTCTTTTAGGGCAAAAGTTCTCCCTTCGGGAGGGGAGATGGGATAGGTGAATTTCAAGTCACAGACTTGGTTATCATTTGGGATTTAGAGTCTGTCATGCACACTGTAAGTTGACCTTAATTTACTTCCTTGGGTCAGCCGAGACCAACTGAGAAAGAATTGTTCTCAGTAACCTCACAACAACAACAGGCCTCTTGATTTGTGTGATTGAGTTTTGGGACTGAATTGACAGGATCACAGCAGGGTTTTACGGACCTTGAGAGAGCCCGAGGTTTACGTGTTGTCACGTTTGGTGCCCTTAGATGCCCTGGTGCTGGAGATTAGCTTGTGTATTGACAGCAGTCCGTCCGGGAAAGTGACCAAGAGCTCATTTTTGGTTCTTCTGATTGGCAGGTATCAACTTGAACTAAAGGATGACTATATCACCAGAACTAACAGGTTGATAGAAGATGAAAGGAAGAATAAAGGTGACTCTGGGGGCAAGCTGTATTTTTCAGTGCTGACATGGGCTCTTAGTTTCCTAGTTGGGCCTGTTCTATATTCTAAAAAAGACATAGCTTACACATTGTTGTTACTACAAAAATTACATGTGTTTTGTTTTTTTAATTTTATAAAATAAAAAAATACTGTCTTACTACATTTTTGTGAACCTTAGTGTTTAACCTTTTGTGTATTCACAGAGGTCAGTGATTTATCAGCAGGATTTTATCCAATTTTATTTCAGTGTATTTTGATAAATGTGATTTTCAAGAAGGTGGCAGCAACTTATTGCCATCCTGTAAATACCACTCTTAACCATGAGAGACTTCCTTTTTTCCCCCAAGGAAAATTTTAAATTCTCTGTCCCTGTGATCTAGTTTCTTATTTCTTTTACTTCTAATGTATTTTTGTGCTTCATGATATTTTCACTTGACCTGTAGCCTCTTAAACTCTTGTATACATTATCCCGATACTAAGAAAGTTGGGTCATTTTTCAGTTTTTGAGATATTTTACATTTTAATATATGTCTAGGAACTTGTCGATGACAAGAGGTTAAACTTTTAGTGGCAATTTCAGATGGACTCCGGGGAGCGCACCAGGGCTGGGTGCTTGATACTGCCCAGCCAGGTCGCCCAGCGTGGGGCTGTTCCTTCGCAACTGTCTTCTGGAGGCCCATGCTTATGTAGGTACCTGTACCATCGTGTGTTCAGCAAAGTATTTTTTTGATGATGTAACTACATAGACTTCTGTTAAGTGAAGTAAAAACGATAAAATAGTAACTACAAAATCATACCAGACAACTAGATCTCTGTCTTCAAGGAACTTCAGACCTGTTGGCGTGAGGGCCCCATGCTCTGAGCAGATGGTATAAGTGCTGAGGTGTGTGTACCAGCAGGAAGTTCGCCACATAGTTGACTGTTACAATTAACGTCCCATCACCTGTTGCGTAACAGGGCGTATTTCCTACTTGTCTGCTGGTTTTTTGTTTTTTTTTGACCCTGACATCTGCTATTTAGATGATGAAATAGTAGTCATTAGGGCTGACCTATGGGCCATAAATTATTAAATGATTTTGTATTCACTAGGAAAACATGATGATGTTAATTGGTCGGCTCTTTCTTTCAGAAAAAGCTGTACATTTGCAAGAGGAGCTCACAGCTATTAATTCAAAAAAGGAAGAACTTAATCATTCTGTTAATCGTGTCAAAGAGCTTGAGGTAATTGTTAAGCCTATTGTTTTGAAATGTACATTAAGACAGCGTATGAAACTTCAGTTTTAGTCATATGTAACTGTAAGGACTTATTTGAGAACTTTACAGGCTGCAAACTTGAGCTCTGTTATACTAAGAAAAGGAAAGCACCCCACAGCGTGTTAGGATATCTCACCTTTTTATGGCTGTAAACTGTGGTTACTTTGTTGGGCCCTTGGTTGCACCTGGAAAATGGGGTGATGATTAGAAGCACTAGCTTTGCAGGACTGGGTTGTACACGGTAGCAGTTGCATGAACTTGCCCCTGCCCCAACTCGAGGGCAAAGGATGGCTTGTACTGCGACAGTTAGGGTCTCGTTGCAGAGAACCCGACTTCTGTCACGGGGCCCTAGTTTGGTCGTGACGCCCAGCTCGGGGCAGCCTGCCAGCTTTCACTTAAGCAGTACTGTAAAGTCACTGTTCAAATACCAGTTTTCCTGTTTCAATTGCAGCTTGAGTTAGAGTCTGTCAGAGCCCAGTCTTTGGCAATAACAAAGCAAAACCACCTGCTGAATGAAAAGGTAAAAGAGATGAGTGACTATTCGCTACTGAAAGAAGGGAAACTGGAGCTCCAGGCACAAAACAAATTACTTCAACAACAACTGGAAGAGACTAGAAACGAAAACTTGCGTCTCGTAAACCGTAGGTCTTTTTTTTTTTGGTTGGCATGGCTTTGTAACTGATATTAGCTTAGTATTCTGAAACTGCTTTGTCCTATAAGGGAAGGTTCAATCGGGAAGATTTTATTAAGTTAAGATTCTTGAATCGAAGTTACTTTGTTTTTGCTTGCTGCTGCGTGATTGTGTCACTAAGAAAAAAAAATTTTTAACTGGATAAATCTGTCCTTCTGGATGGTACCCATCTCCCTTTGCCCTCTGACCCCTCTGGGCTGGTGGTGTTTGGCCATTTGGGGACACACTCAAGCGCTTGGAGGGAGGTAAGAGTGAAGTCAAGGTGATTGTGTTCCCTTCTCCCTCTCCTCCTTGCGGAGTGTCCCTGGGCTGGCCCCGCGCCTCAGCAAAGCGAGATCCCAGTACTTGGGGGCTGGCACCTCACCAGCACCCTGCGCCTGCTCGCTTTATCCAGTTCTGGGAATGCCCCCCTTCCTGACCCTCTAGGCCTGAGGACTGGTAACAGCATGGCCTCAGTACTAGCCCGGGGAACTACACCATCCTTCATGGCTACCCTGTGCAAGTCTCTCTTTATTAAAAGGTCTTCCGATGACCTGAACTGGGGACACCATCTGCTTTCTGCCTGTACTGTATGTGCCGCTGACAGATGCACAGGTCGGATTGGACCTAGGAGCAGTCACTGGTAGGCTTTGACAGAGCGTTCTTTCTGTGCCTCTGCATAGTAGAGGAGAGAGGCAGGCAGTCACATTAATTTGAGGATTTGAAAGAATTCTTTTACTGGGAGTAGAATTCTGAAGAGTGGTAAAGTTTGCAATTATGTGCACTAAATTCTTCTGTTCTGAAATTGGTGATTCAGGACTGCTCTTAATCCATTTAATAAAACTAATATTAATTGTGTGCGTACAAAGAAAGGGAAGAACCATCTAAAGCCTCTTTAGCTGCTTTTGTTAAGTGAACTGAGAAAACTTCAGGTTGGTAATGACCAGGCTTTTTTACCTTTATAGATATAGCTCAGCCATCTCCTGAGCTGGTGATTTTTCAGGAAGAACTAAAGAAAGCAGAAAACGCTATCGCATTTGAGCATAAGGAGTTCGAAAGCCACAAGCAGGCTCTGCAAAAACAGCTGCAGAGTGAAGTGAGTATTGCTCTGGGCTCATCCAAGGCTTAGGGCAGTGCACTTCGTGGGTGTGTAAACTTGGTGTGTGTCATACCAGCATAAATCAGATCTGTTTGAACATCCCCCATGTGCCAATTACTCCCCCACTATTCTTTCTCATCTGAGAAAATTCTTGAGTGATTGTGACATTATATTCATAATAGTAATAAAATTGAGAGGAAAGTAAACTCCCCTAAACACACAGTTTTCCAAGTCCTGATGGTGCCCACTGTTAAAAGTATCTCTTGATTCTCACCTGGCGACTTAACAGTACTGACGCTCTCTTTCTGATGTCTGTCTCATGTCTTGGAGTAGCTGCTGTGTGAGATGAGTAAAGAAGGAGCTGAAAAACTTTTTAGTGTGTTCTCTTGTTTCGTAGGTATAAAGCTGCTCAGAATTGGCAAAAAAGAGGAGAATGAGCTGGATGACAGAATTATTCCTTTTGAAATAAGCTGTGATTTGTTTTACATTCATTTCTTTTCCTTCCCTACATCTTTTCAGATTGAACATTCTGCACAGCTGAAGGCCCAGATACTTGATTACGATGACTCCATAAAGAGGTTAACTATACAGGTTGCTGATTTGAAATTGCAACTGAAACAGACCCAGACAGGTCAGACACATTTTAAACGTGTGTGTGTGTGTGTGTGTGTGTGTGTGTGTGTGTGTGTGTGTAAAGCTTCTGATGTTTGTGAAAATGTAATGATAATTAGTGAATTTTTAGTAATTCTCATAGTAGGGGAGGAGCGATAGAACTGTGTGTCACCTGAGAAGTAAAACTTCTATTTTAGAACTACCAACCAGGTCATCCGCTAAAGTGACTTTCTTTCACAGATGCCCCATGGCTCAGGAGAGGTGTGGTGGTGACACAGAAGGCCCCAAATTCATCCCGAACCTAGGCTTTCCTTTTTTGTTTGTTACTCTGCCGCTAAGACCAATTGTTCGGGGGTTTTACGTGTCCCTGGACAGACATGTACACGTGTGCGAGACGCAAGGCGGCCAGCAAAACAAGCACCGCTGCTAGCGGAGTCTGGAAACGCTCTTTGTTTCGGATCCCAGTTGTGAAGTTCGTTGTTTGACCTTGGGCATGCTCATTTGACCTTCCTTGGGCCTCAGTGTCCTCACTGTAATAGGCTAGGAATGGCGCTGGGCCGCACGAATGAGGGTGAAGCGAGACGGGTGGCAGTACGGCGCCTGGGACACACACAACCCCGAGGAGATGGTCGTTGCTGTCATCTTCTTACTCTGTTTTCACTGCCGTGCGCGACGTCTGCCCCTTCCTCCTTCATAACAACGCACCTTCTGGAGCTGTTTGCAGGTGCAGAGCAAGTTCCTCCGTGTGACCAGTTAACATGCTTTCTCACTTCTTTCTTTGTTCTGAACCTTCTTCAGTCCCATTTGCACTCTGTCCTGGTCAGGCCCTTGTTCCCTTCTCCCCACACGAGTTTTCCCTTTACTCATTTCTACTCTTGCTTGCTCCTCACTTTCTCTCAATAATTCTGTTTGCCAAACTGCACACAGCTGAAATTCTGGTGACCTCATATCACGAAAAATAGTTCAAGAAGGTAGAACTTTTGAACCCCCGCAGTGCACATTGCGAGCTTCTGTCCTTGGCGTCATCAAGGAGGAGTTGCAGGTGACGTAGTGGCCACAAGTACTGGCTTTGCACTAGGAAATGCAGCGGCTCCCCATCTTGCTCACTGTGTGAGCCGGCCTCAGTGGTCTCAGCCCCCCATCTCTAAAATGGGAGCAGTGAGCGTTCTTAGCCCACAGTGTTGTTGTGACTGTATGTCCTCCTTCCCTTGTCAGAAACTCAGGCCCTACTGCTGTGGCTTGTGGATTTTGCCACGGCCCTGGGGGTTCTGGGCAGCATCCTGCAGTGAAACACATTAATTATTTTGTAATCAAATGGATGCATATTCATGCTAGGTGGAATAAATAAAGATTGTAAATGGGTTTATATTGGTTCAGGTCAAGCTTTTCAACCGCGTGAGTTGAGGTCTGGTTGGGCTTTGCCACCAAATAAATTAGGAATCTATTTTCAGTTTTCAGAGCTTTTTAGATTTCATGATTGTGCATAATGGATTGTGAAATAATATGCGTTATGAAAGGTACATGTAACCTCTTGATAAATGTTAATAATTACTGTCATGACTGGAGCTTCAGAGACTAATGTGCAGGTTTGTTCTTAATACTTCCATTTTTGAAAAATCATGATCTCAATCTATTTTAACTCTGTTCTCCACCTTTTCCCGTCATTTCTCACATGGGCTTCTTGTGACCCGCAGCGCTCGAAAATGAAGTGTACCGCAATCCGAAGCAGTCTCTGATCTATCGTTCCGCCAGCGGACTGCTGCGTGGCAAGGTGGTGGTGCCTCATGATGGGTGTGTAAGCGGGGATTTCCTGAAAAATCCTCTCGACCAGGAAACGTTGATGGCGGTTATACCAAGGATCACAGGTTATCCAAATGCAAGCACAGAGAGTAGTTCCCCTGATTCTGACCTTGAGTTCGTAGCTAATACCATGGCAAGGGTGAAAGAACTAGAGCAAGAGGCCGAACGTTTGGAGAAAGCTTTCCGAAATTACCATCGAAGAGTTAGTCAACTCCCCGCTAAAAGCCTTTTAGCGGCCAAGAGCCCGCCACCCCTGCACTTGCTAGGCACACTCAAAAGCACCACTTCGAGTTCCCCCCAGAGACACACTTGTGCCGAGGACAGAGTTGTCTCCGAGCAGCCTCCGGTGGGCACCCCCGAAGAGGACAAGAGCAGTGCTTCGGAGGCGTGGGTAGGCAGCGCGGCCTCGAGGCCTCGCAGGGGCACTGCCTCCAGACGCCTCTCCTCCACTCCCGTTCCCAAAGCAAAAAGGAGCCTCGATGGTGAAATGTATCTGGAAGGTGAGCTGCCGCCGAGGGGGTTGCAGGATGCTCTGGATTTGGAGGGGTCTTTCACCGGAGTAAGAGTGCAGCCCTGGACGGCAGAAAGGAGCAGGAGCTGAGCCTGGGAACGCCTGAGCCCCAGCACTTGTGTCCTCTCTCTTGACCTGCCTTTCCTGGTTAACAGTGGTGTCTCCCCCACGTTGCGTGGGTGCTGTGGGTGGTGGTGGGGTGGTGTCCTATTCTAGCAATTTCCTGGGCACGCAGACATGTGCAGAGTGACAGTGCTTTCCCTTTACCGCTGGTTAGTCGTATACGTTTTATTGTTACTACTGCAGTTTCATTTACGGGCTTGAATCGTTAGGTTTGTAGATGATTTATACATCATACTCAGCTGTTTACAAGGATAATAGAATTCATTGTTAGAGTAATAGAACTATTTAGAAACCATGTTGCTGTCTTCTCCTTGCAATTTTTAATGGTTAAGCCTTCTGTCCCTTAGGTCTGGGCCGATCCCATGCTGCTGGCCCCAGTCCTTGTCCTGACAGAACACCCCGGCCTTCACCTGCGGAGTCTAGGCACAGCCCTTCCCTCCACCTACTGCCCAGCCCTCCAGAGCAGGCCAGGTAATACCGCCTTCCTCTCGGCCTCAGCCAGGTCTGCTGAGCTGCACGGGGTCTCAGCCTGGACTCGTTTGGGTTTTCTACGGCACTATAGAGTTGGTAATCAGATTGTAAGATGACATGTGATCTTTGAGAATCATCTAAATTTCCTGGGGTAGGGGTGGGAAGGAATGTTCCTTTCAGCAAATAAGTAATTTCTACTTGTTCGCCAAACTTGATGTTAGAGTCTACACTGTGGTATCAGTAAACATGTTCATACTTCAAGAATAGACTGGATTAATGAAGATAAATGTACAAAATCTGCGAAAACAAATTCAGCTTAAACTTAATTTCACACATCACTAGAAAGTCACATAAAAATATTTTGGCATTTAAATATGAACAAACAAGGTTCTAGTCTCTTTTTGTACTTGAGTATAGTTGGTACACGGTGTTAGATTAGTTTCAGGTATATAGCGTAATGATTTGACTCCATAAGTTATGCTGTGCTCCCCACAAGTGTAGCTTTCATCTGTCACCGTACAACACTATTGAACTGCCATTGACCGTATCCCCTGTGGTATACCTTTTATTCCCATGGCTTATTCGTTTCATAAGTGGAAACCTGTACATCCCCTTCCCCTTCACCCATTTTGCTCATCCCCCTGCCCCCTTCCCTCTGGCAACCATCACTTTGTTCTGTGAGATCATGGCCTGAGCTGAAATCAGGAGTCGGACGCTTAACCGACAGAGCCATCCAGGCGCCTCTGTTCATTTGTTTTTTACACTCCACATGTAAATGACATTACATGGTATTTGTTTTTCTCAGTCTGATTTATTTCACTTAGCATAATATTGTCTAGGTCCATCTGTGTTGTTGCAGGTGGCAAAAATCTCATCCTTTTTTATGGCTGAATAATATTGCATTATATGTGTGTGTGTGTGTGTGTGTGTGTGTGTGTGTGTGTGTGTTGCATGTTTTCTTTTCCCATTCATCTATTGATGGACATTTGGGTTGCTTCCATATCTTGGCTATTGTAAATAATGTGCTGTAAACATAAGGGTGCATGTGTCTTTTCAAATTAGTGTTTTCATTTTCTTTGCATAAATACCTAGTAGTGAAATTACTGGATCATATGGTATTTCTGTCTTTAATTTTTTGAGGCACCTCCATACTGTCCACAGTGGCTACACCAGTTTGCATTCCCACCAACAGTGCACAAAGGTTCCTTCTCTACATCCTCGCCAACACTTGTTGCTTCTTGTCTTTTTAGTTATAGCCATTCTGACAGGTATCAAGTGATAACTCATTGTGGCTTTAATTTGCATTTCCCTAATGAGTGATGTTGAGCCTCTTTTCATGTGTCTGTTGGCCATCTGTAGGTCTTCTTTGGAAAAATGTCTCTTCAGGTTCTCTGGCCATTTTAATCAGATTATTTGTATTGTAGGTGTTGAGTTGTATAAGTTCTTTACATATTTTAGATATTAATGTCTTATGGGATATATCATTTACAAATATCTTCTCCCATTCATCAGGTTGCCTTTTCATTTTGTGATGGTTTCTTTTTGCTGTGCAAAAGCTTTTTATTTTGGTGTAGTCCCAATAGTTTAATTTTGTTTTGTTTCTCTTGCATCAGGAGACCTTTCTAGGAAAATGTTGCCAAGGCCAATGTAAGAGAAATTACTGCCTGTGCTCTCTTCTAGGATTTCTATGGGTTCAGTTCTCACATTTAGGTCTTTAACCCTTTTGAGTTTATTTTTGTGTATGGTGTAAGGAAGTGGTCTAGTTTCATTGTTTTGCATGTAGCTGTGCAGTTTTCCCAAGACCATTTACTGAAGAGACTGTCCTTTCCCCACTGTATATTCTTGGCTCCTTTGTTGTAGATTAATTGGCCATATTAGTGTGGGTTTATTTCTGGGCTCTCTGTTCTGTTCCATTGATCTGTGTGTCTGGTTTTGTGCCAGTACCATACTGTTTTGATTACTATAGCCTTGTAGTATATCTTGAAATCTGAAATTGTGATACTTCCAGCTTTGTTGTTCTTCCTCAAGATTGCTTCAGCTGTTTGGGGGTCTTTTGTGGTTCCATACACACTTTAGTGTTATTTGTTCTAGGTCTGTGAAAAATGCTGTTGGTATTTTGATAGGGATTGTATTGAATCTGTCGATTGCTTTGGGTAGCAGGGACATTTTAACATTATTACTTCTTCCAATCTGTAAGCATGGAATATCTTGCCATTTGTGTCCTCTTCAATTTCTTTCATCAGTGTTTTATAGTTTTCAGAGTATAGGTCTTTCAGCTCCTTAATTAAATTTATTTCTAGGTGTTATTTTTGGTGCAATTGTAAATGGAATTGTTTTTTAAATTTCTCTTTCTGTTACTTCATTATTAGTGTGTAGAAATGCAGCTGATTTCTGGGTGTGAATTTTTTTTTCTTTTTTCTTTTTTTAGATTTTTTTAATTTATTTGACAGAGATAGAGACAGCCAGTGAGAGAAAGAACACAAGCAGGGGGAGTGGGAGAGGAAAAAGCAGGCTCACAGCGGAGGAGCCTGATGTGGGGCTCGACCCCACAACGCAGGGATCACACCCTGAGCCGAAGGCAGACGCCCAACTGCTGTGCCACCCAGGCGCCCCAGGGTGTGAATTTTCTATCCCACGACTTCCCTGAATCCATTTATTCTAATAGTTTTTTGGTGGAATCTTTAGGTTTTTTATGTATAGGATCATGTCACCTGCAGATAGGGATTTCTTCCTTTCCAGTATGGATGCCTTTTATTTCTTGTCTGATTGCTGTAGCTAGAGCTTCCAGTATTATGTTGAATAAAAGTGGCAAGAGTGGACATTCTTGTCTTGTTCCTGATCTTTAAAAAGGATTCCAATTTGTAGATCACTGAAATACCTTCTAGATTGGTAGTGGGTCCTGGGACACGATTGCTAGAGCAGGAGGGAGTGGGTGTGTTGAGGAGCTCAGCAGTGGGATTTGAGTCACATGTGGGACCCCTGTTTGTGCCTGGTCCCCATGGCTGGAGATGCTGACTCCTTAGTTCTGGGCTCCAGCATGTTGATTCTGTTACACATACAGAGCTGAAAACTGCCACATGTGCTGTTAACGATCCTAAAGCCTGTAATCGTTTTTTATCTCATTCTTTGTTGTAATAAAGCCAGGAAGAAAGATAAGACACATGTGCTGAGTTAGGGCCCTTTGATGCACATGGGGCTGGTAGCGTAACCTCTGCAGCTGGCATGTGCTGAGGGCGTGCAGAATTCGGTTGTTTCAGAAATGTTTTCTGGTTCTTGAAACAGCCAACTCCTCCTAGGAACAATGTGGTCATGATGGTAGCACCTATCTCACCGCATGTGGTGGTTATGAGGAGTCACTGAGCAAACAGCTTCGAGGGGTGCGTGGTGCATGGAAGGTGCCCCCTGCAGTGTAGCTCTTATTCTCCTTGAGCCCGAGAAACACTGCTTTTTTCAAAAGTATTTTCTTGAGTCCTGAAGGGTTTTCAATCGCCCTGTGCTCTTGGGTTTTATGTTCCTACAACTTGACATTCTTGAATTTTATTCTTCTAATCTAGTCTTTATCAAAGACAAATGGAGCTTCAGGACAAAAGTGAATTTTCACATCCGGGCAAGCTACCTTTTAAGGACAATGAGGAATTTGAATCATCTTTTGAATGTAAGTTCAAATATGAGTACTAGTTTTTATAAGCTCAAAAGGTAGAAAGCTTAGTTTTGGTGAAACCTATTCATTGTCATAAAAAACAAAGCAGTTACAGATTAGGACATTTTTATTTTGTGATAAAACCACAAATACAGATATAGTGCCTCATTTTTATATCACGAGGATTTTTGGGGTGTGTTCTGAGTTCCATTTATTAAGCATTTCAGGATAGCTCACAATTTCAAAGTTGGAGCTGAGCCTATAAGTGAATCCTTAACTCAGTTTACCAAGTTTGGGATTGCCTCAGATTTAAAATAAGTGATTTTTAAAAATTCTTTTTCCCTTTTATGGAACATGAGTATGCTGTTATTTTATTTAAAGTATACTGATTCCATTGGCTGCCTAAGGTTTAGAAAGCCCATTCTTTAATTAAAGAATGGAGGTAAAATAATACAAGCTTGTGAGTCTAGAATTGGTGTCCTGGCTGTGGCCCTACCTCCAAGCCTCCTGCTTAAGTATAAACTAGAGCTGTGGTGCGGACATCCCTGCAGGCTTGCCAGCTTGGAAGTCTTTATGTTTGTACATAACCTGCCATTTTGCTTCATGAGCTGCGTGGCGAGTCTGAAAGTACCATGTTTTGAGCATTTCATGGATAAGGCTTAGTAAATTTTTCAAAATCCTTGTGGCTAAGTTTGTTAAATCATTGATATCAAATAGAATTCAGATGATTATCAACAAGCCAGGTGAATTCTTCCACTCGATTAATTTTTCCTTTTGGGTAACCAATGAGATTTTGTAAAGCAATCTAATTCTCGAAAGCAGAAGAATGCTGGGAGAAGTGAATCCCATGGTCAGGCAGCTCCAATGCCGACTTCCTAGAGTCCTTTAGACAAAGAGCTGGCCCGGTTGCTTTGGCCAAAACGTGAGTGCTTCAAGATGGGTTATCCCTACACTGTGCTGCACTCCCTTCTCTTGCCCTCATTCCTGAGGACTCACGGAACACTCGTTTGTACCTCGCGTAGATGCAGGGAGCGCGGCGAGGCAGTTTGAAGGAGACGGCCTCCATCCTGCCGGCGACATGCCTTCCGTGGACGCTGCCACAGCCCCCAGACCTGTGTCGTATCACTACCCGAGTAAGTTTTTCTTTGTTTTAATGAACCAAAGAGATTAATGAATTAGTAATATTGTACATTATTTCATTTTCTATGTGCTTCCTCCATGCCTTAAGAAAGTAGGACGAGCACAACCTTTATATATTTCAGTCTTCAGGAAAGCTGGTGACATTGCAGGAAGACTAGTCATCAGACTTGTCTTGCCGGCCCACCTTGTCTTTCCTCTTGCCTCCTCCAGATGACCCACTTCCCTCCCCAGTGTGGAAGAAAGGTGTAGTGGGGAGATAGGAGCTTTGCTCCAGGGCTCAGCCAACATACAGGTCCTTTTGTCCTTGGACCTAAGTGTTGAAGCCTCAAAGTTGAAAGGAAATGCCTCAAGTAAAACCGGCTATTAGTCCTTTCCAGACATTGGGAGAACATCATCCCTAAAACCTACACAAAGCCTCTTATAAACAGTTTCTTGGTTTAAGGCACAGTTGGGAATATGAGCAATTGCTGGAAGAAGCAAGAGATTTTGGGAGGGTTGATTTTTGCTGACTCCAGAGTAAATCAGTCTGGAAAGCCCTCATTCATTGAGGCTTGATCAAGAGCCTTTTCTCTGCTGGGCACTTTCCTCATCTCTGGGCATACAGCAGTGTACCAACCCAGACCCCCACTTCGTGGAGCTTCTGGTAGGAGAATCAGACAGTCAGCAGGCCGTCATCGAGGACCTCCCATGGGATAGATACCATTAGGGACCGTGGCGCCCAAGAGCAGATCTGATGAGCAGCTGTTTGGCAGAGATCTGAGTGAGTAGGGAAGAAAAATAACGTAATAGATTAAGGGAAAGCATCCGAGCAAACAGGTGTTCTGTTTCTGACACGTAATGTGGATTATAGTAGATGGCCTTTTAAGTGACTATTAAATAGTGTGGTTAGGTTCTGATCATGGAGAAATTCTCTTATATTTGTTGTTTCACCTCTTCATCTGGGTGCAGAGGGAAAAGAAAAAGCCCCAGGCTTGATAGCTTTGTGCCAGCGGAAACACTTCTTTTTTTTGTTCTTAATGTCCCAGGCAGTTTCGCCACTCGGCAGCTACAAAGTACACCTCCCAGGGAAGAAGCAGGCCTTTTCTCTTCATCTGTTTAAATTACCTCCCAAACAGCATTCTTACTTTGAGGCCGCTGCTCTGTGTGAGAGCCTGGTACATCGAGGAGTAACCGTCCTTCCCCCAGCAGGCAGGAGGCTGTGTCACCGTTATGGAAATGGCCAGCGCCTCCTCTACTATTAGAATGCCATGACCAGGATTAAAAGAAGACTGTTGCTCCTCTCCTATTAGTAAAACTAACTTTTTGCTAGTGACTTAGGACAGGGCACAGTCCCATGGTGAACCTGTGAATTTGTCGTTTCTTAGCATTGCTGGGGAAAGTTGAGGTTATAGGCCAGGGCTGGAGGAGAAAAAGGTCAGCACAGCCATCTGTGGGATTGAGATTGAATTCAGCATGTGAGGTGGGGGGACCTGTGTTGCAAGCTTAGGGAACAAATGATTAAAACATGGTCCTTGGCTGGAAGGAACAGAAGTAGGGAGACAGATGCCTGTGGGTTTTGACAAGGCAGGTACAAAGCACTGTGTGGATACGGTACTGGAGTAGCCAGTTGTCACTTTAGGAATAAGGAGGACCTCGCAGAGGCGGTGGCATTGAGCTGAGGGCTTGCATAGTAGGTAAGATGGTGGGGGAGGAAGGGAGCACGGCAGGTTGGGGGGGCCGTGAAAGGAAGGGCATGGCACAAGGCCAGTGCTGCTGTACTCAGCTACCAGTGAGCGTGCTGCTCTGAAGGTGGAATGTTTCGAATGTGAAAGGTACGGTGACAGAGGAAGTCCGCCTGGAAAGAAAAAGGCAGATTGTCAGCCTAAACCACTATGGGTTTGGACTCCCACAGAGCAGAGAGCATGCCAAGCAGATCCAGGAAGGGACGGTGCTCACGAAGGTGAAGGTGGGTTGCTTGAAGGCAGAGAGACCGGTGTCACGGGAGCGTTGACTGGGTGATTGCAGCTGCCCAGGTAAATGGTGACAAGGCCCCTCAGTGCAGCAGGAGGAGGAAGAACCTGTAAGCCCTGGTGGCCAAGTGGGCATAGCATGGAAAGAGCATGAGTAAAGGGACAGGAGTGATGAGTTCCGGTGTGAAGCCAGGGCTATGGGATCTCCATGTGTTGATGGCAGGAAGTCTGTTAGAAACGAGGGTGTGAGGAAACAGGGAGAGAGGTCGGGCCTAGAGAAGGAGGTGTGGGAAGGGTCAGGGATCAGCCTGGAGGAGGTGGGCAGCGGCAGCGAGCTGCCTAGAAGGGCGGGGGCGGGGGGTCGCTGCAGCGTCCTGTCTGGGGCAGGAGAGACTGGGACACCTGCATGGGAGCAAGGGGAAGAGCTGGGTAAATGAAGAGGGACGAACGGTTAAGTCTGAGGCCTAAAGCTGGGGGCAGGCTCCTAACCAAACACAGGGCTTGCCTTGGAAAGGGCAGAGGTGAGCAAAGAGTGTAAGAAGCTGCGATTGGGGGGTGTGGGAGGCAGGTAAAGTCATCGTATTAAGGGTGACTTGTCTTCATCTTAGCAAAGTAAAAGGCAGGGTGCAGGGCTGGGAGTGGGTTTGGGGGCTTGAAGATGGAGCGGGTCAAGAGTCCTCTAAGAACCAAGCAGAGTCTTCCTAAGTCTTGGCAAGGGCCCCTGCAGAGCAGTCCCGCAATCATTTGAAAAATCCAGTGCTGGAAACTACATGGCCTTTCTTTTCTGTCCCATTAGGTGTAGATCAGAAACAAATGGGAGAACAGAAGGAAGAAGAAAAAATATGGGAAGAACACCTGAAAGAACGCAGACAGAGAGAAGAAAGAAGGCAGAACGAGCAGCAAGAGGCTTTAGAAAGGGAACGGAGAGAACTAGAAAAACTGGATCAAGAGCGGGTAATGCCAAGTACACGCAAATTCTCTGCTCCTTTTCCCCTGGTACACCTCCCATAAGTACCTTGCTCTCAGGGACATGGGTTCTTAGTGTGTCCCGAAGTCATAGGAGTGGCAGGTGACTTCGTTTGGTTTGGGGTTTTTTGTTGTTGTTTTTTTTTTTTTACCATACAGCATTATTGCAGTATTATTGACTATATTCCCTGTACAGTACTTCAAATCGTTGTAACTTATTTATTTTATCACTGGAAGTTTTACCTCTTAGTCCCCTTTGTCCATTTCCCCCATTCCTCTACCCACCTCCTCCCTGGCAGCCACCAGTTTGTTCTCTGTATTTGAGTCTGTGTGTTTTGGGTTTGTTGTTTCTTTGTTCATTTGTTTTGTTTTCTAGATTCCACATGTAATTGAAATCATATGGTATTTGTATTTCTCTGACTTATTTCACTTAGCATAATGTCCTCTAGGTCCATCGTGTTGTCACAGATGGTAAGATCTCATCCTTTTATGGCTGAGTAATAGTCCATTGTGTGTATATACCACCTCTTCTTTATCCATTCATCAGTGGATGGACACTTAGGCTGCTTCCATATCTTGGCTGTTGTAAATGCTGCTGCAGTAAACACAGGGGTGTGTGTATCTTTTCAAATTACTGTTTTTGTTTTCTTTGGGTAAATATCCGGGAGTGGAATTACTGGATCATATGGTAATTCGGTTTTTAATTTTTTGAGGACCCGCCATACTGTCCTCCACAGTGGCTGCACAGCGTGCATTCCCACCAGCGGTGCACAGGGTTCCTTTTTCTCCACGTCCTCACCAGCACTTGTTGTTGATTGTCTTTTTGATTTTAGCCACTCTGACAGGTGTGAGGTGATAGCTCGTTGTAGTTCTGATCTGCATTTCCCTGATGATGCGTGATGGGGAGCACCTTTCCATGTGTCCACTGGCCATCTGTGTGTCTTCCTTGGAGAAATGTCTTTTCAGGTCTTCTGCCCATTTTCAATTGGATCATTTGGGTTTTTTGGTGTTGTGTAAGTTCTTTATATATTTTGGATATCAGCCCCTCATTTCATATATCATTTGCAAATATCTTCTCCCACTCAATATGTTGTTTTTTTGTTTTGTTGTTGGTTTCCTTCACTGTGCTAAAGCTTTTTATCTTGATGTAGTCCCAACAGGTTTTTGTTTGTGTTTGGTTTTTTGTTGTTGTTGTTTGCTTTTGTTGCCCTTGCCTCAGAAGACATGTCTAGAAAAACGTTGCTAAGGCCGATATCAGAGAAATTACTGCTTGTGCTCTCTTCTAGGATTTTTGTGGTTTCAGGTTGCACACTTAGGTCTTTAATCCGTTTTGACCTTATTTTTGTTTAAGAAAGTGGTTCAGTTTTCCCAGCACCACTTACTGAAGAGACTGTCTTTTCCCTGTTGTATATTCTTGCCTCCTTTGCCATAGATCAACTGATCATATAAGCATGGATTTATTTCTGGGCTCTCTATTCTGTTCCATTGATCTATGTGTGTATTTTTGTGCCAGTACCATACTGTTTGGATTACTATAGCTTTGTAGTATATCTTGAAATCTGGGATTGTGATACCTCCAGCTTTGTTGTTCTTTTTCAAGATTGCTTTGACTATTTGGGTCTTTTCAGGTTCCATACAAATTTTATACTAAAGTTTAGTATTAAAATCCTGCTGTAGGCATCCCAGTCTTCTTTGCTTAAGAGCACTGAGAAACGCTGTGTATAACGTAGACCTTAGGAGTTTAGCAACAAAGGGGAGCTTTTGCCAGCTTATTTGCATGCATTCTCATCTGGTCCTGGAAACAAGCCATAAAGGAGGTGGGCTTTGCTTTGCTATAGGTCTTCCCATTTCAACTGGGGTTTAAAGAAGACTTTCAGTGTCAGTTAGCTGGGACTAGAGTAACCCAGGGGAAGTGACTGCTGGTCAGCAGTGGCTTCCAGGGGCTCCCCTGCCCTTCTTCTTCCTCTGGTTCTCTTCTGGCTTTCTAGGTCATGATTCTGGTCCCAGGCACATGGGTTACTTTGGCCCCACTTCACACACCTGTTGAGTCTTACTGAAATTCATCTGCTATATGGATGTTCCTTGCACTTCTGGTTAATTTGGTGTAAAGCACAGGATACTTGAGGCAAATTAATCCCTTCCTTCATTGAGATGACCTGCTTGCCCCCCTTTGATAGTAATGACTTCTATTAAAGAAATAGTTCTTTGGCATGCAGGTTGCTCTTAAAGGATCAAAGTTATATTACTATGCCTTTTTTAACACTTACAAGTTGTTGTAATGTATTTGTGTATTTCCTGTGTTGGCACCTGTCTATTCCACAGAGGATGATTGAAGAATCACTGAAGATTGAAATGGAAAAAGAGTTAGAAATGAGTGTTGAAGAAATGAAAGGCAACTCTGTTTGTGGTGAAACTCCTTTAGAGAAATACATGAAAATTATTCAGCAGGATCAAGACCAGGAGACGGCAGATAAGGTGCTGATGCTGTGGACCGGCCTTCTGTGGAGGGGGGTGCCGAGGGATGCTCTGGTTTGTTTGAAAACCGTAGGACCCAAATCTGCCTTCTCCACTGGAGACAAAAAGGTGGAAGCATAGAAAATCCACAGCTCAGATAGAGCCCTGAGTCTTTTTGGTACGTGACACTCTTGACAAAATTTCATCGCATTGCTTTGGTAAAGGTTGAAGAGGTTTTGATTTGTCAAATTTTATAAAAGTTAGGCTGTCTCTCATTTTAAGAACAAGAAAGAAATATAACGAAAGGTCTGTGCATGAATACTGAATGCATTAGTGCTGAGACCTCGATATTTTACTGAAGCCTCACACACTGTGGTGTTGAGAATGAGTAGCAGATAGTTTATTTTGATGTGCTTGCTGAATTTCATGTTTAAAAGTCACCTCTTTTTTAGACTCTTAAATTGCATATGTATCTCAGATTAGTCCTTAGAGAAACCAAAGTGTTGAATAAAACTGATACACATGTAATTTCAAAATTCCTTTTCCCTCTTTGTATCAGAGTTCGAAGAAGGTTGGCAGAGAAGCCTCAGAAGTGGACACACTGCCATCTAGCAACAAAGACGAAAGGTATGGTTTCCTCAATATGGCGTTCCTACACAGACCATTAAGTTGCTGGTGTGTCAACCAAGGGAAGCGTTCAGGTATTTGAGTCTCCCTGTAAGAAATTAGTGAAACAATCAAAATTAGGGACTTCAAAAAAAAATCTGTTGCATTTTTCAATTTGTGAAATTGCTTCTGAGAGAAATTGTAAGCAAGGGCAGAAACCCCACAGAGAAAGAATGTGAACATTATAAAGATCCCTGAATAAACTTGACAAGAATTTAATAAATTAAAATTGTTTTTATCTTTCCCTAATTTAGTTTCACGGGCTTTTCTCATGAAGAACCAGATGACTTTTGGTAACCATATTTGCTGTCCAGCATCTTACCTATATAATGTAACTAAAGGCCTGTGAATTCTCTGTAACGACGAAATTCTCAATAAAAATTTTATGTGTAATCCCATGTGATTTTGTTTTTCATAATTTTATTTGGTATCATAGTATATAAACCAAAAATCATCTAGTCAAGTAACCCCTCTTTAGAATTTTTCCTTTTTAGGCTTTGCATGACACTAGAATGAGTTTTTTTCCTCCCCATTTTTGTCATAGGTTATATTTATTCGAAAACTTCTTGGTCAAATTTCAGGCCTACATTTTGGAAGTTTCAGCTGCGTTCCTTTCCTCTCCAGAGTTGGGCTACCCCCTGTCAAATAGGAGGCCATCTTCCCCAACACTCTCCATCTGATCTGTCCCTGAAAATAAGGACACAGGTCTTTCCATCCCAGGTGTTAGAAATAATACAGTATCGGGGTGCCTGGGTAGCACAGCGGTTAAGCATCTGCCTTCGGCTCAGGGCGTGATCCCGGCGTTATGGGATCGAGCCCCACATCAGGCTCTTCCGCTATGAGCCTGCTTCTTCCTCTCCCACTCCCCCTGCTTGTGTTCCCTCTCTCGCTGGCTGTCTCTATCTCTGTTGAATAGATGGATAAAATCACCTCTGGTCTTCACTTTTCACATCTTTTTCTTGAGAATGAACACAACCCCTTCTTAGATGGTGATAAGAGAAGGTAACATTTCCTGAGCACTTTCTGTGTACCAGGTATAATTTTAAACTTTTATATGTATTAACTCACTTAATTCTTACATCATCCATATGAAGCATGTGTACAATGACTGTCCACATTTTACAGATGAGGAAAGGAGGCACGGAGAAGTTGGTGACTTGATCAGGGTCTCAAAGCTATCAAGTTGCAGAGCCAGGTTGTATATACCCTGGTGGGAGACCAGTGCTGCCTCTAAGCTGGGCTGTTCTGGAGCTGCTCCTGCGGAAGACATCCCACAACTTGCAGTGGGTCGCCCATTGGATATCCCTTTCTAGAGGGACCTTTAGAAACCACACAGCAAACAGATAAGATAACTACACTCCAATGCAGCACCTGCAGAACTTCCAGAAAGGGAGGAGGAAACCCATTTGCTGTTCCCCTTTCTTCATCTTTGCACACCTGTACCTCACAGTCCAGCATCTTGTGTGTGGGAGCATCTTGGAAAAGTTCTTCAGTGACACTGCCAGTATAGTCACCAAAAAGTGCACACAGAACGGCCCTGCGGGTGACCACCCACCCAGTTTCCCTGGACTGGAGGGGTTCCCTGGAACGTGAGACTTAAAGTGCTAACCCATAGTCCCCCAGCTCCTAACATGGGGTGGGTTTGTCTGGTCTTTTCAGTGAGGTCCCAGAGATCATTTCCCTGTACAAGTACAGGCCGGGTTGAATTGGTTTTGCCAGTGATACTAGGTCCCTGAATTCTAACAAAGTGGGAAGGCGATTTTTTTGGTATTTGTTATTGCTTAGGCTTCTAAGGAGTTTTTCACTGAAGTATACCTTTGAAAGTAATTGAAGAAATAAGTCGTCTAGGCATTATCATTATCACACTTAGCATATCAAACATTGAGTCCTATTGCCACCAAGAACTTGGCATCTTTCTTTCAGCACCACCTCATAACGTCTTTTTTTTCTTCCAGCTCTCAGATAAAATTGACCTATAACATTGTGTGAATTTAAGGTATAGAACGTGGTGATGTGGTATACTTACATGTTACAAAACGATGACCGCCACAGCGTGAGCAAACACCCGCATCATGTCACATAATCACCACTCAGGGTGAGAACATAGCAACTTTTAAGTATATGATGCAATATTATTCACTGTAATCACTGTGCTGTACCTGAGGTTTTTTGAATTTACTCATCTTGTAACTGGAAGTGTGTGCTCTTTGACCAACATCTCCCTTCCCCACTTCCCAGCTCCTGGTAACCACCAGTTCAGTCTGTTTCTAGGAGTTCACCTTTTTAAGATTCCCCATGTAAGTGAGAACATACAGTATTTCTATTTCTCTGCCTTATTTCACTTAGCATAACTCCCTCAAAGTATTGTTGCAAGGAGAAGGAGATCCTTCTTTCTCATGGTTCAATGATATTCCATTATGTATATGTGTATACCCTGTATATGTAATACATACAGCACATCATCTTTACTCGTCCATCCCTCCTTGATGGTCACTTAAGTTTACATATCTTGACTATTGTGAATAATATTGCAGTGAACATGGCAGTCCAGATAGCTCTTTAAGAACCTGTTTCCATTTCCTTTGGATAAGTGCCCAGAAGTGGGATTGCTGGATCATAGGATACTTGTATTTTTTAAATTTGGGGGGGAACCTCCATACTATTAACCATAGTGGCTGCACCAATTTATACTCCCACCAACAGTGCACAACCTCACCAACCCTTGTTATCTCTTGTCGTTTTGATGGTTACCAACCTAACTGCTGTGACGTGATGTTTCATTGTGGTTTTGATTTGCATTTCCTTGATGGTTAGTGATATTGAGCACCTTTTATGCACCTGTATGTTGTCTTTGGAAAAATGTCTTTTCAGGGGCGCCTGGCTGGCTCAGTCGGTGGAGCATGCGACTTTTGATCTCAGAGTTGTAAGTTTGAGCCCCAGATTGGGTGTTAGAGATTACTTTAAATAAGTAAAATCTTCAAAAAAAAAAATTCCGTTCCTCTGCCCATTTTTTAATCGAATTGTTTTTTGCTATTCAGTCACATGAGTTCTTTGTATATTTTGGATATTAACCCTTTGCAGATCCTTTCTTCCACTTGGACAGGTTGGCTTTTCAAGTTGTTGATGGTGGCCTTTGCTGTGTGGAAGATTTTTAATTTGATGTAGTCTCACTTGTTTATCTTTGCTTTTGTTGCCTTTCGTTTTTGTGTCAAATCCAAAAAATCATTGCCAAGACTGATGTCAAAGAGCTTACCTGCTGTGTTTTCTTCCAGGAATTTTACCGTTTCAGGTCTTATGTTCAAGTCTTTAATCCATTTTGAATTGCTTTTTGTGTATGGTGTAAGATAGGGATCCAGTTTCATTCTTTTGCATGTGCCTATCCAATTTTCCCAATACCATTTATTGTTGCTTCTTCCCCTTTCCTCTATATATCTTTGTATATTCTTTACTCATTTGTTGTAAATTAATTGATCATATATGAATGCATTTATTTCTGGGCTCTCTTATTGTGTTCCATTGATTTAGTTGTCTGTTTTTATGGCAGTACCTCCCTAGTTTGATTATTATAGCTTTTTACTGTAGTTTGAAATCTGGAAGTGTGATGCTTCCAGCTGAATTCGTTCTTAAGATTAGCTATTTGGAGTTTTACTTATTTTATTTTGTGGTTTCATACAAATTTTATGATTGTTCTTTCTATTTCTGTGAAAGAATGCCTTGGGAATTTTGATAGGGATTGCATTAAATATGTCGATCACTTTGGGGAGTATGAACATTTTAACAATATTCTTCCAGTCCATGAACATGGAATATCTTTCCATTAATTTGTATCTCTAGTTTCTTCGTTGTCTTATGGTTTTCAGATCTTTCGTTTCTTTGATTAAATTTATTCCTAAGTATTCTTTTGGGTGCTATCGTAAATGGTCCTGTTTTCTTAACTTCTCTTCTGATGCTTCATTATTAGCGTATAGAAACACAACAGATTTCTGTATATTGATTTTCTGTTCTGTAGCTTTACTGAATTCATTTCTTGGTTTTAACAGTGTTCTGGTGGAATCGTTAGGGTTTTCTATATATAATTCTATATATAATATGTCTTCTGCAGATGGAGACCATTTTACTATTACGTTTTGATTTGGACAGCTTTTCTCTTCCTTGCCTAATTGCTCTGGCATGGTCTTCAGGTACTGTGTTGGATAAAAGTGGCAAGAGTGGGCGTCCTTGTCTTGTTCCTAATCTTAACAGAAAAACTTGAGGCTTTCCATTGTTGAGTATATTAGCTGTGGGCTTGTGTATGTGGCCTTTATTGTGTTGAGGCATGTTCCCTCTATACTCAGTTTGTTGAGAATTTTTATCATGAAAGGATGTTGAATTTGTGAAATGCTTTTTCTGCATCTAATGGAATGATTATGTGATTTTTATCTTTCATTTTGTTAACGTGTTGTAGAATATTGATTGACTTCCAAATCCTTGAATCCTTACAATAAATTCCACTTGATCATGGTGTATAATCCTTCTAATGTACTGTTGAATTCAATTTGCTAATATTTGGTTGAGGATTTTTTGCTAATATTTGGTTGAGGATTTTTTGCATCTATGTTCATCAGGGATGTTGACCTGTAATTTTATTTTCTTTATAAAGTCCTTATCTAGTTTCATATCAGGTTAATGCTAGCCTTGTAAAATGAATTTGGTAGTGTTCCCTTTTTTTGTTTTTGAGGAGTTTGAGAAGAATTGGAGTTAGTTCTTTCGGAAATGTTTAGTAGAATTCACCAGCGAAGCCATCTGGTCCTGGACTTTTTTTGTGGGGAGAGTTTTGATTACTGCTTTGATCTCCTTACTAGTAATTGGTCTCTTCAGATTTTCTTTTTCTTTTTTTTTCTTTTTTTAAGATTTTATTCATCAGAAAGAGACCATGCACACACACACACACACGTCGGGGGAGGGGCAGAGGGAGAAACAGACTTCCTGCTGAGCAGGGAGCCAGATGTGGGCCTTGATCCCAGGACCCCAGGATCATGACCTGAGCTGACGGCAGACGCTTAACGACTGAGCCACCCAGGCACCCTGGTCTCTTCAGATTTTTCTTTTTTTTTTTTAATTTTTTTTATTATATTATGTTAGTCTCCATACAGTACATCCCTGGTTTCTGATGCAAAGTTCGATGATTCAT
>NC_048238.1:10809493-10923024 GCF_002007445.2 Ailuropoda melanoleuca
TTTTTCTATTCTTTTGAGTGAGGTTGGATGGCTATGTATTTCCCCCTTAGGACTGCCTTTGCAGTATCCCAAAAGTGNCCCATAGGTTTTGGACCGTTGTGTATTCATTCTCGTTGGTCTCCATAAATTGTTTAATTTGTTTTTTGATTTCCTGGTTTATCGAGTCATTCTTGAGCAGGATGGTTCTTAGCCTCCAAGTGTTTGAGTTTCTTCCAGGTTTTTCCTTGTGGTTGAGTTCCAATTTCAGAGCGTTGTGGTCTGAGAATATGCAGGGGATAATTTCAATCTTTTGGTATTGGCTGAGACCTGTTTTGTGTCCCAGAGCATGATCTATTCTTGAGAATGTTCCATGGGCATTTGAATAGAATGAGTATTCTTTGGTTCTGGGGTGTAGTGTTCTATATATATCTATGAGGTCCAACTCGTCGAGTATGGCATTCAAAGCCTTTGTTCTTTTACTGAGTTTTTGCCAGGGTGTTCTGTCTATTTCTGATAGTGGGGTGTTGAGGTCCCCTACTATTACTGTGTTCTTATCTATATGTCTCTTTATTCTGGTGAAGAGTTGGCTTGTGTATCTTGCTGCTCCCCTGTTGGGGGTATATATATTTAAAATTGTCATATCCACTTGTTGGATACATCCTTTAAAAATAATACNTAGTGCCCTTCTGTATCTCTAACTATAGTCTCTAGTTTAAAATCCAATCTATCTGATATAAGAATTGCTACCCCAGCTTTCTTTTGAGGTCCATTTGAGTGAACNGGTGTTGAGGTCCCCTACTATTACTGTGTTCTTATCTATATGTCTCTTTATTTTGGTTAAGAGTTGGCTTGTGTATCTTGCTGCTCCCCTGTTGGGGGCATATATATTAATAATTGTCATATCCACTTGTTGAATACTTCCTTTAAGAATAATATAGTGCCCTTCTGTATCTCTCTCTATGGCCTCTAGTTTAAAATCCAGTCTATCTGATATGAGAATTGCTACTCCAGCTTTCTTTTGAGGTCCATTTGCGTGGAAGATGGTATTCCATCCCTTTACTTTCAGTCTGAATGTATCTTTGGGTTCAAAATGAGTCTCTTGCAGACAGCAAATGGAGGGGTCATTTCTTTTTATCCAATCTGCAACCCTGTGGCATTTTATGGGAGAGTTTAAGCCATTTAGATTGATAGAGATTATTGACAGATATGATTTTAATGATGCCATTTCTCTTTAAAGTCTTTGTATCGGTTGTGACTTGCTGCTCTGTATCACTCTTGGGGCCTTTTTACCTTTATAGAGCCCCCCTTAATATCTCCTGTAGGGCTGGTTTCGTGGTTACGAAATTGGTTAATGATTGGCGATTTTGGAACGTCTCTTTATTTCTCCATCAATTCTGAATGACAGCCTTGCTGGATAAAGGATCGTTGGCTGCATGTTTTTCTCTACGAGCTTTAAAAATGCCCCCCCAAGCCTTTCTCTCATTCCAGGTCTCTGTAGACAGGTCTGACGTAATCCTGATACCTTTGCCTTGGTACGTGAGAAATTTCTTTGCCCTGGCCGCTTTCAATACTGTATCCTTGGATCTAATATTTGCGAATTGCACTATGACATGCCGTGGCGTAGGTTTGTCCTGGTTGAGCTTGGATGGGGTCCTCTCTGCCTCTTGGACACGAATGCTTGTTTCCCTTGCTAGATTAGGGAAGTTTTCAGCTACAATTTGTTCAAATATCTCTTCTAGACCTCTGTTTTTCTCCACCCCCTCAGGGATGCCGATGATTCTGACATTGGAGTGTTTCATTGAGTCAGTGATCTCCCGTAACCTACATTCGTGGGCGTGGATTTTTTTAAGTCCAGATTCTATTTTTGCTTTTTCTCCTAACCCATCCTCCAATTCGCTAATGCGTTCTTCTGCCTCAGTGATCCTGGCTGTCAGAGCCTCTAGTTTTGACTTCATTTGGCTCATGGAATTTTTAATTTCTGTCAGATTCGCTCTCATTTCTGCCCTTAGGGATTCTATNGACAGAGATAGAGACAGCCAGCGAGAGAGGGAACACAAGCAGGGGGAGTGGGAGAGGAAGAAGCAGGCTCATAGCAGAGGAGCCTGATGTGGGGCTCGATCCCATAACACCGGGATCACGCCCTGAGCCAAAGGCAGATGCCTAACCGCTATGCCACCCAGGCGGCCCTCATAGAATTTTTAATTTCTGCCAGATTTGCTCTCATTTCTNAAGAGAGATTGCAGGGTTGTCCAGAGCCCAAGTGTTGACTGGGACCCAGGCCGTGCGCCCTTGTTTTATAGAGATCTTAGGGATGTGGGCTTCTTCCTTAAAGAGTTTATTTATTTATTTGAGAGAGAGAGAGACAGTCAGCAAGAAAGGGAACCCAAGCAGAGGAGTGGGAGAGGAAGAAGCAGGTTCCCGGTGGAGAAGCCCGATGAAGGACTCCTTACGGAGCGTTGTGATCACACCCTAATCCGAAGACAGGTGCTTGGTGACTGCGCCACTCAGGCGCTTAGGGATGTGGGCTTCTTGATTTTTCAGCCTGCCTTCTGGGGGAGGGGCCTGCCGCGCCGATACTCAGGCGACCCCGTTTGGGTAGAGTCTCTGTGTCCCCTGCGAGGGGGGATGGGGATGGGCACACCANGGCACCCTGTGAGCCGGTATTTCCGGGCTTTTGTTCTCTGGCGGCTTTCCCTGGCGGTTTGCTATGCCTCTTCTGAGAGAGCAGCAGCGGCTGAAATTCAGCCTCTGTCTCAGAACAGAGGGATCGCGGATCGTTCTCCACTGATGTTCTGGCCACTTTAACTCTGTTTCTGTTGGTGCTGCTCAACCCTGCAGCATCCCGGGCTGTGCGCCCCACACCCGGCGTCCCAGCCCTCACTTCCATGGCCGGCGCGTCTCTGTCCTTTGTGTTTCTAACACCGCCAGCCGCCCCCGCGCGCTCCCGGACCTCCCGGTCTCAGTCTGGTTCCAGTGAGCGCACCGGACCTCCGATTTTCAGTCTGATGGCGCGCACTCCCCACTTACGGTCCCAGTCTGTTCTGTTGCGGTGCTGGTCCGCGAGGCCGGCCGCTCCCTGTGCAGGTGGCTACCGCTTCCCGGCGCCCGAACGCGGTGGCTCCCTCCCCCTTCCGTCTATCTTCCGATATCTGTGCGCGGTTTCACGGCTCCCCGCTTCGTACCTCGATACTCAGCGCTGGAGATGTTCATTTGTAGAGATCCAGATGTATCTTCCTGCGTCTCAGGCTGATTCCGTGGATATTCCTGCTGGTCTGGTACCTATCCAGCTCAACTCAGGGGACCGGCTGAAAAAGGGGTCCCCTACTCCTCCGCCATCTCCCTATCCTATCTCTTCAGATTTTTCTATTCAT
Organism: Ailuropoda melanoleuca; assembly: GCF_002007445.2. NCBI lineage: Eukaryota > Metazoa > Chordata > Mammalia > Carnivora > Ursidae > Ailuropoda > Ailuropoda melanoleuca. The sequence continues at coordinate 10,812,844 of NC_048238.1, forward strand.
GGTTCAGTTTTGGTAAGTTGTAAGTTTATAGGAATTTATCCATTTCTCTTAGGTTGTCCAGTTTGTTGGGGTATAATTGCTCATAATAATACTTGTGTGGAATCAGTTGTAATGTCTCGTCTTTCATTTATACTTTTATTTGAGTCCTCTTTTTTTTTTTTCCCTTGGTTAATCTAGCCAAAGGTTTTATCTTTTTCAAAAAACTCAGCTATTGGTTCCATTGATCTTTTCTACTGTCTTTTTAGTCTCTAGTTCATTTATTTCTGCTCTGATCTTTGTATTTCCTTCCTTCTGCTAGTTTTAGGCTTAGTTTTTCTTTTTGCAGTCCTTGAGATGTAAAGGTAGGTTTTGTATTTGAGCTCTTCCTTGTTTCTTAATGTAGGCATTTACTGCTATAAACTCCCTCTTAGAAGAGCATTTACTGCATCCCAGAAGTGTTGGTATGTTATGTTTCTCTTTTCGTTTGTCTCAAGATGTTTTTTTATTTCTCTTTCTTTGACCGATTTGTTGGTCAAGAACATGTTGTTTAATTACTATGTGTATTTTCCAGCTTTATTCTTACAATTGGTTTCTAGTTTTACACCATTACGGTTGACATGATTTCAGACTTCTTAAATTTCTTGACTTGTTTTGTGGCCTAACGTATGATGTGTCCTGGAGAATGTTCTGTGTATGCTTGAGAAGAATGTATATTCTGCTCCTGTTTGATGTGTGAAAATTAATAAAGGGAAATTTTACTTAGGATGGAGTTGGGAAGCCCTGTAGGGGGGAGTTCTCCCACACATGAATTTTCCATTGGAGCTTACTTCATTCCTATGCCAGAAAAAGTTCACTTTATTGCTCCAGCAGGAGGAAGGAAGAGTTTCTAGCTCAGCTACAGCCTACCCAATGAGAAACTGCAGCAGTTCAGCCAGTAAGTAACCATGACCACCCTAAATTCTTGTTTTTCTCCAATAGACTTTCATTCAAAGCAGCCCCTCCAACTTCCTCCTTTTTCTCTATAAAGTAATGTTCCTTTCTGTTGTGCACCCTTTGCCCTAGCTTGCATGTTCTGACTTGCCATTCCTCTGCTATTCCTGAATAAACTCATTTTGCCAGTAAAATAACTTGCTATTTTATTTTTAAAGTTCACATTACTTGGTGATCAGAAGTAGGATCTGGGGAGGAGGTTAAGATGGCGGAGGAGTAGGGGACCCCTTTTTCAGCCGGTCCCCTGAGTTGAGCTGGATAGGTACCAGACCAGCAGGAATATCCACGGAATCAGCCTGAGACGCAGGAAGATACATCTGGATCTCTACAAATGAACATCTCCAGCGCTGAGTATCGAGGTACGAAGCGGGGAGCCGTGAAACCGCGCACAGATATCGGAAGCTAAACAGAAGGGGGAGGGAGCCGCCGTGTCAGGGCGCCGGGAAGCGGTAGCCACCTACAAGGGGGAGCGGACAGACCGCGGACCCGCACACTTGAGACAGCAGGCTGAGAAGGGAGCTCCGGGAGCGCACGCGGGACGGCTGGCGGTTGGCGGGCCACCTGCACGGGGGAGCAGGCGGACTCGCGGACAGCACCCGTGAGACACCAGACTGAGACGGGGAGCTCCGGGAGCCCGCGCGGGGCGGCTGGCGGCGGGCGGGGTTGGAAACACAAAGGACAGAGACGTGCCGGCCCTGGAAGTGAGGGCTGGGACGCCGGGTGTGGGGCGCACAGCCCGGGATGCTGCAGGGTTGAGCAGCACCAACAGAAACAGAGTTAAAGTGGCCAGAACATCAGTGGAGAACGATCCGCGATCCCTCTGTTCTGAGACAGAGGCTGAATTTCAGCCGCTGCTGCTCTCTCAGAAGAGGCATAGCAAACCGCCAGGGAAAGCCGCCAGAGAACAAAAGCCCGGAAATACCGGCTCACAGGGTGCCCATCCCCATCCCCCCTCGCAAGGGACACAGAGACTCTACCCAAACAGGGTTTTCTGAGTACCTGCAGGCAGGCCCCTCCCCCAGAAGGCAGGCTGAAAAATCAAGAAGCCCACAACCCGGAGCGCCTGAGTGGCGCAGTCACCAAGCACCTGTCTTCGGATTAGGGTGTGATCACAACGCTCCGTAAGGAGTCCTTCATCGGGCTTCTCCACCGGGAACCTGCTTCTTCCTCTCCCACTCCTCTGCTTGGGTTCCCTTTCTTGCTGACTGTCTCTCTCTCTCTCAAATAAATAAATAAACTCTTTAAGGAAGAAGCCCACATCCCTAAGATCTCTATAAAACAAGGGCGCACGGCCTGGGTCCCAGTCAACACTTGGGCTCTGGACAACCCTGCAATCTCTCTTCATCAGAATGACGAGAAGGAGAAGTCCCCCCCAGCAAAGAAAAGATAATGAGTCTGTGGCCTCTGCCACAGAATTGGCCTCGGCCACAGAATTAATACATATGGATGTATCCCAATTATCAGAAATGGAATTCAGAGCAACAATGGTCAAGATGATGAGTAAACTTGAAAAAAGCATCAGAGAAAGCGTTGCTGAGAATATAGAATCCCTAAGGGCAGAAATGAGAGCGAATCTGACAGAAATTAAAAATTCTATGAGCCAAATGCAGTCAAAACTAGAGGCTCTGACGGCCAGGGTCACCGAGGCAGAGGAACGCGTTAGCGAATTGGAGGATGGGTTAGTAGAAGAAAAAACGAAAATAGAAGCTGGTCTTAAAAAAATCCACGCCCACGAATGTAGATTACGGGAGATTACTGACTCTATGAAACGATCCAATGTCAGAATCATCGGCATCCCTGAAGGGGTGGAGAAAAACAGAGGTCTAGAAGAGATATTTGAACAAATTGTAGCTGAAAACTTCCCTAATCTAGCAAGGGAAACAAGCATTCGTGTCCAAGAGGCAGAGAGGACCCCATCCAAGCTCAACCAGGACAAACCTACGCCACGGCATGTCATAGTGCAATTCGCAAATATTAGATCCAAGGATACAGTATTGAAAGCGGCCAGGGCAAAGAAATTTCTCACGTACCAAGGCAAAGGTATCAGGATTACGTCAGACCTGTCTACAGAGACCTGGAATGAGAGAAAGGCTTGGGGGGGCATTTTTAAAGCTCTTTCAGAGAAAAACATGCAGCCAAGGATCCTTTATCCAGCAAAGCTGTCATTCAGAATTGATGGAGAAATAAAGACGTTCCAAAATCGCCAATCATTAACCAATTTCGTAACCACGAAACCAGCCCTACAGGAGATATTAAGGGGGGCTCTATAAAGGTAAAAAGGCCCCAAGAGTGATACAGAGCAGCAAGTCACAACCGATACAAAGACTTTAAAGAGAAATGGCATCATTAAAATCATATCTGTCAATAATCTCTATCAATCTAAATGGCTTAAACTCTCCCATAAAACGCCACAGGGTTGCAGATTGGATAAAAAGACATGACCCATCCATTTGCTGTCTACAAGAGACTCATTTTGAACCCAAAGATGCATTCAGACTTAGAGTAAGGGGATGGAGTACCATCTTCCACGCAAATGGACCTCAAAAGAAAGCTGGAGTAGCAATTCTCATATCAGATAGACTGGATTTTAAACTAGAGGCCATAGAGAGAGATACAGAAGGGCACTATATTATTCTTAAAGGAAGTATTCAACAAGTGGATATGACAATTATTAATATATATGCCCCCAACAGGGGAGCAGCAAGATACACAAGCCAACTCTTAACCAAAATAAAGAGACATATAGATAAGAACACAGTAATAGTAGGGGACCTCAACACCCCACTATCAGAAATAGACAGAACACCCTGGCAAAAACTAAGCAAAGAATCAAAGGCTTTGAATGCCATACTCGACGAGTTGGACCTCATAGATATATATAGAACACTACACCCCAGAACCAAAGAATACTCATTCTATTCAAATGCCCATGGAACATTCTCAAGAATAGATCATGCTCTGGGACACAAAACAGGTCTCAGCCAATACCAAAAGATTGAAATTATCCCCTGCATATTCTCAGACCACAACGCTCTGAAATTGGAACTCAACCACAAGGAAAAACCTGGAAGAAACTCAAACACTTGGAGGCTAAGAACCATCCTGCTCAAGAATGACTCGATAAACCAGGAAATCAAAAAACAAATTAAACAATTTATGGAGACCAACGAGAATGAATACACAACGGTCCAAAACCTATGGGATACTGCAAAGGCAGTCCTAAGGGGGAAATACATAGCCATCCAAGCCTCACTCAAAAGAATAGAAAAATCTAAAATGCAGTTTCTATATTCTCACCTCAAGAAACTGGAACAGCAACAGAGGGACAGGCCTAACCCACTGACAAGGAAGGAGTTGACCAAGATTAGAGCAGAAATCAATGAATTAGAGACCAGAACCACAGTAGAGCAGATCAACAGGACTAGAAGCTGGTTCTTTGAGAGAATCCATAAAATTGATAGACCACTGGCAAAACTTGTCCAAAAACAAAGAGAAAGGACTGAGATTATTAAAATTATGACTGAAAAGGGAGAGGTCACGACCAGCACCATTGAAATTGCAAGGATTATTAGAAACTTTTATCAACAGCTATATGCCAAAAAACTAAACAATCTGGAAGAGATGGAGGCCTTCCTGGAAACCTATAAACTACCAAGACTGAAACAGGAAGAAATAGATTTCTTAAATAGGCCAATTAACTATGAAGAAATTGAGTCAGTGATAAACAACCTTCCAAATAATAAAACTCCAGGCCCAGACGGTTTTCCTGGGGAATTCTACCAAACATTCAAAGAAGAAATAATACCTATTCTCCTAAAGCTATTTCAAAAAATAGAAACAGAAGGAAAGCTACCAAACTCATTCTATGAGGCTAATATTACCTTGATCCCCAAACCAGGCAAAGACCCCCTCAAAAAGGAGAATTACAGACCGATTTCTCTAATGAATATGGATGCCAAAATCCTCAACAAGATCCTTGCTAATAGAATCCAACAGTACATTAAAAGGATTATCCATCATGACCAAGTGGGATTCATACCTGGGATGCAAGCATGGTTCAACACTCGCAAATCAATCAATGTGATACATCATATCAACAAGAAAAGACTCAAGAACCATATGATCCTCTCAATTGATGCAGAAAAAGCATTTGACAAAATACAGCATCCTTTCCTGATTAAAACCCTTCAGAGTGTAGGAATAGAGGGTACATTTCTCAATCTCATAAAAGCCATCTATGAAAAGCCTACTGCAAGCATTATTCTCAATGGGGAAAAGCTGGAAGCCTTTCCCTTAAGATCAGGAACACGACAAGGATGCCCACTCTCGCCACTATTATTCAACATAGTACTAGAAGTCCTTGCAACAGCAATCAGAAGACAAAAAGGGATCAAAGGTATCCAAATCGGCAAAGAAGAAGTCAAACTGTCTCTCTTTGCAGATGACATGATACTCTATATGGAAAACCCAAAGGAATCCACTCCCAAACTATTAGAAGTTATAGAACAATTCAGTAAGGTGGCAGGATACAAAATCAATGCCCAGAAATCAGTTGCATTTCTATACACGAATAACGAGACTGAAGAAAGAGAAATTAGGGAATCCATCCCATTTACAATAACACCAAAAACCATGCGTTACCTTGGAATTAACTTAACCAGAGACGTAAAGGACCTATATGCTAGAAACTATAGATCACTTTTGAAAGATATTGAGGAAGACATAAAAAGATGGAAAAATATTCCATGCTCATGGATTGGAAGAATTAACATAGTTAAAATGTCCATACTACCCAGAGCAATCTACACTTTCAATGCTATCCCGATCAAAATACCGAGGACATTTTTCAAAGAACTGGAACAAATAGTCCTTAAATTTGTATGGAACCAGAAAAGGCCCCGAATCTCCAAGGAACTGTTGAAAAGGAAAAACAAAGCTGGGGGCATCACAATGCCGGATTTCGAGCTGTACTACAAAGCTGTGATCACAAAGACAGCATGGTACTGGCACAAAAACAGACACATCGACCAATGGAACAGAATAGAGAACCCAGAAATGGACCCTCGGCTCTTTGGGCAACTAATCTTTGATAAAGCAGGAAAAAACATCCGGTGGAAAAAAGACAGTCTCTTCAATAAATGGTGCTGGGAAAATTGGACAGCTACATGCAAAAGAATGAAACTTGACCACTCTCTCACACCATACACAAAAATAAACTCCAAATGGATGAAAGACCTCAATGTGAGACAGGAATCCATCAAAATTCTAGAGGAGAACATAGGCAACAACTTCTATGACATCGGCCAGAGCAACCTTTTTCACGACACATCTCCAAAGGCAAGAGAAATAAAAGATAAAATGAACTTATGGGACTTTATCAGGATAAAGAGCTTCTGCACAGCCAAGGAAACAGTCAAAAAAACTAAGAGACAGCCCACGGAATGGGAGAATATATTTGCAAAGGACACCACAGATAAAGGACTGGTATCCAAGATCTACAAAGAACTTCTCAAACTCAATACACGAGAAACAAATAAACAAATCATAAAATGGGCAGAAGATATGAACAGACACTTTTCCAATGAAGACATACAAATGGCTAACAGACACATGAAAAAATGTTCAAAATCATTAGCCATCAGGGAAATTCAAATCAAAACCACACTGAGATACCACCTTACGCCAGTTAGAATGGCAAAGATAGACAAGGCAAGAAACAACAATTGTTGGAGAGGATGTGGAGAAAGGGGATCCCTCCTACATTGTTGGTGGGAATGCAAGTTGGTACAGCCACTCTGGAAAACAGTGTGGAGGTCCCTTAAAAAGTTAAAAATTGAACTACCCTATGACCCAGCCATTGCACTACTGGGTGTTTACCCCAAAGATACAGACGTAGTAAAGAGAAGGGCCATATGCACCCCAATGTTCATAGCTGCATTGTCCACAATAGCCAAATCATGGAAGGAGCCGAGATGCCCTTCAACAGATGACTGGATTAAGAAGCTGTGGTCCATATATACAATGGAATATTACTCAGCTATCAGAAAGAACGAATTCTCAACATTTGCTGCAACATGGACGGCACTGGAGGAGATAATGCTAAGTGAAATAAGTCAAGCAGAGAAAGACAATTATCATATGATTTCTCTCATCTATGGAACATAAGAACTAGGAGGATCGGTAGGGGAAGAAAGGGATAAAGAAAAGGGGGGTAATCAGAGGGGGGAATGAAACATGAGAGACTATGGACTGTGAGAGGCAAACTGAGGACTTCAGAGGGGAGGGGGTGGGGGAAGGGGATAGCCTGGTGATGGGTAGTAGGGAGGGCACGTATTGCATGGTGCACTGGGTGTTATACGCAACTAATGAAGCGTCAAACTTTACATCGGAATCTGGTGATGTACTGTATGGTGATTAACACAATATAATAAAATAAAATTAAAAAAAAAAAAAAGAAGTAGGATCTGAAGGAGATGAACCCCTGAGGAACTAACAACCCTCAGAACTGTGTGTGGTACCCACTTGAGCCGTTTGTGCTCTCCACTTCCCCGACTCGTCTCTTTTCTTTCAGTTGGGTAGATCTCCTCTCAGATTCTAGCTCCCTCCCTTGGTTGAGCTCTCTGACTTGATTCGGTATCTGTTTTGGTTTTTATGAAGGCACCACCCTACCTGGTGAGCACTCTTTGGTTTTTGTTTGTCCTGTTCGTTTGCTGCACCTTCTTGGTAAGTAACCTATCCTGTTCAAACGGGGGAAACACATGATTCCCAGTGTTTCTGAACAACTGTTAGAAAACAGGGTCCCTTGTAGTTAAGACACTTTAGGGAATCTAAAGGCAAGATGGGTTTGCCCTAGTCTTTGGACCAGGCTCTTGGCCTTTGTGGAAAATAGGCAGACTTTTGGATAATTTGGAATTGTAATGGCCATTCTGGGGAAACTCTGACTTACATAAATCCACCTTAAGCGGCACCCTTAAAAAGAGAGGTTCCCAACCCTCTCAGAGACAATGGAGTGCATTCTTTGGTATGCAGAAGCTTCTAAAAGACAAAATGATTTAAAAAACAGCTCTATAAAGGATCCTTAACAGCATGCAAATAACAATCTTCCATGAAAAAACAAAACAAAGGTTGGCCTTCTGAGTGGGTAACTTTAACTTAATCTGTCTTCCAGAAACATAGTTTGGATCCAGCTGTTCTTTGAGTTTTGTACTTGAGACATGGCTAAGGTTTTTTGTTATTTTAATTTATTTATTTGACAGAGCACAAGCAGGGGGAGCAGGAGAGGAAGAAGCAGACTCCCTGCTGAGCGGGGAGCCCAATGTGGGGCTTGATCCCGGGACCCTGGGATCATGACCTGAGCCAAAGGCAGAAGCCCAACCGACTGAGCTACCCAGGTGCCCCTGTTTTGTTTTGTTTTGTTGTTTAAACAGAAGCTCTTAAGAGCTCTGTGTTTGTCTGTTTACGTATGTCTACATTTTTCTACTTACAGATAGTATTGCCAAAGTTAATTTGTAAATAGCTCTATTTAATTGGCTTAAAGAAAAATAAGTGCATATATAAATTAAGTAAACTAACCCAGATGTTTTTTGGGTTCACGTGTTCCAGGATAATCAGTAAATAGAAGCTAGTTTATTAGTTTAATTAAGACAGATATGTCTTAGATTATCAATATTGACTATAATGCAAACATACAACTTTTATTCTACCTGGGTTTATTAGTCAGTAAAGTTAATGCTATCTCTACTGCAAAATCTGTCAGCAATAAAATTTGGTTAAGACGATGGCTGGCATTGTCTAATGTCTCATGAAGTTTTTGTGAGTGATCTAAACATAATTGGTGGGAATAGCATGACTAGATAAACGAAAATGGGGTAAGAGTTTTTAGGTGCAGTAATTATGTTTTTATGGCATGTGTGGTTAAAAATAGCTTCCCCAGATCTTTTTTGGTAACTCTAAACTTGAGAGTTTTGCTGAGTTAAATTAAATGATGGAATTTCATTGAATATCTGGATAATTTTTTAAACAAGGTAAAATACTAAAACATTACTGAACATACATTTATCCACTTTTGGCTTCTTATTACAGAGAAACTAAAGGTGTTTGGGTCTACTAGTGAACACACTTCATGCCATGCTGAGAAAATGTTCTATGATAAAAGCACATGGTTCTAGAAATGATAAAATGTATTTATAAATTTGCCAGTCCACAATTGCTTACATTTTAGTTTTTGCTGGGAATTAAGGATTCTAAGGGTTAAGAATTCTAAATACATGTAAAAATACAACTGCTAGAAACAATGCATGAAAGAAAACAGCTATAAATGAAAAGTGTGCAAAGAAAGTAGAATGTGTGTTTTTGGTATAAGAAGGTGTGAGAAACGGACGTGTATTTTGTCGAGCAAAATGAAAGTGATTTTATCCTAAAGGAAAGCTGGCTGTTTCGGAAAGGGAAAGAACAAAGGGCAAACTGAAGTGGACAAAAAAGTTGTAGGAGGTTTGTGGAAAAGGGATCTTGGGAAAGGTATTTTATATGCAATCAAGCTGGCTAAGATTAAAATGAATTCATTTAAAACTGAGTTTTAATAAATCAAAAGTATCATGGGGTGTCCCGGTGGCTCGGTCAGTTAAGCGTCCGACTCTTGGTTTTGGTTGGGTACTGATCTCTTGGCTCGTGAGATGGAGCCCCACGTTAGGCTCCATGCTCAGCAGGAGTCTGCTTGAATATTCTCTCCCTCTGCCCCTTGCCTTGCTCAGTCTTTCTCTCTCTCGGTCTCTAGCTCTCTCTCTCAAATAAATAAATACATCTTTAAAAGAAATTAAGTATCCTGGTACAAAATTAAAATTTGTGGTTTTTTGTCTCTGTTTAAAGGAAAAGGTTTCTTACATTATTGGTCTGCTTTTCTTTTTTAATTCAAGTTAGGTAACATATAGGATAGTATTGGTTTCAGGAATAGAATTTAGTGATTCATCTCTTACATATAACACCCAGGAATCGTCCCAACCAGTGCCCTCCTTAATGCCCATCACCCATTTAGCCCATCCCCCTACCCACCTCCCCTCTAGCAACCCTCAGTTTGTTCTCTACAGTTAAGAATCTCCTACAGTTTGCCTCCTTCTCTGTTTTTTATCTTCCTTTTCCTTCCCTTCCCCTATGTTCATCTGTTTTGTTTCTTAAATTCCACATATGATTGTATGGTATTTGTCTTTGACTGACTTATTTCACTTAGCATAACACACTCTAGTTCCATCCGTGCTGTTGCAAATGGCAAGATTTCATTCTTTTTGATGGCTAAGTAATATTCCATTGTATATACATACCACAGTTTATTTTTTAAGATAGAGGGGGGGCGGGCGAGGGACTCTTAAGCAGGTCCCATACCCAGCATGGAGCCCAACACAGGGCTCCATCTCTTGACCCTGAGATCATGACCTGAGCTGAAATCAAGAGTCGGACACTTAACCAACTGAGCCACCCTGGTGCCCCCATATACCACATCTTTTTTGTCCATTCATTGGTTGATGGACATCTGGGCCCTTTCCATAATTTGGCTATTGTTGATAGTGGTGTTATAAACATTGGGGTGCATGTGCCCTTCTGAATCAGCATTTTTGAATCCTTTGGATGAATACCTTGTAGTGCAGTTGCTGAGTCATAGGGTAGCTCTGTTTTTAACTTTTTGAGGACACTCCATACTGTTTTCTAGAGTGGCTGCACCAGTTTGCATTCCCACCAACAGCGCAAAAGTGTTCTGCATCCTCGCCATCATCTGTTTCCTGAGTTCTTAATTACAGCCATTCTGACAGGTGTGAGGTGCTATCTCATTGTGGTTTCGATTTGCATTTCCCTGATGCTGAGTGATGTTGAGCATCTTTTCATGTGTCTGTTGACCATCTGTGTGTCGTTTTTGGACAAATGTCTGTTCGTATCTTCTGTCCATTTTTTATTTGGATTATTTGTTTTTCGGGTGTTGAGTTGTATCAGTTCTTTGTATATTCTGCATACTAACATTTTTTTAAAGATTTTATTTATTTATTTGACAGAGACAGCCAGCGAGAGAGGGAACACAAGCAGGGGGAGTGGGAGAGGAAGAAGCAGGCTCATAGTGGAGAGCCTGACGTGGGGCGCGACCCCACAATGCAGGGATCACGCCCTGAGCCGAAGGCAGACGCCCAACCGCTGTGCCACCCAGGCGCCCCTCTGCATACTAACATTTTATCACATATGTCATTTGCAAATATCTTCTCCCATTCTGTCAGTTGCCTTTTAGTGTTGTTGATTGTTTCCTTCACCATGCAGCAGCTTTTTATCTTGGTGAGGTCCCAACAGTTCATTTTTGCTTTTGTTTCCCTTGCCTCCAGAGATGTGTCTAGTAAGAAGGTGCTACAGCTGAGGTCAAAGAGGTTGCTGCCTGTTTTCTCCTCTAGGATTTTGATGGTTTCCTGTCTCACATTTAGGACTTTCTGAATTTATTTTTGTGTGGTGTAAGAAAGTGGTCCAGTTTCATTCTTCTGCATGTAGCTATCCAATTTTCCCAACACCATTTGTTGAAGAGACTGTCTTTTTTCCACTGGATATTCTTTCCTTCTTTGTCGAAGATTAGTTGACCATGTAGTTCTGGGTCCATTTCTGGGTTCTCTATTCTGTTCCATGGAGCCATGTGTCTGCCTTTGTGCCAGTACCATACTGTCTTGATGATCACAGCTTTGCAATAGAGCTTGAAGTCTGGGATCATGATGCCTCCTGCTTTGTTTTGTTTTTTCAACATTAGTTGGCTATTCAGGGTCTATTCTGGTTCCATATAAATTTTAGGATTGTTTGTTATAGGTCTGTGAAAAACGCTGGTGTAATTTTGATCAGAATTGCTTTGAATGTGTAGATTGCTTTGGGTAGTATAGACATTTTAACAAAATTTGTTCTTCCAATCCATGAGCATGGAATGCTTTTCATCTGTTTGTATCACCTTCAATTTCTTTCATCAGTGGTCTATAGTTTTCAGTGTACAGATCTTTCACCTCTTTGGTTAGGTTTATTCCTAGGTATCTTATAGTTTTTGGTGCGATTGTACATGGGATCGCTTCCTTGATTTGTCTTTCTGCTGCTTCATTATTGGTGTACAGAAATGCAACAGATTTCTGCACATGGATTTTATATCCTGTGACTTTGCTGAATTCATATATGAGTACTAGCAATTTTTTGGTGGAGTCTTTGGGGTTTTCTACATAGAATGTGATGTCATCTGTGAAGAATAAAGGCTTGACTTCTTCCTTGACCATTTGGATGCCTTTTGTTTCTTTTTGTTGTCTGATTGCTGAGACTAGGACTTCTAGGGCTATGTTGAATAACAGTGGTACATTATTGGTCTGTTCTTAAAAAGAAATTGGAAACAAAGTTTCTTTACTTTAAATGTAATCTGCTTGGGAAACAAAGATTCTGTGTTTTATCTTTTTCTTTGTGGAAGTCACTTTTTATTTTTTATTATTTTTTTCATCATTTTTCCCCCAAATTTTTATTTAAATTCTAGTTAGTTAACATATAGTGTGATATTGGTTTCAGGAGTAGAATTCAGTGATTCATCACTTAATATATTCACACCCCGTACTCATCATCACAAGTGCCCCATTTAGTCCATCCCTCACCCTCTGTTTTATCTTGATCAGATCTTTGATTACTTAGAAAAGCTGAGTGTTGTCTCTTCAAAAAGAGTTACAGCTTTTGAACCTGTGTGATCTATATTTATACTTGGAATCTTTTTGTCAGTCTAGGTAAGTAGATAATTAAGTATTGTTTTATAATTTTCTGTAACCCTGTTACCCAAGTGTCCAAACCTTTTGATATATTTTTTTCAAACCTTTTGATATTCTTGACAAACTTCTCAAAATTAAAGTTTTAAATGAAATTTTTTTGGCCTCAAACTCAATTTCTAGTGGATCCCTGGAACATCTCAAAATATTCTCTCTTTATAAAAACAGAGATGTTACACTAATTTGATATGATAGGCTCATTTGATATGTTAAATTACATGGGAAGCATTGTCCAATTAGGAATACTAAGCCTTCCTTATTTTGTGTTTGTATAGGTGTGTGTTAATGTGTGTGTTCCAAAAATTACATGAAACTTTTAAAAATTCTGATATGTCCTGCTACAGTGTTATCAATCATAATTTTAAAATGTATGTCACAGATAAAGAAGATGTAGTGTGTATATATATAGACGAACACACAGTGGAATATTAGTCATCAAAAAATGAAATCTTGCCGTTTACAAGGACATGGGTGGAACTAGAAGGTATTATGCTAAGCAAAATAAGTCAATCAGAGAAAGACAATTATACGATTTCACTGATATGTGGAATTTAAGAAACAAAACAGAGGAGCATAGAGGAAGGGAGGGAAAAATAAAATAAGGCATGGTCAGAGAAGGGAGACAAACCATAAGAGACTCTTAACCATAGGAAACAAACTGAGGGCTGCTGGAGGGGAGAGGGTCAGGAAGATGGGGTAACAGGAGGATGGGCATTAAGAAGGACACTTGATGGAATGAGCACTGGGTGTTCTATACAACTGTGACGAATCACTGAACTCTACCTCTGAAACTAATACCCTGTATGTTAATTAATTGAATTTTTGAAAAATAGTAACTAATTTGTCAAATGCATTAGTAACTAGTTAAAATAAATAAAATGTATGTAACAGAATGAACCATATTGACTTGTCAGTTGTATCACTGGTCTTTTAGGTATGTGTATGTGAGTGAACTCTTACCAGATCTTTACTTGTGGCCATTTTTAAGTCTTTGGTCATTTACAGTTATTGTTTTACTCTGATGCTTTTATGACAAATGTTTCTACAGAAGTGTTTCATCTTCAAAGAGATTCATGAAGAAGGAATTTGACAGGTGCTCTAGAATACAGGTTTTCAATTACTTTAAGATCATAACATTGAACTGGGTAAGAATTTCTAAAACTCTACTGGAAAACTGCTTTAATGTTTTGTTTTCCAGATTTGAAGGACCCTCCCCCCTTTTCCCCTTCTCTTAAGCTGTCTGTAACTTAAAATAATTTGGTACCAATGATTGAAGCATTTATCTTTTTTTCCTTACCTGATCCCTCCAGAATTCTGAAACTCATATTAAATAGTCTTCTTTTCCGTGACAATATATTTGCATAAGTTCAGTGAGAATCTGTTCTTTTTGTATCAGGGTGTCCAGTACACCCAGCCCCCTGTGTCCTTTGATCCACAGTTGCCTCAGTTTTGCAAAAGCCCAATCAAGTCCGCAGGGAATAATCCCACTTCGGTAGGACAGGCTTGCACAGCGCACTGTTGGGAGATGAAAGCATCGTCATAATCTGCAGCCCAGAGATTTTGTCACTGGGAAAGACACCTCCAGAAAGACACTTCAGCCCCATGGAGAGGCCCTGTCAGGGACTGTTAACCACCGCTTGTGCTGCCAGCCATCAAGGAATATACTCTGGATCCAGGTATCACGACTAAGCAAGTCCCAGACCCTGACTGGACACACACTGTCTGGTGACCTGAAAGTAAAGATTCCGGAAGTTGAAACAGATGGAGCTAAAGGAGACTGCTTTCCCACAGTGACCAACCAGGCCTGTATGCCTTTTTCTTGCTGTTGCTGCTTATTTAATTTCTTCCTCTCTTGTTCAGGAGGACAACGTTCTGATCCATGTTTCCCAATCTGTTGCAAAAACGGGAAACCTGTCTGACTGTCGAATCCGTCCAGAAACAGATAGGTTCATTATGTCAGAGATCCCTTGGTCTTATGTGTCGCCAGTTGTCTTAGTCCCAAATACCACTGTTGATTACACCCGCAAGTCTGTGGGTGTTAGCTATCGGATTAGGCTATTTACAGCCAGGTGTTCTCACACCTTGTTTCAAACTTCCTCTAACCGTAACTGTACTAGTCCAGCCCAACACTTGCACCTTTGCCAATCGAATGACATTTGCACCCCCCACATTCTTTTCCCTATCTAAATACGATCCATTCCCCTGCAAGGGAGATGCGGATGGGCTAATTCCTCTTTGCAAGGCTTTCAGAAAAGACCCTTTCAGGATGGGATGGTACCTCACAGAACGTCGTGCCAATTCCTCTGATTCCTGCCTTGAAAAAGTCAATCGGGGGGCGCCTGGGTGGCTTAGTCGGTGAAGTGTCTGCCTTCAGCTCTGGTCATGATCCCAGGGTCCTGGAATCGAGCCCCACGTCAGGCTCCCTGCTCAGTGGGGAGTCTGCTTCTCCCTCTCCCTCTGCCTCTCCCCCCATGGCTCATGCTCTCTCTCTCTTTCTTTCTTTCTTTTTCTGTCTCGGAGAACTCTGTACCCCACCTGGTTTCATTTTTGTCTGTAGTGGATGGCATTTCCCATGGGCAGTGTTTAGATAGCTGGAGAGTTGGAGGTCAGCCCTTATTGGGACGTTTAACTGTCCCTGTCGACATCCATAATAAGTCAGAAGCCTCCCCCGTTAGCCCACCCCACTAAACCTCCATAGCCCCCTGAAACGGGACCTTCCAGGAGCCGTACATGGCTGCCACGGGTGGGCCTCTGTTGGGAGAGCTAACCTGCCCCACCACCAAAGCAGCAGCCCTCCAGCAATGATCCCTTGACTCGTTGGGTGATGTAGTTCTGGACACATAGCCCTGGATTCCCTACTTGATACACAAGGAGGTAATTGTGCAATCGCAGATACTCCCTGTTGCACATGGGGAGATGCTCTGGATCGGTAGAAATCCAATTATACAGAGTCAGGGAGCAAGCGCGGTGGTTGTAGCAAGTTTTACCTGATTCTCCATGGTCCTTTGATCTGTTCAGTTGGCTACCTTCAGGCCTAGGGTCCTAGTTCAGAGCCATAATATAATTTGGAATTGTCATGCTACTTTTTTTTTTTTAAGATTTCTATTAGAGAGCGAGTGCGAGCAGGGGGAGGGACAGAGGGAGAGGGAGAGAGAGAATCTCAAGAAGACTCTGTGCTGAACATGGACCCCAATGCTGGGCTTAATCTCATGACCCTGAGATCGTGAGCTGAGCTGAAGTCAAGAGTTGGACACTTAACTGACCGAGCCACCCAGGCGCCCCTGTCCTGCTACTTTTAATTCTACTCTGTTAAGTTTTGTACCTGTGGCCTGCCAAACCTTTGTAGAAATGATGTACCCAACAAGGTGACGCTGGCTCAGTGCCTTGAGCTGATCTCACGTGTACAACCTTGACAAGATACAGCTTGTGGATGGGAAATGCCCGGGAGTTCTCCCTCCTAACCTTCTTGTTACTCAAATGGGGTCTTAAATGGTTTGTAACTGCTCTGTATTTTCCCTCTGATGTGGGACATGATAACCGGGAAAAAACAGTTAATACAGAGAACTCAACTCTTGATCAGTTATGCTTTTGGAGAAAGATCTTGATCAAAAGGGGGAAATGTGGAAATAAGGGAAACTTGATTTAGAATGGAGTCCGAAAGCCCTGGAGGGGAAGCTGTCACACACACAAACTTTCTATCACAGCTTACTTCGTATTCCCAGGCAGGAAGAAGTTCACTTGGCTGCCTCAGCAGAAGGAAGGTTTTCTCCTTGCCCGGCAATTGCCACCCTGAACTCGGGCTTTCCTCCAAGAGACTGTTCAGAGCAGTCCCTCCTTTCTTCCTCCTTTTTCCTCTGTAAGGTTCCTCTCCTTTGTTCTCTAGACTCTGCCTATGGTTTGCTATAGCTTGCATGGCTCAAAGTGCAGTTCCTCTGCTATTCCTGAATAAACTCATTTTACTGGTAAAATAACTGGCTGTTTTATTTTTAAGGTGAACAGATGGAATGTTCTGTAAATGTCGATTCAGTCCATCTGGTCCAATGTGTTGTTGAAGTCCAGTGTTTCCTTATTGATTGATTTTCTGTCTGGATGATCTCAATTGTTGAAAAGGGGGTATTAAAATCCCCTGTTGTGATCATATTGCTAATTCTCCCTTGAGGTCTCTTAATACTTGCTTTATATGTTTGTGTGCTCTGATGTTGGGTGCATCGGTATTTACAAATGCTCTCTTTTGGATGAATTTACCCTTTTATTCTGTGATGAACTTCTTTTGTCTCTCGTATTTGGCTTAAAGTCTATTTTGTCTGATGTATATATAGCTACCCCTACTTTGTTTTGGCTACTTGCGTAGAATCTCTTTTTCTATCCCTTCACTTTCAGTCTGGCGTGTCCTTAAAGCTAAAGTGAGTGTTTTGTGAGCAGCATATTTATGGATCTTGGTTTTTTATCCATTCAGCCACTTTGTCTTTTGATTGGGGGAATTGAGTCCATTTATATTTAAAGTAATTATTGATAGGTACAAAATTACTATCACCATATTGTTGTTTTCTGGTTGTTTTGCGATTCCTTTGTTTCTTTCTCTTCCTTTGTATTTTGATGATTTTCAGTAGTGGTATGCTTGGGCTCTCGTTTTTGTTTTTTTTGTTTTTGTTTTTTAAGATTTTATTTATTGGACAGAGAGTACAAGCAGCAGGGGGAGCAGCAGGCAGAGGGAGAAGGAGAAGCAGGCTCCCCACTGAGCAGAGAACCGGACATGGGGCTCAATCCCAGGACCCTGGGATCATGACCGGAGCTAGAGGCAGACTTCTAATCAACTGAGCTGCCCAGGCTCCCGTGGGTTTCATCTTTTGTGTATCTACTACAGGTTTTTGCTTTGTGGTTACCATGGAGCTTACATATAAGGTATGTATAACAGTCTATTTTTTTAAAGATATATTTATTTATTTGAGAGAGAGTGGGCAAGCAGGGGGGCAGGCAGAGGGAGAGGGAGGGAATCTCAAGCAGACTCCCTGCTGACCGCGGAGCCCAGTGCAGGGTTCAATCCCACGACCCTGAGATCATGACCTGAGCCGAAATAAAGAGTCAGACGCTTAACTGACTGAGCCACCCATGTGCCCCTATAATAGTCTATTTTAGGCTCATAACAACTTATCTTTGAACATACACAAAAGCTCTGCATTTATATACTGCCTCCACATTTTTTGATACTCATTAGCAAATTATTATATATTTTTAGTGCTTTTGTCTTAGTCTTCACACTAGAGTTGTGATTTACCCAACACCGTTACAACATTATTCTGAATTTAACTGTATGTTTACCTTTATGAGTGAGCTTTATACTTTGATAGGTTTTCCTGTTGCTAATTAGTATTTTTTCAGCTTTAGGAACTCCCTTTAACAGGCTGGTCTAGTGGTGATGAACTCCTTTAGCTCTTGCTTGTCTGGTAAGCGCTATCTCTCCTTCAGTTCTGAAGAACAATTTGTGGGGATGGTATTCCTGGTTGGCAGTTTTTTCTTACCAGACTATACCACTCCCTCTGGCCCTTCGGGCCTGCAAAGGTTTTGCTGACAAATCTGTTGGTAGTCCTGTGGCGTTTTCTTTGTATGTTACAAGGTTTTCTTTTCTTTTCTCTTCTTTTTTTTAAGATTTTATTTATTTGAGGGAGACAGAGAGAGAGAGAGAGAGCACAAGCCAGGGGGAAAGGCAGAGGGAGAAGCAGACTCCCCGCTGAGCAAGGAGCCTGATGCAGGACTTGATCCCAGGACCCCGGGATCATGACCTGAGCCAAAGGCAGATGCTTCACCGACTGAGCCACCCAGACGCCCCTCTTTTCCTGCTTTAAGATTCTTTAACTTTGGACACTTCAATTATACTGTGTCTCTGTGTGCATTTCTTTAGATTGATACTTTTTGGAACTCTTCAGGCTTCCTGGCTCTGACAGGATGAATTCCACTGGCCTGTTTTCCAAGTTTGCTGATCCTTTCTTCTGTTTGATCTAGTCTGCCGTTGATCCCTCTACTGAATTTCTCAGTTGTTACTGTGTTCGTCAGCTGTATGATTTGATACTTATTTTCTCTTTGTTGGAATTTTCAGTTCATGTGTTGTTCTGACCTCCGTGAGCATCTGTATAACTGTTAATTTGAACTCTTAGGCAAGTCACCTATTTCTATTTCATTAAGGTCTTTTTCTGCAGTGTTACTCTTTTGTTTAGAACACGCCCCACCGTCTCTTATTTTGCTTCATTCTGTGTGTTGTTTTCTACCCCTTAAACAGCCACCTGTCCCAGGCAAGAGTGGTCTTGTGTAGGAAATGAACTTGCTCAGTTTGGCTGGCCCAAGCGCTTGGTTGCTTCTTAAATTTTTGTGATTGTCTAAGATAACTTTTTGTTCTTGGCGCTTCCTACTAGTTGAGTGTCAGGACTGCTTAGTGTTCCAGTGGGTAAGATCACGGCACATAGATGCAGTTTAATTAGAAGCCAGACTCTCAGCAGCTGGGAAACTATGTTAAGTTACGCCTCTTTTTGGGATAAACTGTGTGATGGGTGTTTTTCCCATCTTCCCTAGGCCGAGTTCCTCTGCACTTGGTCGAGGTATTTAGCCATGGCCAGGGAGGTGGGGGAGTTGGGGGTGTGTTTCTCCTGTGCCCATTAAAAACTGCCTTTTCTTTCTTTTCTTTTTTTTGCTGCGGTCCCCTGGAACTCCTGAAAGCAAGCAGCACTGGCTGTCAGTGCCTGGTGCTCGGGGGCTATGCTGGGTGGCAGCTACTACAGCTGAGACACGATGTGTAGACCCCCTTGGGAGACAGGGTGCTTTGGGGCAGGCTGGAGGGGCATGGACAGGGGAGGCACCCACTGGCTTCCCTGTTCTCTGGTGGCAAGAGCAGGCAGCCCCTAGAGGTGTGCTAAATGTAGAAGCTGGATTCCGAGACAACAGGTTTTAACATATGCAAACAGACCCTTTCTGGGGAAAGCTCAGGAGCTAGATAGTCCTCTAGGGCTGCTCACGCGCCATTTCTTTGTTAGTCTCCTGCGTCTGGTCTCATGGATACAAGCCCTGTTGGCTCTAAGAGTTAGGTGTTTTAGGGGCCCATCTCTCAGTCCTAAAAGTTGAGGTGCTAAACGTGGGGTCCAAACTGTTTTTCAAGGAGAACCTTGGAGTTGGCAGCTTCTAGCTGCCTGTGTGGCATCATGTTGGGCTTGGGGTTTATGGTGAGGGCTTGGCTCAGCTTTTCCTGCCCATTTCAGTGTAAGAGTAGCTCAGCTAGTTGGATTTTTTTCAGAAAAAAAATCATCTGGGTGTACTGGCACATTTGTCGTGTCCTGGGGAGGAGTTCGGGGCCTCCTGTGTCACCATTTTGGACCAGAAAGAACCCTCAGCGAACTTAACACTTTTTGATGTGACTCAGTTTATCCTCACTTTGTATTTTCAAAGATCTTGTCTAAGTAACTCATTGCAAACCCCATAGGTTGGGGTTTGATAGTTTCATTTTTCAGTCAACTTAAATTCTAAGCAGCATTCTTAATATTCCACATCAGGACAGATCCCATTTAAAGACATTTCTTATATACCTTTTCAGATGGCTACACCCTCTAGAAGGGATATGGATGNCCCCCCCCCCCGNCGCCCGCTTCCACGTGGACAAGACCTCCTGAATACATCTCTGTTCACATCTTCCCCAGGTGGGTCAAGTTCTAATAGCAAAACAAACAGTGAGGAAGGCTGGGGGGCAGGTTGGAAAAAGGATGTTCTTGGCCAAACCTGACTTAACTCTATTTGTATTTTTGTTTCCTCAAAACTTTCTGTAGTTTTATTCATCCTAATACTCATTTTTGAAATTTTGCACAAACATCTGAGAACAGATGTGCCCTGTACTGGCTAGAGAAAGAGGTCCTGCTTTAGGAGAAGAAACTACCAAAGGGAGGGTGTAAGTCTTCTAATAGTAGGACTATCCTAGCATTAAAAAGCCTTGAGAGGATTTTTTTTCAAGGTTTTTATTGTGGAATCTTGAGTTGTCGTTTTTAAATGGACTTAAATTGTGACTTTATTTTCATCTCTTTACCAATTAAAAAAAAGTCAGGTTTCACAAGGCAGAGTTAGAGAAACGGGAAATTGCTACTCTGCCCTCTAGAGGTTCCTGTGCTCTGTGGCCGGGTCACTGTCAATTATTACGAGACAGCATGTGATCTCATCGAGACAGGATTTCCACAGTTTATTACACAGCTTAAGAAACAACTGCACAAAATGCTGCAAAAACAGAAGGTATTAGGTAGTATGACAGCATACTCGTTGGGGTCCTGATTGTTCTCCTGCCGCACGTGAAGGGCGAGGATCCGAGGTGGCACCTCTTTTAGAAACGACCGTGTCTCAGTAAGTGACACAGCTGGTCCTTAGGAAGTTCCGATGACGAACATCCAAGTGCATAATCACGCTCACGGGTAAGGAAGCTGACTGACCGTGAAACCGAATCCTAAGTCACAGACTTGGCTCTGCTGCTGCTATAGAGAGTACCTGTTACGTCTAGAGCGCCTTTTCGTTTGGTTTTTGTTAAGATCTACATCTTTTCTACCTTGTTATTGTAAAGGAGCCAGTGGGACATGGGCCCTTAGGAAGGCTCAACATTGTTTTTACTTTCCCCGCTAATTAAGCTTTGTGTTAATCCCATATGTATAATTGCTTTCATTTGTGGACGCTAGTCAGAAAATTTCTATACTCACACAGCTGTAGGGATGGTGGTGGCACCCTCCTGTAAACACGATTTCCACACACCTGTGAGATCTCGGTAATGCGTACTAAAAATGACACCATACTGCAGACAGAGAAAGATAGTATTTATGTATGGTAAAAAGGCAAGTGAGTGAAGCTATACGTTTATTGCATTACTCTTAGTACATCCACAACTATGTCCACCTAAATAGATCTTTAAAATAAGCATACACAAGTATCGACTATTATCTACAAATATTTATTGTAACACTTGAATAGAACTACAGGAAGCCCTTGGCACTGATAGAAAATATTGATTCACTGTTAGGTTACAAAAATTTATACATAGCAAAATTTAATGCTCTTTACATAAAAAATATTAGACTACTTAAACAAAACTTTCAAAAATTCCTGGTAATAGCTACCAGAATTAGAAAAGTAAAATTAGGCTTGAGACACTGCCTGTTCTAGAACACTGGACTCTAACAGCACCTCCACTGCTGGAAAAAAGTATTTAAGTCTGTCATGCAAAAGGAAAACAAAACAAGCTATTCTGGAACAACTGTTCTACACAGAAGACAGCGTCTCCCAATTAAAAAAAAAAAAAAAAGTCAAGATCCAAATAGGCATTTTTAGGCATTAACAACAACAACAAAAAGAATTCAAATGAAATATTATACTTGTTCAATTTTAATAGCATTTTGATAAAGGTATGCTTCCTTTCATTTTAATACATTTCTGCACATGTATATGTTTTAAAATCCAGGAAACAGCCAAACCACAAGTTAATTCTTAACATGAATATACATAGTTAACCCTATATTATGCAGCCCCTTTTAAAAAGCACTGATGCACCCAACAGTTATATGTATCATTTCATAAAGAACAACACAAAGTTTACCATCACTAATACCCAATACCTACAGTCGCTTAATGTTCTGGAACACAATGAATTAGAAGGCAAGTTTCTTTTGAAAATGGCTTAAACTCAAGCAGGTGTTTTTTTTGTTTGTTTGTTTGTTTTTTGTTTTTTCTGCTGAACCTCGAACTTTTATTATTCCAGGAAAGATTTAAAAAATGAAATAAATACCAACCCTAATTTAAATTACTTAAGTAAGTATTCAAGTCTATAAAAGGAGGAGGAGGTCTGTGGTCTATTTGTAATTAGGTTTTAGATAGTTGGTATGAAACTGTAAACTTGCTATTCAGACCACATAAAAATGGTTTAGAATGGTGGTCATTTTAATAAGGTAACACTTCTTAGTTAAGAAAACCATTGGTGGAACCAAAGTCTATGAAGGATTTGGGGTCTCCTGTGTAAAATAAGTTCTTAGAAATTTAAAACAAATACTCATTAAGGCAGAGCTGACATTTATTTCCCAGGAAGAAGAATGACAACTGGGCCATTTTATTAAAGGAAATCTATTATAAAATTGATTTTGGAAAGCTTGTCAAGGAGCCAGAACCCAGCTTCTTCAGTGGCAGGCGTAGCAGAATTATAGTAGCTCCTTTTAGCATTACTGAAAAATAGATTTCTGATTGGATCCGGAGATTAATGTGGCCTGGACTTAAGGGTTAGGGAAGGCAGCTAATTTAAAAAAAGTCAATTGTTACGACTCACGTTATCTTTGAGCCCAAGTTATAATAAATGTCAGCTGTCAGAAATGGAACTCCCCCTTCCCCCCAATTCCATTTTATTCCCTATACAGGTAAAGTGACTGGAGGACAGATGGCGTATGTGAATTGATGGTCACGTTCCTTGATGTCGGCACAGCCTTGGTCCCTCTCAAGGAATAGGCCATATTCCCATCGCCTCTCCTGGTGGGATCACTCTACCGATAAAACTGAACATGCCACCAATTTCAGAAAGATCAACCGTCATTTTGTCAAAGTGTTGCCTTTTAAAATGGCTAACATGAAACCTCCAATATCTGCTCTAAAGAAAAGGATTGACCTGCTGGGAGGTGTTGCAACACCTCCCAGCAGCTGGAGATGACAGTGAAGTGTTTGGGTTGTTTGCTGGGGACACATCTGCACTGCAGAGCAGCCGTCTCATGAGTGGGCAGAGCTGTCACTTCGTCGGCCGTAACACTCTGGCAAACATTTATGTGTAAGAATTGAGTTGTTCTTTTGACCGAGACTGGATATCTTGCAGTTCCTGTTCTTCCTTTGCTTTGATATCCTGGTAAGCCTGCATTTTGCTTGCATCCTTTAAGTAAGCCCAGTTAGAAGACAGTATCATGAGGAAGTGGATCTGGAAAAGAAGGGTGAGCATGATGGCTAGTGAGCATGTCAGAAGGCAAAGCAAGCTGCTAGGCAGACTACACGGTCTTTGCTGTCAAAAGGGAGAGGGTTATTCTGTTATTATAGTCCTTCTGCTGTCAGAGCCATCAGATTCTGGAAGCAGCTCTACTAGTATGCTTAAGAGTAGAAGGCTGAAGAAGTTAGTATACAGACACAGTGAACTGAAAAAAATGGCCAAAGTTACTGTTAAGAAAAAGCAAACATGAAATAGGAGAAGGTGTTGTTTTTCTTTTTTTACCATCCTGGGAGTAATTTTAACAAGGGATGCAGACGTTCGGAAACACCTCGTGTGCTTAAAGTCAGTGCGGCACGCAAAGATCTTGCCTCTCTGTGGCTAAAAATCCATTCCCCAAAGGCCTACGAGCGCACGATACTTATTTTGAGTAACTCATAAACTACACAGTTAACACGGGAAGGTTAAGTGAATGTCAGGAGCAAACTGAAGACGTCTAAGCAAAGCCTGCAGTGTGTGAGCGTGTTAGTGCGGGTCACAGAGGTGCAAATCCTTCTTCTGTACAGTGGGGGTGGCCAACACTTCTTGCCCGCTCCTTTTCCTCATCTTTCCTGCAAAGTCTATGTCTCCGGTTCCTCATATTTCCTTTTCAACATATTTGAGACTTTCGGATCCAGGAACAATTTCTCTTCCCCTCAGAATCTGACCTGCGGTGTGAGACCTGGCTCTGAGGAATCGGGGACTCCGCACCAAAACGCAACAATGCAAGGTCACTGAGGATGCGGAGAGAACACACCCCCCACGTACAGATCCTGGTCTCACAGAAAATAACGGGGTGCCCTCTATTTTTCTTCACACTGTCCTCTAGCTGGTGGGCTAATTGGAGGGGCTTGTATTTGGTAGTGAGCCATGTAATCAGAAAAAAACTTCTAGTCAAATTTAAAATATGTTTGGCTTTTTTCCAGAGTCTAAGAAAACAAAAAATCCAGATGAAAACGCATCTGTCTGCCATCTCCTCTCCAGCACTGGTATTGGTTATCAAGCAAGTGACAATAACGGACAAGGCGGGTATTACAAAGTTTTAACACTTCATTTAGAGATACTGCTCAGAGTTCAAGAGAATTATTGTTTAACGGATGCTGACCCAGGTCAGTACGCAACTGAATCCTTTTGACAACGTGGAAGTAGCCAGATCGCATTTTGTAATGCACTCAGGGTAAGTCAGCTTATTAATCTACGATGCAAAATGAGCGGACTAGAGCTATTTACAAATTACTGTCACCAAACTGCAGCAACCTAGACTCGGCTTTAGTCTGGGGCGTCAGGGAGATTTCAGGCTGCGGAGGAGCGCTCCCTACAGCTCCTTGTTGGCCTTAAGCAATTTAGAATTTAGTGCAGCAATCTTCCCGACTCTTAAACTTCAAGACGGCATAGTTATAGGTAGTAGCCATCATGTAGATCAGCTGGGGGAAGAGAACAGAACACGACAGTAAGACACAGGCAGTCAGGGCTGGTGCCCGCTCAGGACCCACGCGGTGGCATCTTTCCCATCGCCCAGAAGGGTCTCCTACGTCGCACACAAACTTCCTCTCGCTTCACATACACACAGCTAGTTGGAGCCTCTGCCCTCAGGCCATTTATTAAGAAGAGTTGGAGGTGTTGAAAGAATAAGAGTGCTGGGGCAGCCTGAGCCTCGAAGCTTGAGGCCCTGTGTCCCCCGGTCTTCCCCAGCCTGCCTCCTCAGCAGCACTCAGTCCTCTGCCTGCCCGTCGCTCAGCACAGGTCGCTGCCGGGATGGAGCAGGCCCTCCTTTGCAGGGGCTAGAAAGGAAGGACTCCTTTCCCAGCACATGCCATTTCCTGCTGGGTCTACCAATCCTAGGTTTCTGGAAACCCCAAACCGAGCCCTCCCGACTTGCCGCTGTACGTGCGGGAGGCACACCTACAGGACCCTGGGGCTGTTTACGGTTGTTTCTCATTCACCCGTTCCCCTCCATCCACGCGTCACGGTCACGGTCATGGTCACTGGTGGACACGCAGAGTGAGGCCAAGCTGCGGTCTCCCAGCTGCGGTCGACCAAGGCATCACGCTGCTTGCTTGTCTCAGACTGTAACCAAGCAGCCTTGTTGCGGTCTAGTTTGTGCTGTGGTTTTTGCAGTTTTGTGATTTTGCTCTTTACATGTCCTAACCATAGTGCTGAATGAAAAGCTCTCGCCAGTCTGTGGAGAGCAAGAAGGCTCAGAGGGGCCACGGAGCCTCATTCAGGTACGAGCTGTTCGATGTTAATATAGCCGTGGTCTATACGAAATAAGATGTCTTTTAATAGAACCACATTTGACAAAAATGTTGTGACTAGGAGCTGGCAGGAAATGAACCCTGTGTTTCCCCTGAGAAACAGTGGCTCAGTGTTTGAGGAGACTTTACAGAACAAGGTCAACCGTACAGGTATGTACGTGGATACATACCTATTTCCAGTTGGAAATTAAGATTCTTGGCAAAGAAATGGGTAATGAGTCACATGAATATCTGTGACCAAAGAAGTCCTGCAAGTCAGGGCTAAATTGGCACCCCTGCGCCAGGGCAGGCCTGGGTAGCAGGCAGCCCGGCTTTTGCTACCCTCTCTCCTTCCAACAACATCCAGATTCCACTACCCATACTCTGGGCTCAGACAGGCAACAAGGACTGCCCGCACTCCAGCCCTGGGCCAAGTTTCCACCGGCGAAGTGGAACCAAGGCTGCGTCCCGGAGGTGTGTTGCTGGAAGGCCAATTGGGCATCAGAGCCTGGAGGGTGGGGAGCCGCGCTAGGCCGGGCCTGGGGCCGCTGTTACTCACCAGCGCAATCACGGTGGCGCCAGCTCCGGCACAGGCCACGATGAACAGGTGATAGGACATGTAGAACTAGGAGAGAACAGGGCACCAGGTGAGCACTGGAGGTGGAAGGACCGGGCCTCCACCTGTTCTTTCTCAAGAGCTGCTTCCTGCCAGGCTGTGTGCCAGTGCACACTCCCTGGCTGCCCAGTGCCATCACCTGATTGGGGGGGGGTTTCTAAGGCTTTCTGATCCCTGGGGTGTACCCTAGACCAATTACATCTCAGGAGCTGGGGGCTGGGCCTCCGCCGTGAGTATAATTCGATCACTGTGTGTGCCGCTACCGTTGGGAGCCCCTGCTTGGAACCGGGCCCTCCCTGATATGGATATCCACACCGGCTAACGATGGAGGCAGGGGACTGATTATTTCAGTAACTCACTGCTTTCCCAAAGCATGCTAGGATTCTCTTAAGCATGCAAGCTCCCACTGGTGCACTTATGACTGTTCGTAAAAGAACATTCTTAAACAAATGCCGAAAAAATATTCAAAGGTCTGATTTTAAACTATACTGCCAGTTATAAGTGAATGAGAAATAGTGACTAGTTGTAGAGAAATTGGGCTTCAAATTCAAGGGGATCTTTTCTATGAAAATTAATTTGTGTTTGTTCTGTGATAAATGTCCTACTTTGAAAAACTTTGTGAAGGTGGAAGAGAAGAATCTACATGTATTTTCAGGTGGATGAGATTAGGATCACTCTCAAATTACTGCCCAAAGAGAAAGCTCTGTGAGTCCTAAGGATCCTCACTGAACTGGCTTGGCCATGTGAAAGGGGCATTTTCTAGGTAAAAAATGGGCGAATTAGGGGTGAAGACAGACCATTCGATCTTAAAAAGTCTGCAAAGAAAAGCTTTCCTTACTAGCATTTATACCATCTCCTGCTCTTTCTACCTACGAGGGCCCTTTCCTCAGGCTGCTTGGCCAAGGGACGGAGTCCAGGCCCTGACAGAAGAAGGGTTTACCTCATTGGTGTTGCAGATGTTCTCGAGGGCAGAACCACAGATTTTCCCAGGGAAAGCATTCCAAGGAATGATACCTGTGAAATGAATCCCAACAGAATGTTAATTATTAGTTAGCCCCCCCCCCCCCGGCAGTGCCCCGTGCTCTCGCTCGTCCTCATCAACACTTGACAGCTCTGCCCTCTGTGGACCAGGCTGTTTAGAGTCAATAAGAAGTCCTCCTTGAACAGCAGGGCAAGAGCAAAGTCAACTAGTCCATAAGAACCTTAAAACCTGAATTGTTTTCCCTACTAGTTGTGTTTGCTTTAGTTGACCTCATATTTATAAAAACTGATTTTCAAACTGGTTAAACAGTTGTAGGACAAACCCCCTCATACAGCATTTCCTGGGTCCATGGACTTCCTACTAAAGTCCCGAAATTGGGAGTCTATACTCAAAGTTTATGTATTTTGGATTTTGTAGGTTTTTTATGTTCATTTTCATTGAGATTGTAAATCCAATTGGAAATTTTAAAAAGGGAAACACTGTGGAGCCCACCCCCCCCCACCCTGTGTCTCCCACTGGAACCCTGACTCCTCGCTGCCACGCCACGGCCCACCAGGTTGCTGTTCCCTGTGCCACCGTGTGGTAGGTGTGTTTTCAAATATTAAACCCAGCTCAAGTTATTCTTCTCCCAGGAGGTAGGGAAGGATTTCTTTAAAAAGTCCCTTATCCCTTCCATCCTTGCCCTGGGCCAAGAGATGCTTTAGGAGAATGGGAAATGACAAGGCCCCACACTGTCAGTGATTTCAAATATAGAAGACTTAAAAATAAGATCACTGATGGCCAGAAGTGTTTAGTGAAAATATTTAAGGAAATGATATACATCTAGACATTTACAGATACTTTAAAAATCATCTTTACGCTCTGTTTTCAAACCATCAAGACGACCAGAGTGGCTGAACCTTGGTCATTCTGAGAAGACAGTACTCCAACGGGCAGTTCTGGGCAAGTTTCTCATTATGTTGAAGCCGAGCCCCATGGGAAAAACAAGCAGCACAAATGAAACAATCCTCTCTCCTGAGAAATCTTGTCTTTAATTTTAATGAAAAGTTCTTTTTCCCCTCCTGCCTCGCTGTTTCTGCCAGGAACAGGATTCCCTAGCATCTTGGCGAGAAGCACTCATTAAACTCCTTACTTAGGAGGCTGCCTCTCAATTTAATTGACAGGAGGAGCAATGGCCCCTTCGGGGGCTTGTCAAAATGACCTAGCCTTAACTGCCTATGGCGAGTATCCCATTCATTAGAAAACAGGCTTGAACGGGTTTCCTAACAGCCGGCTTTTATAGAGTTCAGTCTGATGACTTTAAAATATGTCTGGATTTTGTTGTGTTTTCCAGGACAGATGAAGTTCAAGCAGTTGATCATTTTAAAAGACCGGATTTGAAGATTGGGACGTGGAAATTAATTGGACTACAGTGTATACACAATATTTTGGATAAAGAGTTGAATGGTACAAAACTGAAAGGAAGTTGAAAAAAAAAAAAAAGGTCTGTAATCTTTTGATGTCCAGAAGTCTGATTATAATGCACTACTTATTAATACAGTTCAAAAAGTTTCCTTTACTACATACTTGAAAATACAACAAAAATTTGCATTACAACTGAGAGCCTAAGTGATGCTTCCCTCCAGAACACAGAGCATATATTAAGAGTATGCGCTATTCTAACAGAAGAATGTATGACACCGATCACGATGATTAAAAAAGCCACCCGTGTAATCACTAAGGTCCAGACACCTGCACAAGAGATTAGAGGTTCGTTGGGGAAACGAAAGGAGACGGTACCGTATTGTCGGATATCCACGCAGATCTGCTCCACAGCGGCTGTGCCGTTGGTCTGGGGTGACTTGATGACCTCACAAGTTGACCAGATGTTGTAGAACATAAACACGGGCACGGCGGAGAAACCAAACACGCCCAGCCAGGCCACTCCCAGCACGTAGGTGAGGAACACGAACTGAGCCGAAAAGGAGGAGAAGAAAGAAGCATCATGGAGGGGGGCAGTGTGCATCACCTGGGGAGGAGATGCTGACATAGCTCTGGCTGGATACCGAACCTGCGGGTGCATTCCCAGCACCGCCTGGGCCACCGGAGCGACAGGCAGAGTGACAAGGTCTCCTGAGAGGAGAAGCGAGGGCTGGGCCAGGGCAGTCGTGCTCTCCAGAGCTAGACGATGGAGAATGCGACTGCCCAAAGCCACTTCAGGGACTTTGTGCGGGTCCCTCTCTCAATGAACAAGGCCACGAGCCGGTTCCCCAAGCAGTGATCTCCTTCGTCCAAGGTTGCAGAGCGAATTCGTCATGGCTGCCTACCTGCCGCTCTTTCCCATACTTACCGTGCGAGAGCGTCAGGCTGTTTTCACAGGCCCCTGAACTCTAAATTCCTAGCAGTTTCTCACAAATTGCCTTTATTTTATACAGCATGGGGGGAGTATGGTTACAAGTGCTCCAGGAAGCTCTTTCTCAAAAGGAACTTCCCTAGTTTCACAATCCTGTGAAATCACTAAAAGTATCAGGTAGTAGTGTAAAATGGCCCTGAACACATGCTGAAGGCACAGTGTCAGATAAAAATTCCCTCTTCCCTCTCGTTTCTTTCATCTAGAAGATTCACAGCAGCTCTACACGCACAGATGTTCATGCTGTTCCCTCACACGTCGCCATGGACAGTTTCAGGAAAAATACAATCCTATGACTTCGCTTTACTTCTAACCTGCCTTGACTATCAGTTTTCAGAGAATGTTGAAAGGCTGTTCCAAAAACATCACATCACGGTATTCATATTTTCAGAACGTGCACCCACAGAGCTTGTGGGCGATGCTTTGGAATTCTAATTTGGCTTTTATTTTTTTCAGGCGATGCCGGAGAATGTCTCCGTCTCACTTTCCATTCTCACTTAACATACTGCAAGAACGAGCTGGAGGATCTCAGGTCAGCCTTCGGGACAGGCTCACACAGGCCACCTCCTGCTGGTCCCCAGCGCCCACCCCCCCAAACTGCAGAAGTAAGTTGCTTTTGCTTTTATTCAAGGCCATTTAGACTTAACAGAAGCATTTGCATTTCTAAAGATACTCAAAGAAGTGGATTTCAGCTGTTTCACACTCCCTGTTGCCCCTGTGTTCGTGGATGGGCTACTCCAGACTAGGCTTCTTTTTCTGGCCCACCCTTCAAAAGAATCCTTTCTTTTTAATACCACCACAACTTGAAAGTTGCCTTCCAGCGGTCGGTCGTCAGGGCTCCACTGGGCAGGTCAGGACCCCGTGGAGAGCGCCCCCTGCAGACCATTCCTGTCCTGGCAGCGTTAGGCCTTCACATGCGCTTCCTGAGGGCCCTCCCCCGCAGCAGCTTTGCTCTTCAGGGTGGGCAGAGCTCATGGAGCTTTCTGTCGGGAGCATGTCTGCCCCAGCTGTCATCAGGCCTCCTGGTCACCTCCAACTTCCTAACATGCTCCAAGGCAGGTCTGTTCAATGATCCCCTTGAAGGTACAGTCATACCTCCGAGATACTGCAGTTTGGTTCCAGACCCTCACAATAGAGTGAGTCGAATTAATTTTGGGGTTTCCCAGTGCAAAGTTCTATTTATACTGCAGTCTGTTAGGTGTGCAATAGCATTAGGTCTGGAAAAGACAAGGTACCGACCTTAAAGAAAGTATACTTTATTGCTAAAAAATGCTAACCCTCATCTGAGCTTTGAGTGAGTCAGTCTTCTTGCTGGTGGAAGGCCTTTGATGTTGGCTGCTGGCTGATCAACAATGAAGTTTGTTGCATCGGATGACTCCTCTGTTCACTCAGGATTTCTCTGCAGCATGCCGTGCTGTTCCATAGCATTTTACCCACAGAACGGCTTTCAGAATTGGACTTACTCCGCTCCAGTGCTGCTGCTTTATCACTAAGCCCTTTTAGTCATCGGCTGCTAGCAAGATAGCCTGCCCTTTGAAACTTTGCAGCCAGACATTGACTTCTCCTCTCCAGCTATGAAAGTCCTAGGGGGCATCTTCTTCCAGTAGAAGGCTGTTTCACCTATGTGCAAAATCTGTTGTCTGCCATCGTCACCTGAGCCGGATCTTCTGGGTCACGTGCTGCAGGTTTTCCATCAGCCGTGCTGCTTCGCCTCGCTCTCTGATGTTACGGAGTCGGCTTCTTTCCTTAAACCCCATGAACCAACCTCTGTTAGCTTCAGACATTCCTTCTGCAGCTTCCTCACCGCCCTCAGCCTTTACGGAACTGAAGAGAGTTAGGGCCTTGCTCTGCCTTAGGCTTTGACTTAAAGGAATGTTCCAGCTGGTTTGCCCTTCTGTCCAGAGCACTACAACTGTCTCTTATCACTTGTGTGTTTACCGGACTAACACCTTTCATTTCCTTTAAGAACTTTCCTTTGCATTCATTCCTTGGCTGTCGGGCACAAGACGCCTAGCTTTTGGCCTCTCTGGCCTCTCGACCTACCTTCCTCACGAAGCTTGGTCATTTCTAGCTTTTGGTTGAAAGTGAGAGATGTGTGACTCTTCTTTCCCTTTGAACACTGAGAGGCCATTGTAGGGTTAGTAATTGGCCTGATTTCAATACTTTTGTGTCTCAGGGACTAGGGAGGCCCGAGGCAGAAAGACGGGGGAATGGCCAGTCCGTGGAGCAGAAGGAACAGAAGCAACACGTGTTAGTTAAGTGCCATCTCATACGTGCACAGTTTGGGGCACCCCAAAGCACTGCCACTAGCAGCTCAAAGATCACCACGACAAACAGAATACCGAGAAAGTTTGAAATAGTGTAAGAATTACCAAAACGTGACAGACGCGAAACGGGCAAATACTTCGGGAAGAATGGCGCTGACAGACCTGCCGGGCCCAGGGTCGCCGCAGCCCTTCCGTGTGCCGATAGCACACCAGCCGTGAAGTCCAGTAAAGCGAGGGAGGCCTGTATGAAGCCAACCGTGTTCAAGGTACCCAGGGTGGCTTTTCAACTTTTTTGGAAGAGCTTTTTTTCAATAAAATTGAACATGTAAAAGAGGTAAAAGTGAGCTGTGCTGGTTGGCGGGGGGGGGGGCGGCGGGATTCGAGCCGGACCTGTTGGGCCAGAAGCCCCTGTGCACACTCGCGCCGCGTCCACAAGAACCGCTCCGAGCACAGGCCCAGGTGCTCCCCCTCCCAGCCACCCAGCCCAAGCTCCTGGCACTCTCCACTGTCCCCCTATTTAACACCTGCTACGAGGTAAACTGAGGCACATTACAATTTTTCATGAACCGTGAAGGTGGATTTGGCACACATCCATTTCAGTGCGGCAGCACCAGTGTGAAAGTAGGTCGAGTGGCCCCGGCGCCACGAGCTCGGGGAGAGGTGTTGCTAGAGCGGACGCGGAAGCCAAGCTCAGACCCTATGGAACAGGCTGTAACTGCAGCCACTGTCTGGGGAAAGCCCGCGGGGCTGCTGAGGATCGCTTTTCTGGGATTCTAGCGCCTTGACGCTGGCTTCAGTTTCGGTTTGCTTGCACAGGCTGTGAAGGGATTCGGGCCACCTCAGTCCCTCGGCTGCCTAGTTTAGTGACTTCACGAAGGCTCCGTTCCCAAAATGTTCAACACCAGGCAGATGGCCCTGGGTCTGGGACGAACTGGACCCCTTGAGGGGGGAAGTGGCCTGAGGTCCCCCCACACACCTACTTGCGGCTGCTCTTTCCCCTAGGCTCCTTTTTTTTCCTCCTACAGTTGCTTCCTCCCCCAAAGGAATCACTCCCCCAAGTTGTAGTCACATCTTCTTTTTTTCTAAATTACAGCTTGATCGAGATAAAGCTTGCCCTATGAGTTCTAAACTCACTTACTCCCTTGTTCTGTGGATTTCACCTGAAAAAGCCAAATCGAAATGACAATCCAATAGGGGCTGTGGAATTGGAGGGGTTCCCATCACCCAAGAACTGAACGGTTTAACAAGGGAGTGGGGGGCCTCCCTGCCGTAGGTAGTTTTAGGAGCACAGTGTCTGTCCCGCCAGTGCCACTCAGGGGAGGACGTGCCCGGGGGCGTACTGTGTGCACTCTTACGTGCATGGACGGGGACGCACGCACGTTTTCCTTCCAGCATGTAAGCGCACATGAGGCACACAGGCCCTACAGGGGCCCTGCCGAGGCCAAAACCCGACCGCAGCATTCTGAAGTCCCACTCAGGGGAGCTCACACGGTGCCGCCCGGCCCCACACCGCTCTGTGCATGGATGCCTACCGGGGGGCGCCGTCTCCCCGGGCTGATGCCGACCAGGACTGCGACAGAGCAGTGCCCGGCCACGGTGCAAGACCTCGCTGATGTGAAAGAGTCCCAGGGCACAGAGAGGCCCCGGAGCAGAGAGGGCGGGGGGAGCAGGGTCCGGGGGGTGCATCCAGGCGCCTGGCCCCCCGCAGGAGCCGTGTCTGCACGGGCATCACGGCTGGCAGCCCTGGCGTCAGGAGGACTGTCACAGTTAGAGGCTGGTTGCAGTCGTGCCGTGGCCCAGCCCCTGATGGAGTACAGATGAGCAGCCTGGTAGCCTGCTGGAGGGCGGAGCCCGGGCAGAACCAGAGGGGCTGCCAGAGAAATTTCCCGAGCTCACCGGGTCAGAGATGCCAGCCCCAGAGTTGCCACTTGCCGTCACCTGGGGGTTCAGATGGCTGGGAGGTGGGCATTCATATCAAGAGTGACACGCAGATAGGACCCAAGGCTATATCAAGTTATTTGCACCCTTGGGGGGGGGGTCACGTCCTCGGCCCCTTCCTTGAAGCCCATGACAGTCCTTACATCTGTGGCTATTGCTCCTTAGTTCCCCCATGAAGGCTCGTTTTCTCGGGTCTTCCTGGTAGACGGTGCTGTGTGCCAGGGCTCTTCGTTCCACAAACCTCTGTGTCACCTTGTTCGTGCCCACCACGTGAACCGGGCTGTCATTTACAGCCTGGGTGTTCCCAGAAACCCCAGCCCAGGTTTCTCGGTGACGCGCTGCCTATCTCCCCCGACGGCCACCCGTGACGGGGTAACACTGAAAGCACACACAGCCGCCTCGACACACGGCCCAGCTGGAGACTGGCTGCTCATCCCGTCCTCTTGGGCTTATTAGCATTAGTCCCAAGGCCCAGCCCTAGCGGCCAGCTCGCCCCCACTCGGACCGTGGTCCCTGATCTCCACCCTGCTGCGGGCCTGGCTGCGATCTCCACTGTGCGCCACAGCCCTGCACCCGCACCCCTCGGGCTGCCCTTCCTTCACACCTGCCCTCCGTGCCACTCGGAGACCTCGCTCTCCTTCGGGTGGTGTGGGATGCTAGGACTCCCTGTTCATCGTTGGCGCTTAGACTCCTAGGTTGGCACTCAAGGCCTTTCCTGATCTGGTCTCTATCCCCCTCCCAAGCAGCGTCGCTTCCATCCTGCTTCGCTAGACCTTTCTGTTCCAGCTGGGGCACACCGCTGGCTCGCGGGACACCTCCCCTTTTTGGGGCCTCCGCCCTGGTTTTGCTGGTTCCTCTTCTACCCGAGGCTGCCACAAAGCCCTCTCCTAGCATGCATGCGGCATCGGTGCCTCTCCGCCCGGGCCCCACTGCGCTTGGCAGCCGTCTGCATTCTGTTCTCAGGCTTAGCCAAACATTCTGAAACTTAGCAGGAGCCAAGGACCAGACAGGGAAGCAGCGGGGACAGGGCACGTCAGCAGTTTCCTTCGGACCAAGGGTCCCGCCCAGGATGAGCAGCTGCCACAGACACATCCCCCCGGGACTAAGACAGTGCTGACCTTGAGCACCCTGCCGGGCGCTGTGTCCCAGGGCGCACGCCTGGTCACACACACAGTGCAAGCTGCGCGCCTTAAGCCAGACTGTACATCCTTCCCCCAGCGGGAGCAGAGAGCTCCGTCCGGGCCCAGCACGCCCGGAGCCCGCGGCCCTGCGCTGAGGGCGTCAAGTCCCCGCAAGAGAGGGCCCAGAGCCTCCACCGGCCCCCCGGGGCTGTCCTCCCCTCACTGCTGGTGCTGCACCCTCGACTCGCCGGCGGTCTTCTTCACACCCGACTACTCTGTCCAGTGCCAGACCCACGCCGCCAGCCGCTGGGGAGACATCAGCGATGTGACAGCGCCGTTCTGAACGCCAGTGCGATGCGCCCCACACCAGACTCCAGCCGCTCAACCCACCCCCGAGTCTCCTTCTGTGACGCGGCCCTCGGGAAGCCCGTCTTTTCAAGGTCAGCACGTGTCTGCCAAGGGCCAGACAGGGAAGAGCGCAGTCCCTGCAGGCCACGTGCCGCGCCTCAGCTCACGGTGGGGCTGCCTGCCCAGAAAGCTGTGGCCGCCCAGACGCGCCGTTCATTCCGTTCCGTGTATAACCTTCCCCAATAAGTTAGGGACATGAAACCGTTCTCGGCTCGTGGGCCACACGGAAACAGATGGCAGGCCAGGCTCGGCCCAACGGCTGGAGTCGGCTGTGAGCTTCTTGAGGACAAGAGCCTGCGTTTTCATCTTCGCACACCCCCAGTGACTAGCAAAATCCCCAGCCGGGTGCTTAGCAGAAAAAGCGCTTGGTACTTCCAGAAGGATGGCGACAATTTATCACAGTACATAGTCTTTAGGGCCACAATCCACATTCAAAGACAAGTACAAGGAGGTGCAGAGACAATACGGAAGTTACCTCCTTTCACAGAGACAACTTCCTATTTGAAAACCCTTCGGGGCCCTTATCGCCTGTATATTAAGGGAAATGCCTAGTACTCCAGCCAGATGTTTTAATTTATTATCAATAAAAAGCAGGAGGTTTTTTTCATACTCCCAGCTCTAACACTCTGTGACAACATTGGTGTCATGGACCCTCCATCCATGCTCGACGATCTCCTAGCTTTTACCGTGGCATCGGTTACATGTCAGACGCTCGGGTTCATACTCACCATCCCACTGATGCATCGGCCACAGGCAGTGGTTTTAAACTCGCCGTGCAGCTCCTTCACTGCGCTCGTGGTATAGAAGCCTTCTGCCAGCAGAATGATCCCATACAAGAAGAAGAAGGACGCGATCC
This sequence comes from Ailuropoda melanoleuca, assembly GCF_002007445.2. Classification (NCBI taxonomy): domain Eukaryota; kingdom Metazoa; phylum Chordata; class Mammalia; order Carnivora; family Ursidae; genus Ailuropoda; species Ailuropoda melanoleuca. The sequence continues at coordinate 10,849,421 of NC_048238.1, forward strand.
CGTAGATGACATACTGCATCAGCTGTATTCTGTGCGGAGGAGGGCGAGATCCAGAAAAGTGACATTCACCATGTGGCGAAGACAAGACATTTTTGGCCTCTGGAGGGAGGGCGTGGGGCCGAGCCACGTCCCGTGACCCCTCCCAGGCCGCGGATGGCTGCGGTGGGCTCATGGGGCATTCCGGGCAGGCACCCCTGCCCGCCCTACAGCAACCTGGGCCTTTCTTCTGAGATCGAGACGGACCACGTTCTCGGGCCGGGGTGAAGTCTGCTCGGTCAGGGGCAGAGGCCCGCTTGTCATCTTTCCACACCCACCCGCGTCCGGTGCCGTGAGCAGCAGCCAGAGGCACGCAGAAGCGGAGTTCCCCGCCCAGGGCATGCGGTCGGGGCAGAGCCAGCATGGGAGCCCTGGCCGAAGTGGCCTCCCTCCCAAGCAGGCCTGGCGGTGACTGTTGCTCTGACGGAACCCCTCCGTAAGCACTCGGGGCTGCCTGACGGAGCTAAGTTCTGCACGGGAAGCATGGGCACGGGGATCTTGTTAAGCTGCCTGTTCGTGGAAGTCATCAAGACCCTAGCTAGCGAGATCGGGGAACCCTGCCCAGGTTCAGTCGTGGTAGCTATCTCTTGGCCTTCCTTGCACAGTCGGCACTCAGTGAGGCCCTCGTCGTGGCCGATCCGCCTTAGAACCTCCCCCATCCCTGCGCAGTTCTTGGGGTGCCATTGCGAACAGATAAAAGAAGAATAAAACCCCCAAGGACTTCCATCATCATTCCATTATTGTGCAAATAAAAATTCATTCAGGCCTTTATCAGTCTGGGAGAGAAGTTTCTTACCAGCACTAGAAACCTACATACTGTGAAACTCGGGGAGTCAGGGGAAGAGGGACAGCCCTGGAAGAAACGGAGGAAAGGGGACTGACTACTGGAAGGAAATGAATGCATTGCTGCTGAGCCTCTGCTGAGAATTCCAGAATGAGAAGGCAGAGATTCAGGGGTAAAGGCCTGAAATTTCCCCTTTTCTGCGTTGGAGGCCGCCCTGGGACTTGTTCTGCAGGAGTAAGAGTACTGCTCGTGCAGACTTAGAGTTGGGGCAAGTCCCACGCAGGGTCCCCGTCACTCCAGGACCGGGCCTTCCCTGTGAGGACCCTGGGGGGCATCTGCTGCCTGGGAGCTCTGCACACTCGCCCCGCTGTAATCATGGGAAGCGTCTGTCCGTCGCCTTGCCACAGCCCCCACGTGCACGGCTACTGCGTGTGGTGTCCTACTGGCGCACCTCGCCCTCCCCAGGGGAGACCGTGCCTTGGGCCCCAGACGCCCCCGGGGCCAAACACTCACTGCTTTCTCGGCCCTTTCCTTTCTCCTCTCTTGGGCTTTTTTCTACCTGCATCCAAGTAAGCTTGAACGAAAAGCAACCCTTTCCTGCCAGGAGAGCTCGCTCGTCTTTCTGCAAACATCACGGGATAGTCGCATTTCCAATACATTTCCGCAGGGCAGCGGGTACTTACACCTCACTCAGCAGGGCGTGGTCACTGGTGTTGGTGGAGAAGTGTTGCTCAAGAATCGCCACCGTGCCCGCCAGGGCCACATGCCCGCAGCCACAGAACAGGGCGACCCCGGAGAAGCAGAGGATGGTGGCCACCAGGGAGGCGTAGGGGACCCCTCCCAGACACTTGATGCAGCATTCAAAGCAGCCTGGACCCAAAGGAGAGAAAACGCAGCGGTTACGGGCAAGACGTCTCTGTCTGCGTCAACAGCACACCTTTGCAGAGAGGGCCGTCCCTTGCCATCTCCCCTCGCACGCTCTGTGGTTAACAGCTCAGCATGCCAAGGGCCAGTGGGGTGGCTGTCCTCGGCTCACATTCTGGGGGGAGGGCCCCGGGGCTCCAAGAGGGGAACGTAGCTGAATTTACTCGGGGTGAGTAGCAGCACAACCAGCAGACAAATAGTTAGGGAGTAAGTCACAATTCTAGGGCTTCCTCATGGGCCTGGGCTGGCGGGGGGCGGGGGAGCTGCTCGAGTGACAGTGAGGAGCGATCGTTTGACTAATGAAGTCAACAGAGAGGACAGCAGTGAAGCTGCGTTTCCACACGTAAATAGCGACCCCCCAACCTCAACCTTGGGGGGTGTCAAGTACCTCTATTTCTGTAGCAGCCAAGGGCTTTCTCCCAGCCTTTGACCTCCTGGGCAACCAGAAGAAGCAGACACAGTAATTACACTGTTGCTGGGTTCAGAAAAATAGCCACACGGTCACTTTGGAAAGGTGGTGGGTATTTTTGGTCCCTACAAGTACAAAGTCACCAACATCCACTCAAGTGGGTTCACTTGAGTTTCATTCAGGTCAACATCAAATCCCCTCATCTTTTTAATAAAAATGTCTCCCCAGCCCAGGCAACACCAGCAGTGCAAGATCCCTCCTCCTCCTCCCCCCACACTTCCACCTGCCTCCTTCCCTCGATATGTGTTCAGAGTAAGAATCCAGAACTGGTGGGTGACATTTAAGTACTTGAAGGAAAAGGAACAAAAGAAAAAAAAAAAGAAAACAGATAAAGACAAAATGAGCGTCCATGAAGTGAAATGAAGAAAGAGCCACAATTCACTGTTCATCTTAAGGAGATTTTTTTTTTTCATTTTTAAGATAAACTTTTACTGGAGAGGTCCATAAAGCTCTCCCCAAGGGACAGAACCAGGTGACATTTTCAGTTTGGAGCATTTGTGTTTCATCTAAAGCAGTGGTGGCCTCGGGGTAATGTCGGTACCTCTCCTGACCTCCCATCCCTATTTATATCATCCAGGCCTTTAAGTAAATGGCTTGTCAGGGAAATCGAACCTGAATGCATTATGACATTGAATGGCAATCGAGAGCAGCTCATTACTTCAAGGCAAGCACATTAAGCCAGCTGATTTTTCCCCCAAATGCTCTTTACAGTAGACAGGGGATGACTGCCCAGCGTAAAGCCCTGGAGATGGGCTTCGCCGTTTTGAGGAACCTCCCACGGAAAAGCAGCATCTGTCCAAACCCACAAGAGAGGACTATAAACTCTCATCACCGCATTTCTCTTCAGTTCGCTGGAAAATAAAAAAGGTCAGGGCTTCATAAGAAAGTGTGCTTTCTTTCATATCAAAAGGTGGCTGGCTGTCATCATGAAGACCAACCTCTGTGAAATGGATTTAGGAAACCACGTACGACGGGAACAGTTTACTTTCACTGCAAGTCGGTACCTTCAAGAGCTCTGGATACTTGAGATTGGGGAGCAAGGGTGATGGCGTTCCATCTTATTCTGTCATACAGAACACATTTCTGGGGAATGAGGAGAGGGGAGAAGCGGTCCACTGAAAGTCCAAGTCCCCTCCAGACTCCCAGAGCAACAGAAACCACAACCCTCAGCCTCGCGTCCCACCACGGAAAGAGCAGGTAGACCCGCGTACGTGGCGTTGTTTACCCCTCCCCGTTCTCGGCCTGTAGGACGGTGTGAAGAACAAGACGAATGCCTGCTTCCCTGGCTGACGAAGTCACAGCTGGTCCCCACTGGACAGATGTGTGGCCCTGGGACTGTGCTGTCCAACAGAGTAGCCAATAAAAAAGAAAAAATCGCTTCCTCAGCTGTACTAGCTGTATTTCACACGCTCAACAGCCACACGCGCTGGGGGCTACCGTACGGGACAGGAAACACGGAACATTCTGTTCTCACAGAACATGCTTCAGAAGATGCATTTTTGACTTGCCACCTCTTCTATTTTCCGAAAAGTGAGCTGCGTTCTTTGGAATTTTACTTCGGATTTCCCGAATCCGGTACTTTTAGAAGCCCTACGGGGTGCTAAGCACTGTGCTTGGCACGGGGGATGCAAATACAAAATAAGACGTCTTCTTTGCTGCCTAGGAGATCACTCGAAGCTGTGGGCAGACAAGTAACATCACTACTGTGGCACAGTGTGACGAGGGCCAAGCTCTAGACTGCTGGAGAGCCAGATGGAAGGGGAGAGCGGAGGACAGGAGGGAATACATTCCTATTCGAGAGGAGTCGGGAAAGGCCTGCAGAAAGACCTAGTATGCAGGCCACATACACAGCTGACATGCTGGCACGGACGCTTGAGCTGATCAAACATTCCCGACTTCGTTCCCGACTTCCTGCACACACGTTTTCGTAAAGCCCACATCCTTCCTCGTGGCGGCGCGCCGCGCCTGCCCTGCGACGACAGAGCCCAGCCTTCCAAACCCACAGCTGCCACTTCAAAACAGTCTTTCATCCAAAGGGTTAGAGCATTCTGCTTCTTTCAAAGGAAAGATCACAGCTGCTCCCGGGCTCAGAAAGACAAGTGGGGTCAGAAGAACGATGCCATTCAGTCCCAGATTTGCCACCAGAGGGAGGCTCCAGTTTCCCTCCGATCTCTCTCTCTCAAGGACTCCAGATAACCCCATGCTGAGGGTCGAGTTTTGTAACAGCAGGGAAAACCAGAGACTGGACAATCTGGGGGATCACGTCAATGAGTCATACTCTCAGCACACCCCGCTGCTCCTACGTTTGCAGCAAATGATTTTATCTGGGGCTGCAGGAACTGGTTCCCACATACAACAGAAATCACCACATTGGTCATTGTTGTCCCACACACACGCACGCATGCGCGCACACAAACTTTTTTTTAAAGATTGTANGCTGCAGGAACTGGTTCCCACATACAACAGAAATCACCACATTGGTCATTGTTGTCCCACACACACGCACGCGTGCGCACACACAAACTTTTTTTAAAGATTGTGTTTGTTTGACACAGAGAGAGTGCGTGCACAAGCAGGGGGAGCGGCAGGCAGAGGGAGAGGGAGAAGCAGGCTCCCGCTGAGCAGGGAGCCCGATGTGGGGCTCGATCCCAGGACCCCGGGATCATGACCTGAGCCGACGGCAGACGCTTCATCGACTGAGCCACCCAGGTGCCCCCGGAAGACAAAACTCTTATGGACCCTGCCAGCCAATGTGAGTAGAAGCTTCTGGAACACAGCACAGGAAGACTATGTAGGAAATAATATAGCTGGATGCAGAGGGTACTCTACCTTGGCTGGTCAGTGATCTGCAGGGCTACAGTTGTGTGGAGCCCACCTGACCTTCCGTGAATGGATCACCCCCACTGGACCTTCTATGTCAGTCTAGAAGGTCTAGCCAAGCGGGTAAGGTATCTTTAAACACTGGGCAGTTTGGGCCTATGCCACACACGTATCCCAGAGAAACCCAAACGGACCAGAATCAGTTTTCTAACCACAGATANAGAAGGTCTAGCCAAGCGGGTAAGGTATCTTTAAACACTGAGCAGTTTGGGCCTATGCCACACACGTATCCCAGAGAAACCCAAACGGACCAGTATCAGTTTTCTAACCACAGATGTCAATACTGTTAGTGTTCTCACATGAACAGCATTTCTCGTTGGAAATACAGGCAGGAAGGTATGCGGCAGACGTGGCGGTGGAGGCCATGACGGTGACGTGTGCTCAGGCCAGCCTCCCAGGCGTGCGACCTGTGCTCTCACGGGGCTGCGTGCTTGGCTGCCTGCTCTGTCACTGCTCTGTCACTGTCACTTGACATTCTCCATCATTGTGAGCAGGGGTGTCTGCACTTTCCTTTTGCACGGGGCCTGCAACTCCTGGAGGCGGTTTTGAGTATATGCATATGGGAGGAGGCAAGAGGGGTTCTTTTTACTTGATACGCCCACAGTGGCATTGTGTTTCATTTCACAGTGTTGGCAATACGGGTGAGAAAGGCAGACATCGCCTTGCCTGCCGCGTCATCCTGAGCGCAGTGACCCGGCTCTGTAAAGACACTAGCCGTGGCCCAGAAAGAAGGACTGCTCTCTTCACTCTNAGGCAAGAGGGGTTCTTTTTACTTGATACGCCCACAGTGGCATTGTGTTTCATTTCACAGTGTTGGCAATACAGGTGAGAAAGGCAGACATCGCCTTGCCTGCCGTGTCATCCTGAGTACAGTGCCCCGGCTCTGTAAAGACACTAGCCGTGGCCCAGAAAGAAGGACTGCTCTCTTCACTCTGGGAAGGGAGGAACAAACTCCCTCTCTCAGAACCCTCAGAGTCAAGGCCCAAAGTTCTCCTAAGCCAGGGGCTGGCAAACTACAGCCTGCGTGTTTGTAAATAAAGCTTTATTGGAACATGGTGGTACCTATTCGTTTATAAGTTGTGGCTACTTGCGCCCTGCAGTGGCATGTGGAGTAGCCAGGACAGAGAGAGCACAGGGCGTGTAAAGCTGGAAACGTTCACCATTCACAGGGAAGGGCTCCCGAACCATGCTGGGAAGCCGTGGCGCTCAAGAGTGTGGTCCCAGGCCCGGGAGCACCTCTGCACGTACTCAAGATGCCTCCCAGCCTGGCGCAACCGCATCAGAAAGCCTGGGACGGACCCAGTCATCTGTGTCGCACAAGCCTCGGTGGGGGGGGCCGTCTCGTGTGGGAGCACCACGACCAGAATCACACCAGCTCTTTACTGTGCCAGCTCCACCTGCTCCCTTTTATTAGCAGCCAAACTCCAGCACGATCAAAATCGAACTTCACAAAATGATTCCTGGCTTACGGCCAAGACGGAATAATAATAATGAAGAACCGTCCATGGCTTCTGAGTCAGTTATTAAAACGAACGCTCAACAGAACCAAAGACTCCACCTTTGATGACCCAAAATGCACTGCGCGGCAGCAGTGAGCACCGGTCCATGTGAAGGCCCTGCTTGGTGCTCACTCAGACGAGAAACTTCCCCACAACCCCGCTCCCATCATCATCTCCATTACTGGGGTGTCTTGAAGGCCTGGTCTCATTGAAGCTGTCGGTTAAGTGGAGTCACAGATATGGGTGTGGATGACAGCGTTGGGAGGGAGGGAGCAGCTGCCCATTCTTTTATTCCACTTCATTCCATTAGTGCATGTTCAGTGCTCACCCAGTGTCTCCGAGGTCCCAAGCACTGTGCTGGGTGCTGACGACTCCGTGGCGGGCTAAGGCACGATCCACGTTCTAATGGAGTTTAGTCTATGGTGGGGGCAGGAAGGGACATCAATCAAATGGTTTACTGCCAAAGTGCTAGCAGAGCAAACAATGGCGGTTTATGGAGGCTTGGGGTGGGGTGCAGGGATGGCTTCTGGAACTTACATATGAAGGATGGATTTGAATTCATTTGGTAAAGGGAGAGAAAGATGGGTGAGGGAGGGTTTTCCAGGAAGCGGGAAGAGCACGAACGCAAGTTCTGGGGTGGAAAGGAGCAGGGCGCTTTCCCAGGCATGAGAGAAGCCAGAACACAGAGCGGCGTGAGGGCAGGGCAAGGAAGGCACGAGGGGGTCTACTGGAGCTGGACCACTGAGGGCTTCGAGGCTGCATTAAGGATTCTGGACTTTATCCTCAGAACCAAGTGACCCCACGGAGCATTTTTATCCCCAGGGAACAGACTGGGGTCGTAAAAGGTCAGTCTGGCTGCTGTGACAGGAACAGAGTGGATGTGGAGGGGACTGGGAGCCCAGTGTAATAACTCAGGTGAAAGATGACAGGAGCACGCACCGGGCAAAGGCAGAGGGAGTAGAAGAGACGGATGGGTCTGAGAGAGGTCGAAGATGTCAAATTCGCACAGCTGGGTATGGGTCTGCTGGCGACGCTGGCGACGGATTGGTGAGTACCGAGGAAGACTCTTAAATGTCCGGCATGTGTAACTGGATGGGTGTTGGGATGACCCTTGAGCTAGGGTTGACCAGAAGAGAGCTAGGCTTGGAGAACAAAGACGATGAGTTCAGTTTTAGACATGTTGAGTCTGAGGAGATTGGATGTCATCTCAAGGGGAGCTTTCCGGTGGGCAATTGGCTTCCTAGGTCTGTAGCTGCTGTTGGACGGCAACGAGAACTTTCAGAGGTCAAGAAAAGATATGAGTGGACCATTGCTCAGTTGAAAGTGATTTAGACCCTTGGCTTCACAAAGCACGGCCCCTGGATGAGCAATAGCAACTCCATCCGGGAGCTGCGGAGAAACGCAGACTCCTGGGCTCCGCCCTGGATCCGCTGAATCGAAGTTGGCATTTTCACAAGCCCCTAGGTGATGTGCACGCAAGAGAGTTTGAGAAGCCCATTTCTAGTCAACAGTCCCATCTCCCATCTTCCCGGTCCTGGGCGGGGGTGGGGGGGTGCACCCTGACTCCATCTGAAGGGCCTGCTTTTGTGCTAAACCCGTGTTTGGGGTTTCTCCCTAAGAGGCAGCCCACTGGGCTTGGCCAGAACATTCTAGCCACTTGCCAATCAAATGCATGGCAAGTTCCAGGGTCTGCAGTGAAGAAAAACAAAATGTTCCGAGTTGTTCAGCTGTCTTGAAAGGAGTGCAACTGGAGTGCTTTCTCCGAGCCAAGCGAGTACCGCTCAGCTCAGAAGTCTGGCCGAGAGGCGCTGGCGGCACACCGGAGCAGGGCCTGAGAAAGCCCGCCTCACAGTCCCCTCCCCCACGCCGCGAAGGGTGCCTCGACCAAAGGACTGGATCTGGGACTGGGGCTGTCCCCAGTACGAAGAGTCACAGGCAAGGCTGATGTTTGCCAATGTGGAGGTGGTGCCAAGGGTCTGCTGAGCAGCCCATGGGTAAAAGTCGATGCTAAGGGCGATCAGTGCTTTTCTTGGACACTCCTATAAATCCACAGTCTAAGTTTTCCCAGGCGTCAAACCAGCCATGACGCGGGGTAACATGAAGCTGAAAAGGCTAAGAAAGCATTTTTTTGATGACTGGGATCTACTCACGTAAACAGAGGGGGGAAAATCAACGCTAGAGTTTCTAGTACATTTTACTAGTAATTGTCAGTACCGCTCACCAAACCCCAAAAGCCTCTGTGAGGTTAATAATATCTTAAGCCTTCATTTAGCCAGTCTCTGGCTAAAGAGATTTTTAGATTTTGATTCACACAAACTCCAGTGTGCATTAGCCTAAGACAGTTTAAATATAAACCACATAGTAGGGAGAAAAAATACGCATCAGTGCCTCTAACTCTCAATGGCCATTTTGTCTCCAGCATCTCTAGAACCTTTTGTGCAGAACAACAGAATAAAACACGTTTTGTCCTCAAGCTTGCGGATGGCCGTTGCCATGGCTGAGTTCATAACAGCCCAGTGATTTTTCCGAGTTGTCTGTGATCCGGGCTGCAGAAGAATGCTGGCTCAGGAGGAGTGGCGGCAGGAACAAGGGCTCGGATTCTTCCCCAGGGAAAGAGTGAGAGGGGAGAGAGGGAAAGGGAGACAGAGAGAGAGAGAGAGAAACACACACTCTCTGGCTCGCTCTCATACACACACACACACACACACACCCATGCCCTCTAAACAAGGCCTTCCTTGCTACTTTACTGATTTCCAGTGAGCCAAAAAGTTAAGAAAGTAAAAAGTAACCAAGGCTTGCAACTTCGAAATCACAGGCACCAGGAAAAGAAAAGCAGACAGAATCCTGCTCAAACAAAAGTGAACGTCAGCCCCAGCTGACCGAGGCCTCCCAGATTTGGAAGGACACTGAGCAGCGGTTCTCCCCAGGGGGTGACTGTGCCCCCCAGGGGACATTCAGCAGTGTCTGGAGATATTTTCGGTTGTTACATCGGGAGAGGGTGCTGCCAGCTCGCATGAGCAGAGGCCAGGGCCACCGCTCGACACCCTACAGCGCGCAGGACAGCCGCACAATTACCAGGAGTCCCAAGGCGGAGAAACCCAAGAGCATAAGCAAACACGGATACGTTGTTTACATCAGTGGTTTTCAAACAGGGCCGCTTCTGCCCTCCGGGGGCCTGATGGCAGCACGGGAAGACACTTTTAGTCATTACCACTGGGAGTAGGCTACTGACGTGTTGCAGGTAGAAGCCAGGGACCGCGCGGGACCCCTGCCTGCGAACCGCACCCCCCTCCCACGGAGCGCATGCACGCATCACACGAAGGCGGCCAGGGTGCAAAACGTCAAGAGTGCCGCCTGCGAGGACCCCCACCCTAGGGTGACAAGGGCAGTCCTGGTCTGTGTCAAATTCTACAATTAAAAACAAACCAACCAACCTTAAACTTCACTTTGTTTTAAAAACATTATAGCACAGGAAGATCTCAAATTCAAGATTCAAGCCCTGCCGCCCAGACTTCACCACAGACCCATTAAATCAGAATTTCTGGGGCTGGGACTCGGGAATGAGAGCTTTCGCCTTTTTTTTTTAAAGATTTTATTTATTTATTCGATAGAGATAGAGACAGCCAGAGAGAGAGGGAACACAAGCAGGGGGAGTGGGAGAGGAAGAAGCAGGCTCATAGTGGAGGAGCCTGATGTGGGGCTCGATCCCACAACGCAGGGATCACGCCCTGAGCCGAAGGCAGACGCTTTAACCGCTGTGCCACCCAGGCGCCCCCTCGGGAATGAGAGCTTTCGCCTTTTTGAAGGACAAAAGACAATGAGCGTCCAAGTTGGAGAGCAAGCGTGGCAGAGAAGGGGCAGCAAACTGTGGCCCAAGGGCCACGCTCCGCTCTTCCTGTGGCCTGTGAACTCACACGCTCTTTTTACATTTCTAAAGGAGTTTTTAATGTCAAAGAATAATATTCTTTCATATTTTCTCATTCTTTCACGATACGAGGCTATGAGATTCAACTCCCTGTGTCCATAAATAAAGTTTGATTGGAACACAGCCACGTTCACTAGTGTATGTACTGCGTGTGGCTATTTTCAAGCTGCAAAGGCAGAGCTGAGTAGTTGCCACCGATATTTGCCATCTGGCCCTTTACAGGAAAAGTTTGCAGAGCCCTGTTAAGCAGCAGTGCCTCTGGAACTTTACTGTGCCTAGAAATTCCCTAGGGATCTCATTAAAATGCAGATTCTGTTTAGGCAGGTCTGGGGAGAGGACGGGCTTCTGCATTTCTCACCCACCCCCAGGGCATTCTATTCTGCCCACCCCACAAGGGCAGAAAAGGGAAACTGAGGCGGGGGGGTGCAGAGACATGGCCTGGGCAGTCCTGGGAGACCAGAGACACTTTCAGGAGGTCTGCGAGGTTAAAACTCTTTTTTATAAATAGCACTAAGATAGTACTATTTTTTTTCAAAGATTCATTGCTTTTATTTTTTAGAGAGAGAGAAAGAGACAGTGGAAGGGAGGAGAGGGGCAGAGAGAGAGGGAGAGAGAGAATCCCAAGCAGACTCTGTGCTGAGCACAGAGCCTGACACGGGGATTGATCTCACAACCCTGAAATCGCGACCTGAGCTGAAATGAAAAGTCAGATGTGTAACCGACGGAGGCCCCCGGGTGCCCCTAAGATGTTACTGTGTTCACCGCGCTGACATTCGCATAGCACACCCGGCGACAGCAGTGCATTCTCCAGCACACCCTCACAGAAAAGAACACTAGAAAATAAAAGGTGGGAGGGCACCTGGGTGGCTCGGTCATTGAGCTTCCAGCTTGATTTCAGGTCACAATCTCAGAATTGTGAGTTCAAGCCCCACGTCAGTACCATGCTCAGTGGGGAGTCTGCTTGAGATTCTCTCTTCCTCTACCCCTCCCCCCACTCACACTCTCTAAATAAATCTTTAAAAAATTTTTAAAAATAGTTTTACTTAAAAAGGTCCTTGACACAGTAAAGGAAATTATTAATTTTCTCATATCTCAACCCCCCCGAGTATACACCTTTCGAATAGTGTGTGTGATAAAACTGGAGGCATAAAGCACACCCGCTGCACATCCAAGTGCGATGGCGGTCCTGACAGAAAGTTCTAGCGTGACTGAGTTGCGAGCTAAACTAGCACCTTTTTTTGTTTTAGAACATCATTTTTTTTTCTTGAATTAGTGACAGACAGACTATAGTTAGTAAGACTTGGGTGTCTGGCAGAAATATTCTCAGAAATGATCGAAGTGACCTAGAAAGCCATTGATGGTAGTGGTTACCCACTGATTCTGGAAAACTTGTACCTGCCACAGAAGAGAGTGCCAGCTTCCCAATACTTGAAAGACTTCTGGATGAAATTGGTGGCGATATTAACAAACGGGGCTTTTTGGGTATGGTTTAATGAAATGTGTCAGGATTTGGAAGATCTGCGCGACTCAGAGAACCAGTATTTTCCACATGACCAATATGTAAGGTTGCAAAATCGTTCTTGCATACGGAGCCAATCAGAGTGCAATTGAGAGTGACAGATGGGAATGGAACAGAGTCCAAAAAAGGTCACAGATATGGCTTCAGATTCCACATTACAAATAATCTTTAGGAAACCACCACCTGTTGAATTTGGGTGTATTATCAAGGAGGAGTTCCACAAATATATGGCAAGGCCATTAAACCATTCCTCCGTTCTCCAGCTACACATCTGCGAGAGGCCAAGTTTTCATCCCGCACGTCAACCACAACTAGTTACCCAAGATGCCTGTGGATGAATGGAGAGGCAGATAGGAGAACCCAGCTGTCTGACAGTAAGTCAGGTATCCAGGACATTTGCAAAAACCTAGCACAGTACTATTCTTCTCACTGAAGTTTTGTTTGCTTGCTTGTTTTGAAAAGTAGTTATCTTTCCTGAACACAATGTTAACATGTAATGGATTCCTTATTGTTATTTTAAATAAGTTCATTATTTAATAATAAATTTGTTCTAATTTCTAATACAGAAAATACTTACAGATATAACCCACTTCAGCAAAAGCTTTTTGGAGTCTTCAGTTATTTTTAAGAGTGTGAGGGGGACCTAATACCCAAAAGCCTGTGAACTGCTGGTACGAGGCATTAAAAAGGTATCATGAAGTCAATGGATGGGGGGCTTCCTGATAAAGCACTTAATGAGAAATCACTTGAATGACAGTCTGCTTCCCCCTTCTCTCTCGGCCTTCTTTAGAGTCACTGACCTTAACGTTCAATGGTATAACGCTAAGAATGCTGAAACTATTTTTAATGACACAAAGGGAATAGCTTTTCAACAGATCCTTTTAAATTCTTGTCCTAAAATCTATTAAATAAGAAATGTTCATATTTGTGGCATGTTGTGAAAATCTTAAAATAGATTAGCCTCTAACATTTGTAATATGGCATGAGCAGTACAAGATAATTATTACCAAAGTAATGCTATATTCACAAAATAAGAATAAACGAGTTCAAGAAACAGACACCTGTTGGTGTCCTCCTTTGCCCTTGGTGGGAAGTGGCTCTGCTTTTGCTGAAGATCACTGTGTGTGCCCTTTGCCTTGTCACGTGGGGGAGTGGCACGTCGGGGAGGCTGACGGAGAGTAGGGGAAGCTAGCTCTAAGTTCAGAAGACAGATTTTAGAAGCATGGGGAACTGCAGGGTATTCAGGAAACTTGAGAACTGTGCACTAGCAAGCTTTAGAGGCACTCAACTTCCTCGACCATCTGGCCGACGGCATCTGTGGGCTCCTGGTGAATCGCGGCTGGGAGGCGCCATGCCGGGGGGCCACCAGGGGCCCCACTTGGGAGTGGGCTGAGCGACATAAACACACAAGAAATCATTTAAGTACCAGAGAGAAGGGACTTGACTCAGGGACATGGGGAGTGAGGTAGGGACAGATCTCCCTACCCCGGCAGTTAGGACAGATGGACAAACGTGTACGGGAGGAGAGCAGGCCCAACAGGATGCGGGGCGTATGGGGAGAGTTCAGGAGGTGGCCGAGTCTATGGAGACACCAGGGCAGCGTCAGGGGAGAAGCCGGGAAGGCAGCTGGGGCCCTCCCCTGGCCCAACCCGAAAGCTTGTGTGCTTCCCTTGGCAGGCAGGGGGGCCAGAGGCTGGTTCATGAACAGGCGAGTGAACAGGGCCCTGAGGGGTGCTTGTAAGACATCCATCTGGCCCCGCTGTGTAGGCGGAACTGGAGTGGGTGCAAGCATAACAGGCCTTTCAGAGTTTTAGTCAAAGGGCACAGGGCGTGTTCCACAGAGGCAGGAAGGATGAAAATCAGACAAGAGTTAGAGCCATTAAGCAACTGTTAATAAGAAAACCGCAGGCCCAAAATGGCATCACTTAGGCCAAGTCCCCAGACCAGGGGCTTAACACCTACTCTATCTGCTATTTCGACCTCTCCCAGAAATGCAGTCATAACCAGTCAGTCAGGGTTTTTTCAATCAGCCAGCACCAAAGAGTCTGCCACAGGGGTTTTCTCCATCCCCTGAAGAAAGATGAGGTCGTCCGCATGATAAGACCTCTTGCTTTTCCCCCTAAGGGAAGAAGGGCCTTGCTTAGAACAATCCTTTCTTTCTGCTAAAACTTTCTTGCCCCACCCTCCTATGAAAACCTTCCATTCTGAACAAATATTCAGAGCCCTCTCTACTTGCTAAATGGGATGCCGACGGATTCATCAATCATCTAACAAAACCAATTGGATCTTTACGATTTACGCAGTTGGATTTTTATTATTTAACACAGTCAATGTCACACCACATTTTATAGGAATGGCTCGGTGAGAAACGGTGAAGGAATTTATGTGAACAAATCGTCAGAAGGGCCATTCCAGAAAATACAAACCAATCCAGGGAGACAGAAAGCACATCAGTGGTTGCTTGGAGAGGGCAGGTGAGAGGGAGGGCTTATGAAGGGACCCCGGGGCCCTTGTGGATTGATGGCCAGGTCACCTTCTGGCTTGTGCTGCTGGTTTCACAGGCACATTCCTATGTCAAACTTATCAAATAGGCCACTTTAAATATACGCACCTCAGGCATGTCAAGCATACCTTCAAAAAAAAAAAAAAAGACCCGTGTCTTAAGTTTGATGTTCACAAAAGACACCAGTAATTTTAAGAGGTTGTGAATCTCTCTGGGGAACAAAAGATTGGCAGCAAAAGGCAGGAGCCACCCCCCAGCTGGGTGGGGTGGGCTTGGGGGACATATCCTGTGGCTGCAGAACCCGGTACCAGGAAAGTGAAGGGGCAATTGTCATGAAGGGGAGAAGAGCACACTCTGGGGACGAAGGACGCGCTTCCACTCTGAAACGCATATGCGGCTTGTGGCAGGCGGCCCTGCGCCTTCTCACGTTCACACCCTTGTGGGATTCCCTCTCCCTGAGCGTGGCCTGGACCTAATGACCTGCTTCCTTGATGAGGTTTCCAAGGACCATGATTTCTGTCTTGCCGGCACTTTCTCTCTCATCCGCTCACTTGCTCTGAGCAAGCCAGCTGCCAAGTCCTGAGGGAGCTATGGGAAAGCACACGTGGCAAAGCATCAAGAGAAGTCTTGGGCCAACAGTCTGTATGGGACCGAGTCCTGCCAACAAGCGCAGGAGTGAGCTGGGAAGTGGATTCTTCCACGGTTGGGCCTTTCGATGAGACTGCAGCCTCAGCTGACACTTTCATGGCGGCCTCGTTGGAGACCCAGGGACCGCTAAGCCAAGCCCAGACTCCTGAGCTACAGGAACTGAGATAACGTATGTTGTTTTTAGCTGCTAAATTCAAGGTAATTTGGTGCGTGACAGTAGGTGATGAGTATGCAGCCACAGCTCTACAACAGGACCTTTTCACATTTTTGTTAATACAGAAAGATGCAATGACAAGGATAAGAACATCAAGAGGCGTTGGCGTCAAATTCAGCAGCACAGTCTGCTAGGGATGTGCTGATTTGGTTTGGGGCATACTGATGGCCAATATGTATACAAGTTGCCTTTGAATTTCAAGTTGACGTTGCTCTTCAGAAAGTTGTTTTGAACTGAAATGACACTCTGCCAAAGATGGCCTAACAAGGACCTATTTCCCTAACCACGGTTATGAGAGTGCATCTGAATTGTCTGGGGGAACTTATTAAAACATACCAAATTCCTGCGACCCATCCCAAGGTGGGTGGGGCCCAGGAATCTGAATGTTTAACCAGCTTCCTTGGTGATTCTGATTCAGGGCATCAGAGGCTCATACTTCAAAATATCCCTTAGAGAAATGACCCCCAAGATTAAGGAGTACACTTGTCCTGATGAGTACTGGGTGATTAAAATAAAAACTTAAAAAAAAAAATGACCCAGGGAGCCTGGATGGTGCATGCAGCTGGGCAGACGGCTCTTGGCTACGGCTCAGGTCGTGATCTCAGGGTCATGAGATCGAGCCCCGCTCAGCTCCGTGCTCAGCACTGAGTCTACTTAACACTCCCTCTCTCTCCCCTCTGCTCTTCTTCCCCACACATGCTCTCGCTCTTTCTCTCACTCTCAAATAAAGCTTTAAAAATAAATGACCCCCAATATTACACTTAATAAAATAGAAACGGTCTTTCCAGTTCACAGAACAGAAACCTTGCGGAAGTATACCAGATGGCACAGCTGATGAAAGGACACCCTGACAGCATTTCACAGGACTTGGCTTATCATGGTGACAGTGAGAGCACGACCTGAAACACACTGGAGGGGCTGAGCTTCCAGAAAGAGTCAAAGTACTCTCTGAAGAAGGACGGGGCTTTAGCCTAAAGCCTATGAACAGTGGGTCCCCTTGGGTAGCAAGGATTCTGGAGCCTGGAGCGAAGGGGAGGGATCTTGGATGATGATCTCAGGAAAGTGAGTGACTAGCAAAGTCTTTGGGTGTTGCCTTCCGTAAGTAGATTAAATTTTGGACGTGGGCTAAGAATGCGAATACTTCAAGTCAAGGGTTGGCAGGCTTTTCTTCCCCTGTAAAGGGCCGGATAGCAAATATTTCTGGCTTTGCAGGGAATGTGGTTGCAACCACTCAATTCTCTTGCTGTGGCAGGAAAGCAGCCACGGACGATCTGTACGTGAATGGGCGGGGCGGGTTTTTGATAAAATTTTATTTACAAAAAATGCGGTGGGTGGCATCACCAGCTTGGGCTAAGTCAAGTCCTCCCAGGAATGTCCATAACCTCCGTTTATTACCACTGGGCAAGAGCACATGAACGTCAACAGAGTTGTTTTAAGAGCATAGAAAGGCTCATTTTGATCCCATTACTTCCCCCAGCCTCACATTTTACCACTAGAATTATTCCTCAGGGGAAAGCACTGTCCACAGAAGTTTCCAGATAAAATGCAAGCCTCATCCCACCTAAATGACTCTCTGAGATGCAGAGATTTCTGTTTAGCACAAAAGCCATTTTATATAAGCTTCTGACAGACATGGAAACACGTGGGTGGGTGTGGCTTATCTGTGAGTGAACAGGAGGGATGCCCGAAAGGACGCAGCCCGGGGAGGTGGGCAGACTCGAGCCTCCTACCCCACAGTATCTCAGTCAGCTCTTAAGGGTGGCAGAGGGTCTCGAAGCACAATTCATTTTAATTAACTCCAACAGAAACACAGCACACAAGGGGTGCCATAAAGGAAGCGAAGACCAGATGTCACTATTTCTAAAAGATGAGAATCGCTGCTTTGGATAATCCAAGTTGTTGTCCCTAAAACTAGATGTTGTGTCTGATAGAAAGCTCCAGATCTTCAATACTGATCAATGTGCTTTTCATCTGTGCTTTCTCTGTTTGCCGACCCTGCGCTGAGACAATCAGCCATGAGACCAAAAGGCAAAGGGAGTTCTGGACATGGCAGCTACTGTTACATAATCAAGTGCTAATCACATACTCACAAGATAGCTGATAAAAAATGAACATTCATAAACAAGAAATTATATCTATTTGGCTGACATAACAATAGGCTTTGGTAAATGAGCGATAAAATTGTGAACTGCTGTCTACGGCACATGTTCCATGAAGACTGCAGGTGATTCAAAAATGAAATGATTGATCCATGGTGGAAAACCAACTGCAAAGAACTCTAAACCAGCCGCCGCCGCCGCCAAAAACCCTCAGACACGTTATTGCGCGAACCTGGGCTGTGACCCGCTTGCGCTGTGGCCACCGTGAACCCTGGTTGAAGCCGCACCACGTGCAGTTACGGCAGCCGTCGGCCGTGCGAGGGAAGAAGGCCTCTGCCACCAGACTCTCGAGAGCAGAGAGGCCGGGCCATCAGCGTCCACACAGCACGACCACGCCCCCGGCTACAGGTGACACCCAGCCACAGACGGGGCCTCAGCGACGTACACGAAAAGATGAGGGGCCCCCCAGCCGACCTGGAAATACAGTTCTAGCATGTGCAGGAAAGACCTCGAACTTAGTGGCCTTCCAAGCCTGGGTTAGGAAAGAGCAACCCTACAGAATAACCACCCAGCAGCACTTCCCGCCTCGCAGGGGCCAGAGGGGTACAGGCTGGAGGTGTGAGGGGGCTTGCCTTCCCGGGTCACACCAGGGCAACCACCCAGAACCCGGCCGGGGCCTGATCACAGCAGTGGACACACGGGCTTCCTGCTCGACTCGCACCTCAACCCACACACGCACGCCCGACACCATCCAGGGTGGTCCATGTGTGAGAGGGTGCGCTCTTTGGATTTCTGGAAGGATCTACGGCCATCTCAAACCAAGAATCAGAAAAATTTGGGTTTGGGAGATGGGCAGAGAGGGGACTAGTGATTGGCAGAGGGGATGATCTTGCCGCCGCTTGGCTATCAGACTGAACACTGAACCCTGGATGGACTGGTGCATAAAGGGTCATCCTTGGTCCATGTGCTTAGAGCCCAGATTAAGTAACAGCAACCAGCAAGTCACTGGATTATATTAAAGAACACGACAAGGGACATCCGAGAGTTTCTCCCAAGCCTGCACTAACGTCCTCCTCACCCTCTCTTTGCCACGAGGACACAAGGCTTTCCCGCTTCCCCTCCCCCACTCTCCTTCAGCAAGATTTTAAACACAGGAACGAGGGGAGGTTCAGGCGGACAGAGAGAGAATCCAAGGTCACTGTCCTTCAGACTAACCAGGACTCAGAGCCTCAGTGACTGGCGACTCTTGCAGAGGCCTCTCCACAGACAGACGGGGAAGAGTGAATCCCTGAAGCAATCCTCAGCCTTTTCCAAAGAAAAAGAGATTTCTAGATCTCTGGAGGATAAAAATCACTTCGTCAATTCCTTTCCAGTTCTCCCTTCTTACTCTTGGGCCTTCCTCTAAGTTAGTGCTTCTCAACTTTAACCTGCACTGGAACCATCTGGAAATCTTGTTGAAATGCAAACTGTGAGTCAGCAGATTTGGGTTGGGGCCTGAGACTCTGCATTTGTCACAAGCTTCCAGGTGAGGCCAAGTGGGCGGGTCCGCAGATCACGCTCCGAGCAGAGGATCTGGTGCCACACAACGGCCCTACGTTCAGCACCACATTCAGACGAAGGCAGCTGCGGCACGAATGCCACCATCTCGGGCCCGGCCCCCGGGCAGCACGGCGCGGGGTCGTCCACGTGGCCCCCAGCCTCGGATTCCCTGCAGGCCTCGACACGATGTGCACATAACCTGGCCAAAGTGGTTACAGAATGAAAAAGGAAGAAAAAAAAGAAACCGATGGCAAAGGTTTAACTCTCCGAGTCCTAAAACTGTAATTCTCCTGGGAAGTTACACCAAAAACGAGGGACATGAAAGGATGAAGGTGTGCAAAGCAGAGTGGAACCACCTTGACTTTTCCAGTGGGGAAGAAGCAAGTTGGGGGAGCAGGGGGAGGGGGTCACCGCGTTCACCGCCGCATAGGTGTGAGAGGCATTTTCCTTCGGCAAGGATCTGCTCGTCCTCTCTGGAAACCTCCACGCCCGTCCCCCCCGGAAAGAAACTGAGAACTCTGGGGGGAGAGGGGGGAACACACCAGAGCCATATGGAATTCTCTATTTTCTCCCCTCACACCATCTGCTTTGGGATCTAAGTACAGAATGGCAACTGCGTTGATTTAAGAGCCAGCAAAATCTCCAAGCAACTGGGAAGACGCTCACATGGCTGGGCTGGTCCCCTCGCGGGGGCCGTGCTGTGTAAGGGCCGTGCGGCTGGCTCGGCCACACACCGTCCCCAGCGCACGCGCCCCAGAGGCGTGTGTGTTCCGATGACTGTAGGCAATACACACGGAAAGGTCGAACTTTGTGCGCATAAAGGCCATTGCAGGATCTGGGAAGATGATTCTAGAAAGCAGGTCTAATGCTTTTGTTTTCTCCCCCTCAACAAGAACCCGAGTTCGGCCTGTCTCCCCCTACCGTCCCAGAATTCCACAAACTGAAAGCATGGGATTTGGGTTTTTTGTCTAGCTCGGCTGGGAACAACACCGGTTGCGACCTGAGCTTACTTGGTGCCCAAACCTGAGCTGAATGCACAAGAGGCTGTTCACGGGCTCCATTTCCCAGGCCTGGGCTCTCCACAGAGATGGAGGCGGCGGATTTGGGGGGCGCCCAGGCCTGGCGAGCGCTATTGGGAGGCACACGGGGTGTGTGTCCCACCTTACTTTTCAAAAACCCAAACTCTTCTGAATTCTGAAACAAATTAGGCCCCAAAAGTTTCGGTGGGGGGGCGGAATAAAGCCTCTATTTTTCTTCTCAGAAAAATTTTCTTCTCAGCTGTCACCGCTCCTTAGAAGGCCTGCGTTTCGGGGTCCAGCTGCGGAGTCAAGAGCAGTCCAGGAGAGACACTTCGGGTTATTCTCCATCTCCAGCCAGCCTGGTGTCCTCCAATACACTTTTTAAGACAAACATCATTCTCTTTTAGCAGTTTCTAGTAACTTGGAGGCCTTCCTGTCCTGGTACCAAATACCTCCCACCGCCCCCCCCCGTTCCCCCGTGAACTGCGCACATCTAATCGTGCGGGGGGGGGAGTTTTTATACAGTTTACCTATAACATTCACCTGTGTGAAGCGTACGGTTCGATGGCTCTGCGTGAATTTACAGAGTTATGTAACCACAATGTCACCACAGTGTCACTTTAAAACCTTCCCATTGCTCCACTGCCCACTCTCCCTGTCCTCCAGCCTCTGACACACAGGAATCCGTGTTCTGTCTCCGTGCGTTTGCTAATTCTGGAAATGTAATATAAATGGAATCAGACAATAGCTGATTCTTATGTCTGGCTTCTTTTACTCAGCATAATGTTTTTGGGTTTCACCCGTGCTGGAATATACACAACATCTCATTCCGCTTTATTGCTGAACAGCGTTCCGCTGTAGGGACAGACCACGCCTAACAGCAATTTCTCAATCAAGATTCCGGAACCATCTCCATTCCTTGAACAATCTATGAGAACAAATGTCTATGTCACTTCTTGCTCACTTTCTCTAACTGGCACTGCGTACACACACGCACGCACACA
The DNA here is from genome assembly GCF_002007445.2 of Ailuropoda melanoleuca. Taxonomy (NCBI): domain Eukaryota; kingdom Metazoa; phylum Chordata; class Mammalia; order Carnivora; family Ursidae; genus Ailuropoda; species Ailuropoda melanoleuca. The sequence goes on from NC_048238.1 coordinate 10,870,483, forward strand.
CACACACACACACACGCGCAGCTGGTGCCTGATAGCCATATGCCAAAAGAAGAAATGCGGAATTCAGGATGTAGAAATCCGAAACTGGATTTCATGTTAATTAACCGGAAACCACAATCTGGGTTTTACGAGAAAAAGTTTTCTTAAATTAATGATAGGTGTTAGACTTTGTAACTCAATGCGTGTCCTACACTGTACCCCAGGGTTGCTCTTTCTCGAGTTGTAGATTCCACACGATCATTTCTGACTGATTCCTGAAAAAGCTGGCAATGCAACTATGTGGGAGGAGTATCACTAAGTAATCACGAGAAACCACAGCAATACTTGAAGCCTGTTGTGTTTATCTGACCCACCACCTTCCCCTTCTATCCACATTCTAAATAATGTGAAGTCATCTGAGTTTTAGCTAACCGAGCCGGGTCATAAGATATATGTAGACTTTGGGAATGGGGAGGGTGGGCGTTCTCCCCACTTCTGGGCCCCCACATCTCACTCCAATCTAGCACCTAGCAGTTCTGAGACCAGTGCTCCTTGTGAGCAAGGAAACTGGAAACCAGATCCAACGGACCTACCTGATGGGATCGAGTACACAGTTATCCGATCCTCATGTCATGGGCTTGGATTTTTCCTTCTCAAAGACAAAGATGTTCAGACAGAGCGCTGCAAAGCAGTGGGCTGGGAAGCCATTGGAGGACACTCCCGGTCCTCTTGGAGCCAAGGCACCTTGAGCGCCCCAGCCCCATTCTTGGTGCCGTGGAGGAGGACACACGTGACACCCACCACCACCCCGTTATTGGTTCAGACATTGGAAATTTCGCAGTTAACCCAAAGCTTTATGTCATTGCACACTGCTCCCTTTGAGAAGAAGAGGTGAGGGCAAGGAAAGGGGAAGGAGGGAGAAGAAAGAGGCCAAAGATGGGGTGGAATGGAGAGGAGGAGAGAAAAACAAAAGATGATTAAAAAAAAATCGTCAAGGGCCAATTCCACCCACGCCCCTGTGAACAAATTAATGCATCAAACAAAACATAAAATAGCACCACACTAAAAGAGCCATTACAAATAATAATATTAAAGATAACAGTTAACTTGCTATGAGAATTCAGCCCGAGGCTGTATTTACCTGGACTGCTCAAGGGGCTAGCCCTGTCCCCCAGGGTTGGCACGGGATGGTACTGGTGGTTCTTTGAGCCTGGGTACATCCAGTGGTACCTGCCAATTTCCATTTCAGCTCTGCTGCTCACTGCCAATTTCAGGTGGCAAAGAGTCAGTGTCTCTATCTCCAGCAACGATTCTACATCAGCATTTATTCTTTTACCACACAGTTACAGGAAACGAGGAGTTTACAAAACGCACGACTGAAATGCAACCTTTCCGTACCGGCTGATCACCGAGGCAGGAGGAATCGAGAACGCTGGCGTCTCCTCCGTTCTTGACGTCGGCAAAACTCATCCAAATCGCCTTTTCCTTCCTTATGGTCACCATGAAGTCCCCCCACCCCGCCCCTTAGAATGCTCACTTTGGGCAGACACTATTTACAGTGGAAATTTGGCTTCTCCCAAGACTGCTGTTCTTTCTGGTTATTTCCCTTTCAAACCAACAGAGCGCCGTAGTCACCGCAGCCACACAAGCAAGAGGGACTGCAGGCTCCCCCTCCATGATGGTACCCAGCTCCAGCCTTGAAAACCTGGCCAGCGACCCCCTGGCCTGCTGAATCTTGGATAAAACTCCTGTCCTCCCAATGACATCTGCAATATTCTCTGTCAGCTCATTTTAAGCTCAGTACTTCAGAGATTAGAATGTTCTGGATTAAGTCCTGTTCCAATTACCTCCTAGGGTTTTATAGAGAAAGGGCTCCTGGTCTTGGGCTCCAACCACTGCTTCCTCACACACATGGTAATGAGTGGCCTCCTGGGGACTCAGGTCCCTATCTGCTAATAGGACCCTCTTTCCCACATCTTAAGGGACTGGAGGGAATGATACGCATCCACCAATGTGCCTGACTCAGAGAACGCTCCTGGTAACAGTGCGGTCACAATCTTAAAATCCCTAAGAGCTCAAAAGGTCACCTGTGGCCAACTTATGTCTCCGAATCACACAAAACCTCACAAGGGGTTAGGCTCTGTGGGGGGGGGGGTCACAAATATTTAAGGATAAAAAGTGATTCTTGGGGCGCCTGGGTGGCTCAGATGGTTAAGCATCTGCCTTCGGCTCAGGTCATGATCTCCGGGTCCCGGGATCGAGCCCCTGGCTTAGCGGGGAGTCTGCTTCTCCCTCTCCCTCTCCCCCTGCTCTTTCTGTATCTCCCTGTCTCAAATGAATAAATAAAATCTTTGAAAAAAAAAAGTGGTTCTGACGTTGATGTGAGAGCAGTGATTCCATCAGATCAGGTTAGAATGCTCCACGTGGGCCCTGGGACCGCTGAGGGGGAGGCCTGAGCCAGCAGCCACGCTGCGGGGCCGTAGAGCGAACGCCTGACCCGGGGCGTGTGGAAGCTTACAAAGCCTTTAGGGACCCCCATCGGCACCGTGCACGGTCTCTGAAAACTCCTGAGCTTCTCTCCCACGGGCGAGCGGAGACTTTTCTAGGTGGTGTTTCAGAGAGAGCCTTTACGGCTTCGAGGGAAAGCAAAACCGTCTTGTGTAAGACATGTAAAGACGTTTAAAGATGTTTAAAAGGGGGCGGGGGGAAGATGCCAGGGCAAGATCAGACCCGCGCAAGGACGCTACTCGCTGCTGCTTTGTCGTCAGTAGTGAGAGCGCAGCTCGCGTTTCCGGAGCGCTCGCGACGTGCTAGTCGCCACGCAGAACACGCTGCACCTGTTACCTCAGTAATCCAAGGTCACGATGTCTGCCACGCCCATCCTACCAAATCCGCGCGATGAGCCTTCTGTCTTTCCAGATGGAGAGAGCAAGGGCAAGGAGATGCTGGGATCATGCAGCCAGGGGAGGAGGAGCCGGGGTACACGCCTGGGCCGTGTGACTGCGGAGGGCACGCCTCTGAACCCACCAGACCGTCCTGGCGCGCCCTGCACGCCTGCTACAAGTTTCTACCCTTTGCTGAGCCCGACAGGAGTTTTTCTGAGGTCAGTGTGGAGGTGAGCCGCGCTTCTGTACCGCCTCAAGAAAGATCTCAGGTCCCGAGCTCCTGCTGTTATTTCGGGGTTCTGGAAAGGACTTAACTCTCAACTTTCCCTGGATTTAGATTTTTGCTTCTCTCCTCAGGAGATGCACTCTCAGATGTGGGCTGTGCTATGGGTCTGAGAGCAAAGACACCCAGGGGGCTGGTGGAAAGAACCAGAAGCAGGTTAAGTGGCTGTGAGCCCACACCAACCTCAGGCAAGAGCACTGCAAGGAGCTCGAGCCCTTTTGGTCTAGAAAATTTTCATCGTCCTCTAAAACACATTTCTCTCTCCATGCCCAATGCACTGCAGGTGCCCAATAAATGTCTGCTAAGAATATGTGTTTGAAAGCACAGCAGCACCCTGGGACCCTGCGGACCAAGAAACCGACCTCCAGGTCCCCCACCACACTGACCTCACCCAAACCAGGCCATGCAACTCCCTGCATCTCTGCACAGGATACGTCCATTCTCTGTTCTCATCTCCTCATGCACGGGGACGTCTCCAGACAGTCAGGCAATCAGGCACAGGCTACCAGGCAAGGACAATAAAAAACCATGGACTGCCCAAAGCTTATGTGTTTTCTGACAAAAACATGGCGGCCATGCCAGACATGCTTAGTTCAGCGTAAAAATACTCCTATTCCAGCAGATGTGGAGATGGGGTCAGCAAGTGGATGGCTGTTTTCCAATACTTCCGGGAAGGCCTTTTTACAACAGTAAATCTTTAGACATGAAGGAAAAGAAAATCATGTCTATTCTCGATTTTGGAGCCAAATCTTGGAGGCATTAAATATAAAACTAATTCTAAAAATTTCAAAGAGCACAGTATACATTGTATTTAAAAGGACAGGGTCCCAACATTTAGGAGGGAGTCACCGGATTGCAAGGAGAAGCCTCAGCTTGAATGGTCTATTAAAACACTGTCGATGCTGGGCAACTGGCAAGAAATGAGAAAATGGACACACACAGCCAGGAAGGCCCTGGCTTAGGCTCTACGAGGGAAGACTGCAAACGTTCCCCTGAGACAGCGGAAGCCAGGGATGGGCAGGAGACCACCCTATATTCTGGAAGATGCACGAAAGTCTGTGACATCTGAGCTACTATGTAGAGCTGGGGCTGAGGGGAGCGGTGGTGGCTGATGGGGACGGTCACAACCGCGGGTGGTAGTCACCAAAGGTGGGTATGAAACAAACAATGGGGAATTGAGGAAAGGAAAACAAAACAATGCCTTGTACCTTTCCCCGCCTTCTCTCCCCCATTTACTTAGATAGTATGATGTATTTCTGTGACCAGGCTGAGTAACTAAGTAAATCACCAGAGCCAACTAAGTGACAAAGACTGAGCTTCCTTAGAAAGACCATACTCCCTAGGCAAGGTCTTTGGAAGCTCGATCTATCGTCCTTCATTTTTAGGTATTATTTAAGATATTAAAGGAAAGCTCTACCACCACCACGATCAATAGCAGAGGTCAGCAAACAGCCCCGTTTTTGTCAAAAACGTTTCATCAGCACTTGGCCCCATGTATCAGCTGATATACTATCCGTGGCTGTTTCGTGCTACAGCCGTAGATGTGAGTAGTTACAACAGAGACTGTGTGGCCTACAAAGCCTAAAGTATTTACTCTCTGGCCTTCATGGGTGAAGCGTGCTGACCTTGGCCACCGAACGTGGCTGGTTAAGGCTTGAGTACAGGAGGAAGTCAACACGACTGAGCAGATCAGCCTCCAAAAGAGAAAGTTTATTTTCTCTTTTTACACGTGTCCGGAAGAGACAGGTCCCTGGGCTGGATAAGGAGGAAAGTTCTCCCCTCTGGCACTGTCGTCCTGCTATTTAATCTGCCACCGAGTTGGCAAAACTAAGGCTCAAACCAAGATCCATAATGGTCCCTAAGACGAGTGAAGCGCCCCTGTACGCCCGTGACGTGTGCTGGGAGGCTAGAGGACGGGTGACGTTTCAAAGGAGAGTATTATTAAATGAACGAATGAATGAATAACCAGGTACATTTGTGCAGCTGAGACTGGAGCCTCCCTTTCTTACAAGTGAGTGTGTGTCGTCTTGTTCCTCGGTCCCACAGCCATCCCTATTCCTGGCCGGCCATCTCACAGGGCTGTACATTCGGTCCCAAGGAGAAAAAGGCAAGAGCGTGTCTCTGGAACAATCCAATTCATCACCGAGCCCCAGTGAGGGGAAATTTACTTTGTGGGGACACTCACTGGCTATTTCACACGTTCTCAGGTACATCGAGGCTCCCAAGTCATGTCATTAAGATGATTTACTCTAAATCAACTTGTAGCTTGAAGTCACAGAAAAACGCCATTTGTGATGTCACAATCTGACCTTGAGGTTTCCACCCAATTTCAAGGAAGGCAAATCTAAATTTCCAGAAATGGGTCAGAATTCTTTGTCTAATGAAATAGCAAGGCCGAGTCTTGAAAAATTTACTAACGGAAACAACATTATAAAAGCAGGAGATGTGCCAGATGGCTCACTGAGATCTTCTCCACCCTTAAATTTGCTAAAATAAAATAAAATAAAATAAGGTAAAAAGCAAGCTGTATCATACCTACCACATACGTCCAGCACCATCTGGCCCACCATGCGTTTCTCTACAGCCTATCCCCAGACACCCTCTCTTCAAATGTCCTCCCTGGCAGATTCTTAGAGGGAAAAACTGCATCTAAAACTTTCTCCATACCATACTCACGTAACCAAGTTAGAAATTGTCAATAAAAATCTCAAAATCAAATCATTTCTACATCACCGGGAAGAGCATAACATGTTAAATGTGTCCCTCAGGGGTTTAAGCTCACAGGCCACAAATTCTAGAAGAGTTTTCTTCCTAAAAAAATAAGATGGGGCCCAAAGTGCACACATTTAAATTAAAACAAACAAAACCAAACCTAAACACATAAGACATGACATGTGATCAAAAAAATTTAAATGAATGTGTTAATTTTTTACACAAGTCAACAATCTGAATTCATTTCTTATGTTGCTTATGTCCTAGAATTTATTTCCAATTACACATTGTTTCCAATTTACTACATTTTTCTTCCTATGTGGTTTGATGCCTGGAACTCTCCAAATTATTTCAGCAGTAATTCCAGGCACTTAACTAGCTCGACTATAATTGTTTCAGTAGATTCCAATTTCCTACATGTAATAAAAACAATTTGCATCACAGATTTTTTTTTCATACAATACAGCAATTGATTCAATTGTTTTTCTACCCCTTGACTGAGCACTCCCCGTACTTCCAGATGCACTGGTTTTCACAAATGAATTGCCATCAAGTAATACTCCACAGAAATAAATAGAAGCCTAGCTCTCCATCTCTTTATTAGTGAGGCCCATGGTCTAATTCCTTTGATTCAGTCTCATTCCTTCCTTCCATTTACTCCATTTCAGTGCGTCTGTCTACTCAATCCTTACAGTTTGATTCAATTTAATGCTTCCAATGTAAAAACCGTTATTTGTAATAACCTGGCATTTCTTACGTCATCTGAGAAGACCAGCTTGCTTTCCTTAAAAATTTCTGCATATCTGCTGAATATTTCTGGGGAATTCTGACCATCTAGTAGTGTTCTGTAGCAAAAGCCATGAGGCAGTTTCAAACACACATACATATATTTTTTAGGATTTGGATTATTTTTGTTTAAAATAGGAGCAAAGCCCTCCTGATTATAAGCAATAGCTCTGTTGTCCTGCTGAAGGAAGTGAGACCACCTAAAAAAGTTGAGGTCAATTTATAAAGCTAAGTTTAATTTCTATTCTTATAATAATCCAAATAATTCTGCAGGTATAGCCCCTAGCACCAACTACTAAAAACAAATGGGAAAGGAGGAACAGAGGGGGAAAAAATAGATGTGCATGAAAAACTCTGTGGGAAGTGACAAAATGTATAGGATTTAATTTCAGAAATTAAATCCTTTGCTGTGAAAAGGCTTAAAAGAAAAGCACACACATAAAAAAGATCCACCAGCTCAAGAATTATATAATGCCTACCCCAATTATGTGAAAATTTTAAATGTACATTTCAAGGAAATCAACATTTATCTTATACATTTCCAATGAAATTGGAAGGAATACTGGAGTGACAAGCAGGCAGAAACATTAGTGCCTGTCACTTCATGCCTGTGTGTGTGTGTGTGTGCGTGCGCGTGCATGACACGCGTGTGGGCCTAGAATGACAATGGACGAGCAAACTGGGAAATGACAATGATGATACTTGTGTGGGTTTTGACTTGGGTGAAGCTGCCATGTGAACTTGTTCGTCTAAATGAAGATTAGCAGATAAGCCATCCTCCAAATGGGCACTGGTGGCGGGTCCCATAGGGACCACAGCCCCGGTGGTGGCAGCCGACACACGCCCTGGCCATGCTTACTCACGCCTGAACTCTACATGTGACAATAGCTTGTGTTCACCTGGCATTTTTGAATTACCTCACAGCTGGTGTTTATCAATTTTGGCAAATTTTAAAGTTCCTCCAGAAATCACCTCTTGCTTCTCATTTTGTCTCTAAAACCAGCCTGTGGATTCGGTGTTAAATAGTCTTTGATTGATGTAAAATAATAGCCCATAAGACTAAACGAGGACGAGACACACAGTCGTGCAGCGAGGATTTGATATCGGTTTTATGCCCCTCGCTTGCTTTTGGAGAGGGAAAAAAAGAAAGGTATGTTTTTGCAGAGACCAAGATGGTTTTATGAATGCTTTATCAATGGTTAATTTGGTTTATTAATATGGCAAATACCACATTAATAAAAAAGTGAGCACTACGTGAAATCATCTATTTTGGGAAAACACTGCTGTGAACTGTGAGAGGCGCCCTCCCAACAGCGCTATTACATGATTACTCCCCTCAAACTTCATCTCTAATCACAGCGGAAATCAATCTATACTTTTATCTCCGTTTCTCAGCTTCATAAATACTCACCAGAGCTTCTCTTATTGCTATTCGTTCATTCATATAAATTAAAAATATATACATACAAGAAAAGGCAAGCTTTCTGTTTTGTTGTGGCGGGGGGAGGTAGGTTTCATGCAGGGATTGAATTCAACTGCCAATTTTAAAATTAAAATACTTAATGCCACCGAAACATACACTTCAAAATGGCTAAAATGGTAAATTTCATGTTATGCAGATTTTATCAGACTTTGAAATTTAATTAATTGAAGAAATGAAATTGCGCTGCTTATTAAAGTACTGCGTACAGAAGAAATTCCGCATAAAAACAAGCAGCTTGTAACCCAGCCTGCCGGTAGGCTCGAATACAGGAAATTGCCATGTCTGTAGGTGTAAAATGGTTGACAATTTCAGACAGTTCAACCAACATCTTCATAAGTAAAACAGAGTTGTGTTCCTGCCCTGGAAAATCACTATTGTTTAGTGACTGTCAGTCAATCCCAGGGCCGTGGGAAATAACCTTGGCATGAAGGCTGGTGACACTAGAGCCACTGCAGGTGTAGAGGATGTCCCTGTGCCTCTAGGACAGTCTGTAACTTCGGGCGAGGGAGACAGGTGAGCGACATCTCCCCACATGGTAATTTCACAGTGGCTGAACGGATTCTATGTGCTAGGGCACTTGGGATCAGTTTTTATCTAAGAAAAGACAGATGAATTTCGGCTTCTATTTTCTTTCATTTTCTTTCTGCAAAACATGCATTTCTCTAAAAAGGCCATTCCCTATGTCCACACTGTAATAAGACTCCCCTTTAGGGACAGGACCTTTACCAATTTTCCTCCTCCAAATCTCCAAGTCATAAACGGCAGGGGACCCTCCACCCCGCTCCATCAGCACCAGGAGACAGAGCTGACATCCCCACTCTGAAGCTCCCACTGTAAATGGTTATTACAAGTCACAGTCAGGCCCTGGTACATGGAAAGAACTATCAAATTCAATAAGAAAACTAGAAAACACCTCAAATCACTGCGACATTAGCGGAACCAAAGCAATACTTAGTTTGCGGCCCCTCCAGTTCCTCCCCAGCATTAGCAGAAAACAACGCATTCCATGCCCCTGGAGTATAACATGCAGAACAGGGGACCTAAGTTACGACTCATTATATTAATGAAAAAAAAAAAAAAGACCGTTTCCCCAATTTGGCTACCCAAGGTGACCAACTGCAGACATCCTGAGAAATCCCACATTCGGTAGGAAGATTTGGAACAGGAATGGGCTGAAGAAAGGCTGCTCTATTAATTTAACATCAGCCTACAGGCAAAAACCACCCTGAAAGCAAGACCCTGCCAGAGGGATTGTTTCAGAGCTATTTTACAAGAGACACAAAACCGGGCTACCCCTTTGAAAGCACCCCCAGTGAAAAGCTTGAAACAGGCTATTGTCAGAGCGCTGGGTACCTTTTCTCTCTTGGCTTTGTTCAGTATTTTCCTCGGCTGCAGTTTCCATGGCTGGCTTCATACCATCCACCAAAAATGCTTTTCCCCGCTCCCCCAACACACACTTTTCCCCTCCTCTTCCTTTTCCTTTGGACTCCCCTCCGTCTCTTATTTACACCGCGTGATTGAGAGGTTCTGTTCTTCACTACAGTAGATTACAGTCCCTTCCAAGATGCAAAAGGCTCGTCAGCGTCAGTTTCCCTCTGCCTACTGGTCCAAAAAGACAGCTGCCAAGGAGCCGGCGGCCACACGTCAGCGAGGATCCCAGTTAGAACACGGCCATCCTGCGCCCCGTCCCTCTGCGGCTCCCGGGGGACAGCCACGCCCCCGCCCGCCGCCCGGCCGCTTGCTCGCCCGCGCCGCGCGCTACCGGCCAAATGCACCCACTGAATGCTAATCAGCTCTCCCAGGGAAGAACAGACTTGTGACATCAGAGGACGGGATGTGGAGGAGAAGGGAGCGAGAGCCCCCTCCCACCACGTGACTCAGCTGGTCGGGATGTCTGTTCTCTCCGCAGAATGCTGGGTTTCCACCCCTGCAAACTCCTTCCTTCCCCGGGGGACTGCTTTATGGGGCTTCACGGTCTGACTGAAGTTCATTTACCCAACCCTGGCAGAAGAGAGTCAGAGGACCAGCCCGCGGTCTCTATTTTATTTGCTTTCTTTAGGATTTGTCTTTCACGCTAGCTGAAACCTATACATATAATTATATATTAGATATGCATCATAAGATATATATTAGGGAAGAAAAAATACCTAAGAGGGAAGAAAACCCACAACATGGATTTAACAAGCTGTATGCAGTTTGGCATCAGAATTATAACCCATACACTGTCTACAACTAACATATGTGACAGAAAGAGAAAGTTGAGCTCGAGCCCAATTCATAAAAAGGTATCTCTCCGTATTTAAAAGTAAGCATAACATGCTACAAGTATATCTAGCTGACATTTTGGTGACTTCTTGGAATGAAAATGAAAATAGAATGGTTTTTCTTACTGGGCATGATTGTATCTATATAGAGCTTTATTCATGAGCTCTCCCTAAAAGGCAAAAGGGTGTTTTCAAGAGCAGTCTACATGTTGGGCATAAAGGCTATTATTGTACCGAAAATGATGAACTGCCGCTTTCACAAGCCTTCTCGTACACCCAGATACTATGGGACCACAGGTCTCAGCCCATCCAAGCATAGAAAAGCTTTTTTCTTGGTCATGAGCCATACGTTTCCAAGCATCACTGGTTTCTGTACTATGATTTAAGCATTCGGTTGACCCACTTACTTTCACTGTCTCTATTAAAGGTATTTATAGAAACTCAAGTCAACTACAGGGATGAACACCAAAAACCACAGGGTGAAGGGTTCTCTGACCGATCACAGCCTGCCAGCTGGCTGGGTTGAGCACCCACCTTAGAAGCAAACATAAAGACAAGTTAGAGACCACCCTCTCCTTAAAAATCTCTTCCAAGCTTTGACGCTTTGTTGCTCAACACTTCCAAAAAAAAAAAAAAGTGCAAGATCCCGAATCAAAATCCTCTAACAACCTGATCTTTTAATGCCTTAGTTTGAGATAATCCCGCAAACCGTCTACATTCAATACCTCTGGCCCCTGGTAAGCTAGAAAAGATTTTGAAAACCCGTTTAGCCTGTTCCAACATTTTCTTCTGATTTTACTTCTCATTTTTCACTTGAGCCATCCTCCTCGAAGTCCACACCCACAATCAACTATTCCTTTAAATGATGGCCCAGCCAATTTTGTTGTCTCATGGCAGCCTCCAACTTTAGACGGTCAGAATGAGATTCATTTGTGATCTAACTACGTTCATGGGAAGACCGGATGATGTGCCCAAACGGGGTGGTCTTACGCATTTTTGCAAAGACTGCTTAAGTGCATTCAAGCCAAAAGATGGCAATTGTTACCTTGTGCCGGGCTTCCTCTCCCTCAGCAGTTTAAGGGAGAATGAAAACCAAAACAAAATTCAATTCGGCACCAAAGTGGACAATCATGACTAGCTGTGCTATTGGTTTTGTTTAAAAAGCGTCTAACAAAACCATTCAATTATACACATGGCAGAATAGAATACTTTTTCGGCTATTACTTAAGAATATTATTGTTAGATGTTGTTGAAGTGGGAAGGGGGAGCACGGAAGAAGGTCTACATTAAATATGGAAGACATTTTCAAATTGAGGAGAACTCTGAAGTCTGGGTCTGTATCACAGTCTTAGAAATCAAAGCTATTGGACAAATCACAAATTCTCCGGGTGATACCCTGATCGACGTTCACCTTGAAGAACTATATGCGAATGAACAGGGCACCATTTCTGCCTTGTTCACAACTTCACCATGTTCTTTTCGTTAGGCTGACAGCGCGGGACAATTCTAAAAGTTACCTTCACTAACAGCCTCAAAAATCTCACCGACGCTTATGAAAAACCATCTGAGTTGGACAAAGCATGATAGAAAAATTGTTACGAGCAGGAAGGAAGAGTATACATTTGTAACATTTCTGGGGCATGCGTCCATTTTTGGCCAGAACAATCAGCCATGTGCAATGAGTAGGATGGGAGATGGCTCGTAAAGCTGAAAAATATTCTTTGAGACCCCTGAGTTAAGTCAGTCTGACTGAAGGGAAGAATACTTCTGAAAGCCAAAACAGGAGTAACAAACACTGACACAAAAATGGATGTATTAGATCAAACATAGAAAACCGCTAACATTGACTAGGAAGAACAGTAACTTTACAGTCGGTTCGATATTTGCGAGGCTTCTGCAGAATTCGAGCCAGTTCCATGCGCATGCATGGAATCACCTTCCAAGTGCTGACATCTCCAAGAAGCACAAGACTTCACAAGAGAGTCACCCACAGACTGCAGGGCCCGAGAACCCTCCGAAACCAGCGTGATCCTACCGGCTGCAAGCACTCTAGTGTCACAACAAAGATGAGAGGAGGGAAGAGAATTTGGAAAAAGCTTCAAAGAGCTGGGCTGGCTACTGCAGTGTGGTTGGGAACTGCTGGGTAGGAGAGGATAGGGAAGGGTGGAGAAGGGAAGGCAAGAGTAGGAAAGGACCCGGCAGAGCAGGGTGGATAAGAACAGAGAAGCGTAGAGAAGGGAAAGGCAGGACAGGGAAAGGGGAGAGCGTCCCCAGAAACACCAGAGAGCACACAAACAGAAAAACGGTGCTGTCAGCGTGTTGGGGAGGTGATTTTTCCGACAGAGGGTCCAGAGCACAGGGGGTGTGTTGGGGGTGGAGAGTGGGGGAGGGAAATGAAGGCAGGTGGCCGGGGCTGTAGACCAGTATTCAGGTAGGTTGAACACCTTGCTGATCCTGGAGGCAGCCTGGTGCTGGGGGGGGGGTGGGGGGGGGGAACGGGGTGGGGGCACAAGAACGAATCTGATCTGTACTTTACAAGGGTCATCGTCTTTCATCATCTTGGTCGTGTGAATGACAGAGTGGCACAGGGTGAGGCCAGAGGCTGGCAAACAAGCCACCATGAGGGCCGAGCTTTGGCCCCGGGGGCGTGGGGGGGACGGACCCCTGTGACCGCGCGCTGGATACGTGCGGGACGGAAAGGAGGAGGATGCGAAGGGCAGTCTGGGGTTTCCGGGGTGGGTGGGGAGGGGACGTGGTCCTGGTCCCCGGCACACAGCAGGTCCTCCACGAGTACATTTTAAATGAGCAGTGAACAGATGACCGGGGAGAGACACAGACTAAAAACACACAGATTAGAGAATTTAAGGAACATGGCCTCTTAAATATAAAGGGAAAGGGAAACCGTGAAAGGGAGGGTCAAAGGCTAAGGAGGGAAAACGAGAAAAGCAGGGGAACGAGACTGAAATGGAAGGAGTAGAAGAGGGTCCATGAGGGCACAGACCGAGTGTCAGATGTCGTCAAATGCTGTAGAAAGAGCAAAGGGGATGAGGACCGCCGAGCAGAAAGTATTTACCACCAGTCACTGGAACTTCCAGAAGAAGCTGGGTCGAGTGATGGCACAGGAGGAGAAAGACACCTGGGGCTTCTCCACCGTCATTCCTCTCAGAATAGGACACTCCGGGGGCCCGGGGGACACTGTCATCTCACACCTGGGGCTCAGGCCTGCGCCTGCCCATCTTGGTCCAGTTTCCAAACTTGTCGAGAGAATTTTCATTTTTCTTCTCCGATCTATTCCATGACTATCTTCCCAGGTTTATTTTGTTACGAACAGCTGTGGCCGGCAGGTTCACGGCGTGTGCACACGTGTGCGGGTTCCGCACACCAGCAGCAGCTCTCCCACATCAGCGGGACGTCCTACAAGTCAACTCAGTTCTGACACTCTCTACCCAGGGGCCATCAGATCCCACAGGTTAAGGGCTCAGTCCCTTGAGACTGCCGCTCCCCACCCCCCCAGTCGCGCCCCCCACCCAAATTCAGATGCCAGTTCCAAATCTGGTTGTCGCCTGCGCTTCCCACTGACCAGCTATAGATCAGAGGCTCCAACGACCCCCTTCCTTCTTGGATTCAATTAGTTTGCTAGACCAGCTTCTAGAACTTAGAGGAATATTTTACGTACTAGATTATGGGTTTATTATAAACGATATGAAAGGGTACAAATCAAAAGCTAAATGAAGAGATGCACAGGACAAGGTATGGGAAAAGGCGTGAAGCTTCCAAGCTCCCTCCCAGCACGGGACTGTCCCCAAATCTCCATGTGCTCACTGACCCCTGTCCTTTTGGTGTTTTATGGAGGCTTCATTACAGAGGCATAAATGATTAAATCATTGGCCAGAGGTGGAGATGGGGGAGGGATGGGACTGGGACTGAAAGTTCCATCACTCTAATGGCAGAGTTGGCTCTACCAGTAGCCAGTCCTCAACGTTAGCTTCCAGAAGTCCGTCACCTCGTTAACATAAAAAAAGACACCTGTGTGGCTCTCCATTACCGGAAATTCCAAGGGCTTCAGGAGCTCTGTGCCAGAAGTCAAGACTGAATATATATTTCTTATAATAAATCACAATTTCACCGGCTCCTAGTAAATTTGCCTTACATATCTCATATGCCTGTGATCCATAATATTGATGGAAGTGTTGAACATGACAAGACCACGGTGAGAGACTCTCGTGTTGGCCACTATGGGCATCATCCTCGTCAGCCGACTGGTTCGTCCGTTTGTTCACTCGTTCATTCATTTGCTCATTCAACCAAGGTTCATTAAGCACCTACCACATGCCAGAAACTGAGTCCCTATTCTATGTTACGTGGCTGTGATTGTCCAGTCAACCGGGAATTCATCGAGAACGGGATGAACACATGAGAATGCACAATGATCTACTTACATATCCTCATCAAGGTCACCAGGCTATCAGTCAAGCCTGTCAAATGCCTACTCTTTCTGACGTGGAAAACAGGGGCAAAAGAAAAAATTAAATTTCCCCACTGCCTACAGCCCATTGACAAGTCCTTGAAACAGGCAGAGGGATGTTCCTCTGGGAGCGCAGCTGCCTTNAGTGACGTTCCTCTGGGAGCTCAGCTGCCTCGATTGTTGACACTTTGCTGAGGGCAAAGGCGATCTCAGCCTGAACCCCCAGGACCCTGTGAGTCTACGTTAACCTACAGAAATTCCTTTGGAAACTTCCTTGATCTCTACCCCCCAGGGTATGCGTTAGCAATCATCCTCCAAGGATACGGCCCACTGACACACATGTGAAGGGTCTCATGACCGAGTTTTTATACTAAACAGTAATAAATGACCTTTCCCTAACAATAGCTAGCCCTGTCAAGGTCCTGGAAACCTTGTTTCCAAAATGCCTTGGAGACTTATGCTATCCCTGACCCCCTCCCAACTTGAGAGTATGTAATCAGTCACCTGTCACAACCCCAGTGCAGCTCCTTCTGCCCACGGGTCCTGTCCCTGTGCTTTAATAAAACCTCCTTATTGCACCAAAAATGGTCAAGAATTCTCTCTGGACGGTTCTCTCCTGGACCCCAACATTCCTACATCACTTCTGCTTCCCTGAAATTAGATTATAGGTTTCTTCTGGCCTCAGAATGACTCCTCAGAGGGGAGTCATTTAATCACCAGGAGGGATGTTTCCATATTTATTCAAACTACTAATTCCTCCGAAATTTGCACATTTCAACCAATAGTTTTCCCCACAAAGTCCAGCCTCTTAGTGCCTGAGCCACTGCTTCCTAGTGGCCCTGCAGCTCCTTCTCCTTCCCACTTACCTCTCTTCCCATTCTTGTCACTGCTTTCTTTTCTTTTCTTTTTTTTGTAAGATTTGAGAGAGAGCAAGCGAGCACGGCGTAGGGGGCAGAGGGTGAGGGAGAGAGAGAATCTCAAGCAGACTCCCCACTGAGCATAGAGCCTGACGTGGGGCTCAACTCACGACCCTGAGGTCATGACCTGAGCCGAAACCAAGAGTCAGGCACTTAACCAACTGCACCCCCCAGGGGCCACACCGACAGTTTTCTTTACAGATCATCTCTCTTCTCCTGGTGGACGGATGCTCCCTCCTTTGTAATGAGCCAGCATGCCCCCCCCCCGATTCCCCGAGCCCCTTCTTCTCACTGCTGAGTAAGGAGCGAAGACTGCATTTGTGGAAGACATCAGTGCTGACCACCTCCAAACCAAGACAAGCAACTCACGGCCAATGAGTTTCTCCAAGACCTATTCTTTCCACACCGTGTCTGGGGCCTAGCAGGCCTCCACATGCCTCACATCGTTCACGTGCCCGGGCCTAAGCCTTCCTGTGCCCCCCAAAGGAAATCGATGCCCAGAGCAGCAACCCCAGAGCCACAGCGGCCTCGCCTCACATTCTAGTGCGTCTGAATGGATGAATTTTAAATAAACTGTGTTTTAAAAGAAATTTTTGTTAAGTGACTCCTATTTCACATGATTCCCCATGATAAAATTAAAGATGTGTTCTGGTAGCAAGCATCTGAGCCTTGGAGGGAAAAGAATTACAAATATCGCAAGAATTCTTAAATCTTACCTTTAAAGCAGAAAAGGTACTTTTAATATAAAGCAGCAATAATATTCAAAATATGAGTGCTTCTGTGCTGTGTTCAAAGTGTTGCATAAATTAAAAACTGCAAGAACTAGAAATACAGAGCCAGAAATGTGGAAGAGGATTGTTTAGAACTGGGTCTTTTCCATAATTGGACCTTCCTAAAGCTTTATTGATTTGGCAAAGCTTTTGCCTCCCTTTACCAGAATGACATTTCTAATTTTGCAGCCAGTGTGGGTTTGTAATGCCTTTTGATTTCTTAGGCTCTTTCCTGATTTTCTCAGTCCCGCCTCTATATTTGTTACACTTTCCTTTACAGGCAAGGACGCCACATACAGCTAAGAGCTGAGATGACAGATCAGCTTGGATGACGTGGATGAAAACCCTTACAAAGCTCCCGAAGCGTAGGCCGGCACCCTCGCTGTTTCTCTTCACCGGAGGAGGTGCCTCCCAGGCCGGCCACCGCCCCCCGGCTGGCGAGTACCCGTGGCGAGGAGCAAGCCTACCGGAGCCCCCGACAGCCCAACCCCTTCCCCGTCTCATCAGCTGTCTAACGACAGCAGTGTCCTCACAAAGCTGCAAGAGCCGCCCTCACGCTGATGGCTGAGTTTAGCAGAAGCCACTGGAGGGCCGAGGAACCTCTCTCTCTCTGTCCTGGCAAAAACTCCATTGAGCATCATTTTCGAAAGGCGAGCAAGGGAGGGGGTTCGGCAGGAGCGGCCTGAGGCTTCCCGTGGCAACAGCTGTGGCACGAGGGGCTGCAAGGGAGCAGGTGGGGGGGCAGCGGACGGGCAGGACGCGGGGGTGCGCTCCCCTCACGGCCGTGGACCGCGCGTTCGTCCCCAGGTCAAGGTCGGCACCGCTGCCTCTCGCCCATCTCTTCAACCAGGGCGGCCCAGCCCCGGTGCGAGGGCCAGCCGGGCGCCCTGGGCTCCCTGCACTAGGGGCCTGAAGCTCTGCCCTCGGGGGGCACGGTCACCCCGGCTGACAACCGCCGCCTCAGCTCGATCTTTGCTTCCCTGTGTTTCCTTTCCCGGGCCCTGGTGATCCGCGGCTGGCCGGTGGGCTCTGAAATCCGCACCCCAGGACCCCGTGTGCCTGCAGAGGCCGCTCCCACAGCCACACGTGTGCGGGGGCCAGGAGCTTTAGAATCTCCCCAGGTGATCCCACTACACAGCCACGGGACGCACGAAATGTGCGCCACAGGGAAGGGGGCCCGGCAGAGCCGCTTCAGGAGAATTCTACAGAAGGCAGTTGCATGGATGGCTAGGATGTGGTCAGGGTGGCTGCACTGGACTGGGGAACAGGTGGAGAGCATACGCCCAGGCGAGGCAGAGATAGAAACCGGGCAGGCGTCACGGCCGGGGAGAGGGGGTTCAGGGCAGATGCCGAGACTCAGCTTGGACCCCTCGAGGACAGGGACGGGAGGCTCTGTGCTCGCTTCCTAGGGCCGCCGTAACAAAGTACAGAAATTACTCCAGCTCTGGAGGCTGGAGGGCCAAAATCAAGGAGTCAGTGGGGCCATGCTCTCTCTGAGGGCTCCTGGGGAGCAGCCTTCCTGCCTCTTGTCGCTTCTGGTGGCTCCCCGCAATCCCTGCTTGCAGACTCAGCATTCGGGCCCCGGCCTTCGTCATCATGCGCCGTTCTCCATGTGTGCCTGCGTTTCCTCTCTGAGGCCGCCGGGCACGTTGGACTAGGGCCCACCCGGATGGAGCATGGCCTCATCTTAACAGGACCGCATCCACAAAGACCCTATTTCCAAATAAGGGCCTATTCACAGGTACCAGAAGTTAGGGCTTCAACATTTTTTTCTAGGGGACACAACTGGGAGATGGTCCAGAGCGGAGAGCCTATGGGGGACCTACCAATTCAGGGGGGGGGTGTCTAGTGGAAGTACTCTCAAAGGACGCAGAGATTGGAGCTGGTCCCCGGCGGGGCCCTGTCTCAGAGGAGGGGGGAAGGTTGAGAAGGGGGAGGTGGTCCACAATCAAGGGGGCAGACTCGGCAAAGGCCACCGACGTGGAAAATTCCGATGTTCTTACCAGCATCCACGGAAAGATTAGAACGGAAACCAGCTTCCAGAGGGTCTACTGAAGGACTGGGAAGCAGAGAGGAGAAGCAAGGGCGGCCGGCTTTCTAAGGAAATTGGGTAGTGACAGGAAAGCAAGAGAAAAGTGTAGGCGGATGAAGGGGGAACACAGGAAGAGAGTCCCCAAATGTTTCATGCTGGAAAGGCAGCGGCGGGGGAGAGATTTAAGGCGCCGGTGGAGGCAGATAGATGAGGACGCGAGATCCCCGTGGGAGGAGGACGGAACACTTCCCCTCTGAAGTGGGAGTGAGGAAGCGGGAAAGGGAGTGAAAAGAAAAAGACCGCCCAAGATGTAAGGAATTCCATCTCGGAAGAGGCGGCGGTGATGGTGACGGTGACGGGGAGCTTCGAAGGGACCAGGTGGAGCTGTGAAGAGTGCATTTGTTCCTGGATTCACCACGTCAGAGCCCAAAGAGGGAGGGCCCAACAGCCGCATTTTAAGGGTGACATAATGGCAGGGAAGACAGTCTGGCCGGTCTCAGGCAGCTTGCCCTGTGTCCAGATTGCTTGGGGACCTGAGCGGGGCTGAGTCTTTAGGGGATCAGGGGCCCCCAACACGATGGAACCACACCTAAAGCCTGAACAGCAACAAGAACCCGATGGGAGGGGGGGGTTTTGACGAATAAAGCAAAGTTTCCACTTCTTCCTGTGCACATGAGGCACACGTCCGGAGACAGACAGCTGACCTACTGAGGACGTGTTTCCTGACTCATTATCACTTCCCTGGGGAGCCCCGATTCCTCCCGCCACTGCTCCCAATTAACTCACCCGCCACACGTGCACCAGCCGCGCGTGCACCAGCCGCGCGGACAAGCCCCAGTGAGCTGTTCCACTGCGGCTACGCCATCCCAGGCACGTCTCCAGGACAGTTCCTGCTCGGCTTGCCAGCAACCACGGGGGCTGGAGTATTCTCTGACCCAGAGAGAGCTGGGGGCTCGACCTCAAAGCTGGGTGAAACCGGGGTGCTCTGCGGGGCATTTTCCTGGTATCATCCACCAAAACCCCAACCACACCACCTCCCCAGCTCCTCTTCCCTTCCTTCAGGAGGCCTCTTTGGGGAACCCCGCGCTTTCCTCTTCGTCGCCGCCTGCCCACCCCTGTCCCAGTTTGTCCAGCTAACCATGCTGGAAAGACACTGCCTTTCCCGGTCCCCCAACGCGGGTGGGAGACAAAGGCTCATGCCACCCCGGACCAACCCTACCCCTCACTGTTGTGCCCCCACGGAAGGCAGCGCCCAGAATCTTTGGCCTGTTTTGCTGCAGGAAGCGAGACATTTTCAAGTTCAGGGTGAACTCCCAAGACACGTGGGCTGTGAAAATTCTCACCACAGAGGATGGAAAGTTAGGGGATGGGCCTGGCAGGGTGGGGATAAAGATGATGTGACCCCTTCCAACTCTGAGAGGTCCAGGTGAGTGAAGGAGGCCTTATTCTGGTCTAGATGCAGGGCTCAAGATCCCCCGTCCCTGAAATGGAGGCAGTGTGCGGATTAAGGGGTTTCTGTCTGTTGGGCTGCTGGGTAAAGGCAGGCAGGCACACGCACCCCCACATACCTCTTGGGGAACTGGACCCCTCCAAACCCAGTCCTCAATAGCACCCACTTGCTACTGATCCGACCACAGGAAACACGAAGAGCCCTGGGGCTGCCTCTCTTTCCCTGCGGTGCCTGGTTCTTGCCCTTCCGCAGCTGCCATCAGGCCCTCGTACGAACCCGGCAGGGCCAGCTACGAGGCGCACAGCTCCCAGCCCGGCGCCCAGGCTCAGCATAGCCCCCGGAGGGACGGCTGCAGCGCCACGAGATGGGACCGCAGCCCAGGAGGTGCCGTGCGAGGCCAACACACGGGAACCGAGGGGCCCCTTGTACCAACACTGCGGCCCGAGCTTGGACCCAGCTTCTCTCATCTTGGCCTTCGCGACGGTGGTGAGCCATGGGCCTAACCGTCCCCCTCGTATGGATGGAGAAACCGACACCAAAGAGAGCCAGAGGGACCTGGCCAAGGTCACACGGCTGGTCAGTGGCAGAGCCGAACCTTGGCTCGGGCCATTGGAGGCCGAAGTCAACAAGCCTCCGGTGAAACGCAGGGCGGCGCTCCTCCCCACCGTCCGCAGCCTGGCCCACCGGCCCCCGCGGCCCAGCTCTAGCATCTCCCAGCCGCCCAAGGCCACGTGCCCTTCCTGAGCCTCGGCTTTGCCGCCCATTCAACAGGCTGCGGCTCGCGGAGTGAGCAAACTACCGCACAGAAAGCCTGCACACGACGCCTCGTACGGGGTGCTGTGGAAGTGCTCGTCTCTATCGTGTACGTCCGGACGCTCCCGCCACCACCACGCAGGTCCGAGGGGGAGGCAGAGAGAGCAAGGAAGAGCCGGTGACGTGACATCCTTCCAGATCTTTCCCTGTCCCCGAGGGGGGTCACTTCTGAGCCCTTGTCTGGCTTGACTGGATTTTTTAGGGCACTCCTGACTCCCACATCTCCCCCAGACCTCCCTGGGGAGGTTCAGCTGGGACGTAATGTCTGTGATTAAGCTGCAAATAAATAAACGGAGCTAAGAAGAATAAGGCAATGAGATTTAAAAAAGATGTGTCTCCAAGGGCACTCTTTAACAAATTGTCAAAATTGGTTTCTGGAATCTGGAGGATGTTGCTAACACCTGAATACTCAGAACCAAATTAGATTTGCCTCTGATTTTTATTAAAAAAAAAAAAAAGGCACAGAGAGCCCTGCCCTCAAGAAGGGCCTCAAGCTTGGTTTGTTGCTCTGAAGTCACGGTGTCAGAACTCCTAATAATACCATCTTTAAATCTGTATTTCGCAAGTGAAGCCGATCAGCCACTGGACCAGGTGCGTGAGCAGAGGAGCTCAAGCCCCTCGCCACCCTCCTTGCACGTGACATTCACTATGGCACGTGAGCAGAGAATTCCAGTACGCCCACCAGATGCAGAAAGTTCTGTGAGATTCCAAGGCAGTACAAGGGAAGCGTGCGGTGTTTACCACTGAGTAAGCGCTGCCTCTGTCACTTGGCATCACAAGGACTTGGGCTGCTCACACCCGAGCCTCTGCTTTCTCATTGGTCAGAGGCAGGACAAGATGCTTCGTGAAGCCTGTCCTGGCTCTGAGGTCCACTGGGCCTTACGTGACCAACCAGTTCAGCAGGATGGTTGTAAGAAGTGAAAGAAGATCACACAAGGAATCCTGCAGCATCACTGTCCCTGTCCACCTAAGTCACATCACTGCACAGGGCAAACGATCGTTCACGTGCTCGAACGGACATCTGGACACCCTGGCATGGATTCTACTGGGCTCCCGGCATTCTCTGGAGCAAGATGCCAACAATCGGTTCTTTGGAAGCATGGGGACAACTAAGTTGTTCTCAGCTCTGATGTTGCTGACCTTGAACCTCTCAAAGCGGTCACATTATGCTTTCTTCATATGCTAAGAGCACAAAGAAATGGAAACCGGGTAAAACCATTACACAAAGATATTTTATGATAAAATTTAGACCCTTATCACCCACTTAAGAACATATTTTAGAAACAAAATGGATAAAACTTAGTGCTATTCAGTAGACTAATACAAAAACTAAACTTGATACTTCTAATAGGTTTTCGCTTTTTCCCCCCAAACACAAATCTGGTAGTTTTAGTTTAAAATTGGTTAAGATCTTTTCATGGATCAGGGATCATAATTTTTCATACAACCAAAACAATCTACTTAGCACTTTTTAACCATGATAAAACAGGTTACTGGTAGGCTATTTGTCAGCCTTTGAACGGCTAGGGGGATTGAGGGGATCTGGGTGAGCACTTGGCTATCACCTTCCCCTCCTCTACTCTAGACGTGACCTTCCTGAGACTACCTACTCGGATGGACGATGAACAACCCAGACGAGCAGTCTCACCCGAAATGACTCTGATCAACACGCCGAAGTCTGAAAACCACTCACGTACGGCACAGTATGATTACCCGACACAGAACTTGACAACATCTTCGAGATCTGCCAGTGCGGAGCTTGACAGAGTCATTGAAATTTACTTTCTGGTATTAGAATGCCTGCTCTTGCGAGTTCAGGGAAACACCCTGGACCAGTAGACACGTCATTCAAGAGCCCCCAGCTGGAAGTCTACAGGAACTGCACGAAATCATGAGCCATTTCGTTGAGTCTACCGCCAATGAGAATCTACACTAAAAAAGACCCTCCACCCAAATTAAGAAATAAAAAAGTAAAAGAACAAAGACCTCCCAACCACACACTTTTTAAATACAGTCACATTTTTTCCAATGCAATATTTTATTAAATTGCCTCTTCTGTTCGTTTTCCGGGATGGAAATTAGAAGCAGGAGGAACGCGTGTGGGTCCTTCACTCCACTACCACAGTGGGCTCTCGAAATTGGAAACCACTGAGACAACTTGAAATTACCATCCCTGCCCGGTCAGATGGAAGCCATCCTCGTGTGTAGGAAGGGCCACCAATGGAGAGTCAATGTGAGCGTTAGTTTAATAGTTTCCAACTTCAGGAATGGACCCAGACACGAGGCCCAACAGCCGCTGGGTCTCCACAGCCGTACCTAGGACTCAAACTGTGTGCACCATCGCTAAATGGGAAAGTTTACGCTTTTGCCAAAAATGTAAAATCGTGCCTCTAGATCCCAACACCGTACAGCAGGGTCCCGAACGATCTCTGGGCCATGACTGCACACCTGCTGTAGATGAACGCATTGAAGCCAGACGGACGCTGAGAACGGACTCAGCAACTGCCCCACGATTTGAAGACAGAACAGAATTCTCTCTCATCACTGAAAAAACTCTAGAAGGGATTTTTCAACAGAGGACTTAGGAACACTTCTGACGGGAAAGGATTTCCGGAAGTCAGCATAGGTTCCTGAGGAACAGGTAACATCAAAATAGTCTGCTTTCTTTTTCTATTTAAATATTTCATCTGTGAACAACATATTTAAACAATGGTAAATCAGAAAAAACTGATTTTTCCCCACGGACACCTTATGAATCGGTTTTATTCAAACTCTTTCCCTGCATCTTCAACACTGTTTGTTCGGCCATCCAGAATCTTTGTCGTTGCCAAAGCACCATTTGGAGTCACCTACTGGTTTCCCAGAGCCCATGATCTTTGCTAACTTCCTTGCGGACACCCAGCGCTTC
Source organism: Ailuropoda melanoleuca (assembly GCF_002007445.2). Lineage (NCBI taxonomy): Eukaryota > Metazoa > Chordata > Mammalia > Carnivora > Ursidae > Ailuropoda > Ailuropoda melanoleuca. The sequence goes on from NC_048238.1 coordinate 10,894,230, forward strand.
CAAACACTCCGCAGCTGCCGCTGAGACACGCACAGCAGCCACGTGCCCACACACGACACGCCTAGCTTTACACGGGTCAGGCAGTCACAGTTTCTCCTAAATTCTACCTTAATAATTTCTACATCAGTGGCATAATGCATTGCTAAAACAAATCTCTTTTTCTTTTAAAGATAAGGTTACCAGATGAGGTGAATGCCATCTTCCACACTGACCTCACAAGCCAATGGATAAAACCCTTCCCCTGTTTGGGGGAGTAAGACAGTGTGTAATGTCGGCAACATGCCACTGTACTTCAAAACGTGTTCATTCTAGGGCTGCCTGGGTGGCACAGTCGGTTAAGCAACCAACTCTTGGTTTCGACTCAGGTCCTGATCTCAGGGTTGTGGGTTCGAGCTCTGCATTGGGCTCCGTGCTAAGCACGGAGTCTGCTTGAGATTCTCTCTCCCTCTCCCCCTGCCTCTGCCCCTCCAGCTCGTGCTCTCTCTCAAATAAATAAATACATCTTAAAAAAAAAAAGTTCATTCTATGTTCTCAATCAATAAACAATGTGAGGTCAGTTAATCATACACTGCAGTGGAATCAGAATGGGCTAATGTGATTTCAAAGTGGCCGCTGAAGGATGGGTGGCAACAGCCATTCACCTTCAGATGAGGTCACTGGAGTCAATCTGTCTAGCTCTTCTTTCCTTTTCTAGTCTGTAATTGGGAAAGACAGGACTAACGCTTCAGGTCTCCTGACTCACAGCCAAAGATGCTCTTGTTTTCGCCTGATGCATGGTTATCGAAGTAAATATTCTGTTAGGATAAAGTCCAAATGCCCAATCTGCAATGCACACACTCAACAGAGATAATTCTTCCTAAAATATACATTACATCTTTGCAAAAACACATGCATGAATTTTACAAAATACCTTTTAAAAGTCAGATTGTATTGGGCCAAGACAGTGTAATGGAAAAGGCAACATAAATCTTTGGAAATCAATGCTTGTTAACATCAATTTATCTTTTTAATGAAAAGCCACTGATAAACCATGCCATTGGATTAAGCGAGCTAATGCATGCCACGGGCTTTGCACAAGAGCTGGGAACACTCAATAAAAAGTAGCTCTTATGATTAATAGGCAAGACCAGAGTGGGGTTGAAGATGCTTTTTACCACGAAGGCAATAAAGCTCCAGGATGGAGCTTGTCAACCAGCCCCAGCCACAGGATAATGGATGGATAACGGTCACCTGCTCCATCCGCTCTCAGGGGAGAACCGAGGATTATGGGAAATTCCCAGCTCCCAAACTGGGATCTCACTCATTCTTGCCGACTCGGGAGAGTAGATCAAAGTGCAAGGGAGTGACAGCAGTGTATGGTAAGAACAGATGCATACACTTATCCAAATAAAAAGGAAATCCATGCACACCTCTATGCTTTCTTATCAGCAACAAACTGGAACTTCTCACCAAGAACCGTAGCATGAGTGTGATACGTTCCACAGCGGAGAATGGCTGCCTTGGGGGAACATGAAATGCCTCTAAGCACTTAAAATGAGAAAGTTTTCAAAGACTCCAAGCTGCCGCTGCCGTTGTTGTACCACCGAAGAAGAAATGCTCCCCAATGTTTGCGATAACAGAGAAAAATAAGCAAAGTCTTGATTCAGGCCAATTCCTCAAGTCCCAAAAACTAAATATGAGTTTGTAGCCTTTTTTTAAAGTGCCTGTTTCTGAGGTTTGGCAGAGAAAGGATAAATTGAACATAGTACTGCGAAATTCATATGTATTTAGAAAATTTAACATTTCTTTTATTAAGATTTGAGAGCGCACACGCAGGGGGTGGGGGGTGGGGGAGGCACTCCCAAGCAGACTTCCTGCTGAGTGTGGAGCCCACGCGGGGCTCAATCCCACTGCCCTTGAGATCATGACCTGATCAGAAAACCAAGAGTTGGAAGCTTAATTGACAGAACCACCCAGGTGGCCCATGGACATTTTTATTTTTAATTGGCCACCCTGATAATTAGCTTGTTCAAAATGTCAAAAATCCTATTCGAGGGATTTGCTGTGTAACCTTTTTCTGCTGCTCAGAGAACAGCTTCATGGGTGAAAGCGACAGGTAACTGTCACATTCGCACCCAATAGCTGATCAGTCAACATGTTAATTATCTGGTGTATTTATTCCTTTTTAAAAAGTTATCTATTTTTCACTAATGACTGCTAATTTGGTAATATTCAGAAAGAAAGGTGATCTCAATTTCAAACTTGTTAACCCCATGCTTGTTTTAAACTATTATCGTGAACAAAAAACAGTCAGTTCATATAGTTGCTTTACTCCATCTCACTTGGACTGCCCTAACGGTTCTCAGTCTGAAACCTCTGCCTAAAATTTTACCTTCTGAACTTTTCCTGCCAGAACATTTGCATTTCTTTCTTTTTGTTTCTAACTCAGAAAAAATCCAGATACCTCGTTACTTCTCAATTAAAATTGTACTAAGGCTTACAGTCAGAAGTGCACAGAAGGTGACAAAAGCCAATTCTTTCCTTTTTAAAAACTTGTAATTTACTGCTAACAACACTGAAAAGTTCTAAACCTTTTAACTCTTCATAACTCATTGGTTTGCTTGACACACATTTCTCAAGCTCCAGCCATGCACCAGGGATTGTGCTGGGCACTGCAAAGCTAAGAAGAGAGGGGGGGTGGTTTGCCATTTGAGCAGCTAAGGGGATCTTGGGAGCAGAGGGACACAAACATTCACTTAGGATTAGCAAATATCAGCCCAGCCCTCGTGTGGGGGCACCGTCACGGCAGCTGCAATCACAGGGGCTCTCCCTCAGCAGAACAGACCGTCCGCAAGCACAGGCCCAGAGTCTGGCCCAGGGCAACTGTTATGGGTGTTGTTGACGGGCCAATAAGCGGGACCTGGTTCTCAGCCTCCCAGAATACACACAACCCACCATGGGAGGACGGGAGGAATTGGGGGGGGGCACGGGCCGGTGATGGAGCAAAGCTCAACTCACGGAAGAACGGCAGATAAATGCTGGGGGGCGGGGAAGGGGCGTGAGGGCCAAGAAAGCCTTCTGGAGGAAAGACTACCTGGATGGGTACTTACTTGAGGGATGTGGAGCAGCGGTTCTCACCCAATGATGCTTTTAGGGATTTCACCCTGTCTTCATGAGTCCTAGACCCCACTGTAGAAACTGGGAGTTCACCATTTTCCCCAAATCCACCTGGGAAGCAAGCTCCTCAATACCTCTAATTAGGTCTCAGATCTTCACCTGCAGAGCCCGGTAATATTCAGTCCACACAACTTAAAGTGATCGAGAAGATTAAATAAGAACGTAGCAAAGTGGAGGGAATAGCGCCTGGCTACCATAACTACAGGTTAGCGTAGATAAAAGCTAGTCACTTTCGTGTGCCTTTCTCAAAGCTATCATTATACAAGACTTTTTCCAAGTTGCCACCATTATCAGCAGCTGCCTGAACCATTAAGAACTCTGCAAGGGTTTTGCGCATCTCTGAGTTTCAAAACAGGGGGAAGAAGTCTCGCTTGCAGGAGTTTGCTTAATTCCCAGTTTCATTCAACTTTACATTTTTAAAAAAGATGTATTTCTTTATTTTAGAGAAAGAGAGAAAAAGCTCATGAGCCTGGGGTGGGGGGGGTGGGGGCAGAGGGGGAGGAAGAGGAAGAGGGAAAGAATCCCAAGCAGACTCCATGCTAAACGTGGAGCCGGACGTGGGGCCCGATCTCACAACCCATTAGATCATGACCTGAGCTGAAACGAAGAGTCGGATGCTTAACCGACTGAGCCACCCAGGCGCCCCTCAACTTTTGCATTTTTATAGTGAAACAAACGTATAAGTGGATGATCACTGCTAGATGTAAAAAAAATGCTCAACAAGGGGCACGTGGGTGGCTCATTCGGTTGAGCATCTGACTCTTAGTTTCCGCTCAGGTTGTGATCTCAGGGTTGTGGGATCGAGCCCCACATGGGGCTCTGCACTCAGCACAGTCTGCTTAAGACTCTCTCTGCCCCTCCCCTCTCTCTCTAAAATAAATAACACCTTTAAAAAATGCTCAACAATATTCTGTATTCACACACACACAAGATGCTACTCAGAATAAGGGGGCTCTTAAATGCTGATCTCATGCCACCTATCGAGGTTAAACAAATGAACAAACAAAACACGTGTTCGACCATTGCTTTGTGATGTGAGTTTGAATGAGACAAGTCTTGGGCTTGCCACCATTACCAACTGGTACTTAAGTCACTAAAACGAGGTGGCGGATCTGCTTCTTCACTCTGACTTCCTTGACCTACTGATTTTAATCAGAAAAATAGATTAATGGTAGCTGCTGAGTGGTTGTGATTTTAATGCTAAACTGTGCTTACCATACCAATGAACAAAACCCAGACCTTAACTTAAAGAAGCAACAAAGCCACAGAGTCCGTCATTTAAAACCTGCTTGCGTCCAGTACGTGAGCTAATTCTCTGTCGAGGTGAACGAATGAGCTCTAACTGCGGTTTCTACCCAATGAAGTTCCCTGGGTGTAAATAACATCCCCTTGTTACAGTGCAAAGATTAACCAGCTTTGCAGAATTTATGGTCAAGAGAAACCAAGATGCAATGTTTAACTTTTTTTTTAGAAAGCACATTAGCTACCACCGCAATAAAGACATCCTATAATTCTGCTTCACGCTGAAAGCATACCCCTATCAGTATCTACTAAGCACTCAGCACAAACCTAGAATTCAATTAACATTCATTTCCTAGCTTCAAACGGTGGTATAAAGCTCACTATCATGTGAAATTTCAATTTGGAAGCACTTTTGTTGGTCTTAACGGCTATTTGGCAACGCATGCATTATTCTTCAGTTATAAAATTCGCACATTTAAAGAACTGAGCTAAAACGTGCCCACAGGAATTGAAGCAATGCACCTCCCTGCATAAAAATCCCCCAGTCAGAGCAGGAAGGAAAACATATTTTTCCTATTGTTGGACGTGGGATTCCACATCCAATACTGTCATCTCATTGTACAGAAATCCTGGCTAACTCTGGCACATAAAAATCAAAGTTGAACACAGAAGAATCTAGCCACACATCCAAGGAGAGCGCCAAATGACTAAGCTGAAGGAAGACACGACAAACGTAACTGCGGACGGTGTTAAACCACCGTTGGGCTGGCTTGGGGAGCGCAGGCATACAGATAGCCCTTCAGTCGTGGCCTTGGCCTAATCAAGTTTTTGCCATTTCAAATCGCCGATTTCTTTTTCTCTTGGCTCTGCCCTGTCTAGGGGGTGGAAGGCCCCGAGTGCCTTCCGTCACTTCCCCACCCCTCCTCACTGAGTCCGAAGCACCCAGCCTTCCTGCAAGTGGGCGGCCTGAGTGCCCCAGAGATGGGGCTGTCTGGCAAAGAGAGGCAGTGCCCTGGGGGTGGGGGCCAGAGCAAACCCATGAGAACCCACTCAACCCCGGGCAGCCCGCAGCCCCGGGGGAGGGGGGACCGTCACTGGTGACCGGAGCTGCCCCCCTATTCATCCCCTTTGTCCCTGCACAATCCGGAGCCGAGCCTCCCCTGGTCAGCATTCATATCGCAGGGCTGACAGGCCAGAGAGAAGACTCAGGAGGGGAAACGGGCCTCAAATTAGCATATTTCTCCCCTCCACACAAAGGAGGCTTTTAAGCTTCTGTTTTTTAAAACCAGGGGAGAGAGAGAGGAGGAGGGGATAAAGCTGGGCTGCTCTTAGCAACAGTGTCTGAATGTAATGATTTGCCTCCCTCAAAGCGACTTGCGAGTTTTTCAATTTTCTTAAAGCAAGCCTCTCAAATGGCCTCAAAACTTAGTAGAAAATATTTATTGGGCCACTAGGTAATAAACATCCTCCCTCTTGTCATTAAATTGCAATTAAACTCTGATTAAAAAAATTAATTATAAACCCTAAACTCATCCTCCAATCCTGCTATGGAGTAGGGCCTCTCCCTTGCTCCTGGAGAAATGGTCAAAATCAACAAATGCAGTTATTATAATACTTATTCAGGGGAAAGGCTCCGAGGGGACGCCCTTGCCATGTTTATTGATACGTTTTTGATCTTCAGTAGTAAAAAGGTGGGTGGGGGGGAGGCTGAAAGCCACCAGGAATGCCCTGATTACCCTGGGACGGGAGCATGGGCTGCGAGCAATGACCTCACGGCACCTTGCCACACAGGCTGTGTCCCTGTGTTTGCCGAAGACGTCACCTTCGTCTTTGCTAAAGGAGAGCCCTAAAGCTGCACCAGGTTTGGGCTGGCAGAGCAGACAGGAACATCTGAAATGTCATAAAAACTGTATCCACCCGGCAAACCTCTAAGAGGCCAGCCAAAGAAATGATTTGTGTTTCATTCCACCAGATATTAATTCTCCAAAAGATGGGATCTCAATTCAAGGGGGAGAAATGAAGATCTCTCTGGCTCAGAACGAATGCTTTGAAAGGGCTCTGCCCCTTAACAATAACTCCAAGCCATCAGAGGGAATTAAAATGCTGCCCTACTCCACTCAAGCTTCGGTTGCTCCGTCATGGCTCGGGCGGATCTGGAAGGGCCCGGGGAAGGAAGGCTGGGGAGGCTGGGCGCCTTAGAGCTCTCCCAAAGGCCGAGAGGAGCCAGGTGCCCGCGGCTCGGGCTAAGCGTGGCTCTGGAAGGCGGCCCATGTGCTCCTGCCTTCTCCCTTCTGGAAGGGAGAAGGAGGCGGCTGAAAACGATGGTGGGGCCATCTGCTCTGCCTCCTGACCATGCCCCCGCAGAGCTGGCAGAGCCTCCTGCCTTTAATAGATGCCTAGACACTGCCCCCTCCCGCAGGCCCGCGTCCCCACGCGGGACCCAAAGTGCACCTGTGTGTATGGTCCAGTCTCCGGTCACTGATCCTGCCTCAGCCTCCCCATTTTCCCCAATGGACCCGCAAACCCTTGGCTCCCCGCTCCATCTCACTGTCTCCTCTACAGCACACACACGCCCCTTTTCTCTATTTACTGCTGTCTCGCTGACCCGCATCGCCCTTCAGGGTGGGCCTCCCCTAAACCCGGGCCTCCCCTAAACCCAGGGATGAGAGCTCAATTTAGAAACTGATGTTCATGAATCACTAGACTGTCCACCTGAAACTAATATAGTGCTATATGTTAACTAACTGGAACTAAAATAAAAGGTCAAAAAATCGAAAGGAAAAAAATACAGTATTTCTTAAAAGAAAAACAATAAAAACGGATGCTCAAAGCCATAGCTTAATTCTGTCCAATTTGATCTATAGATCCAATGCGATCAAGTCAAAATCCGGACAAGCTTCTCGGCAGCTCTCAACAAGCTAATTCTTAAGTTCTTCTAGAACGGTAAACGAGTTAGAAGAGCCAAAATCATTCTGAAAAAGAGCAAAGTCAGAGGACTCACATCACCCAATTCCGAGACTTACTATAAAGCTACATCAATCAAGGCAGTGTGGTTTTGACAAAAGGACAGACACACAGATCAGCGGAACAGAAGAGAGAGCCCAGAAATAGACCCACACAAATAAACTCACTTTTGAAGAAGGTAATTTTATGGGGAAAGAATATTCTTTTCAACAAATGCTGCTGGAACATTTGGACGTCCATATGCAAAATATGAAGTTAGACACATACGCCTCACACAAAAATTAACTCAAAGAGGTTCAGAGACCACGATGTTAACCTATAAAACTCCCAGAGGAAAATTCAGGGGGACATCTGCATGGTCTTGGGCTTGGTGACGGGTGTTTACATACAACACTGGAAGCAAGATCTACAAACAAGAAATTTGCCAATGTAGGGGCGCCTGGGTGGCACAGCGGTTAAGCGTCTGCCTTCGGCTCAGGGCGTGATCATGGCGTTATGGGATCGAGCCCCACATCAGGCTCCTCTGCTAGGAGCCTGCTTCTTCCTCTCCCACTCCCCCCTTATCGAAATGATAGCTTAGGGAGGCGTGTAATAATTGCTTTAAATGTTCTTCATGACGTCTGCCTCACCTAGTGAGTGAGTTTACGTGAAATGCCCCATTCTGGACGCTGCCACAGCATTCTGGAGTCCCGTGCTCCAGGACTCACAGCTGGCTGCGCCTCACCCCCCCACCCCGGCCCCCAGACTCCGAGCTGACCCTCCTCCTCAGGGACCCCTGTGGCCACAGGAGCAGGCCCCACTCTCTGAAGCCACGCGTGTCCTGTCGCTCAGCACGGGCGTTGTGCTAGCGGCTTGAGCATGACCTCCCCGGCTGCCTGAGGACTCTGTGAGGGCCGGCTCAGTGTCAGGGCTTCCTGGCGTCCCTGGTGCCCTCCCTCAGTGCCTGGTAAATGTTTCAGACTAAAACACTGACCAACAGTCAGACATTTGTCCGGCTCCTATTTCCACTCAAGCGCGGCCTAGAACTCTTGCCCACATCAGAAGGAATTCCTTCCCCTCAGTCTTCCACTGTTTTGGCAACACCCCTCTTCTCCTTCTGACCCATCCGTGACGATGTAAGATGCTCAGTTAAGGGTCCGGTCTCTCTCACAAAGCCACCACTTCTCAGAGAGCAAGATGGCTCCTCAGAACCCCGCCATACTAAATTGGAGGCAACGACTCCTTTTCAAAGCTCCTGTGGCTCATTCACGACATACACGCATGTACGTTTTGACACACCATCACACGTGTGTATGCATATACACACGTGAAGGGAAGGATGTTCTGATGGGGACGAGGAAAATGAATTCAGCTTAGAATACTTTGAATTTTGGGGCACGTGGGTGGCTCAGTCGTTAAGTGTCTACCTTCAGCTCAGGGCGTGATCCTGGCGTTCTGGCATCGAGCCCCACATCAGGCTCTTCCACTGGGAGCCTGCTTCTTCCTCTCCCACTCCCCCTGCCTGTGTTCCCTCTCTCACTGGCTGTCTGTCAAATAAATAAATAAAATCTTAAAAAAAAAAAAAAGAATACTTTGAGTTTTGATGGATGTAAAATTTTTAAGTGAAAGTATGTGGGCGACGGCGCCTGGGTGGCTGTCGGGAACAGGTCTGCCTTCGGCTCAGGTCATGACCCACGGGGTTCTGGGATCGAGTCCCGCATGGAGCTCCCTGCTCAGCAGGGGAGCCTGCGTCTCCCTCTGCCCCTCCTCCCTGCTCACGCGCTCTCTCACTCGCTCTCTCTCTCCTTCAAATAAAGAAAACCTAAAAAAGTGTGTGGCTGTGTATGTGCCTGCGTGTACATGCGTGTTGTGTGTGTCGTAATACATACATGTACATATTTGGGCGCACATGTATGTACACGCAGGCACAAACCCCTCACAGACATGCACACATGGATGTGTGCACGTGTATGTACACATAAACACGTGCATGCACAAACGCATCCATACACACACACATGCACGCACACGCGTGTGCACATATGCACATTCACACATAATCTTATTCATATATACATGTACTTTCTGCTAAGCGTTTCACATCCTTCTAAACTCAGAATGTGCTAAGTTGAGTTTGTCTTCTCCACCCCCACCTGATGCCTCCCTCATCCTTCCCAAAGCTCTCCCTTGCTGTCAGAAGCATCACCATCATCTGAACAACTTAACAGCTTTTAGGCATTCAGAATTCCAGCTCCTCCACTTACCAGCTAAGGCCCTTTAGGAAGGCATTTAACTCCCGCCTCTCTGACCATCCATGTCCACATCTGTACAATGGTCATAATAAATCTCCAAGTCAACGTGTCGTTTGGAAGTCATTCAAACTACAAAATCTCTCTATATACCATACACACTCTCTTTCTAAAACATAGAGCAGTTGGCTAGGACTCCAGCACATTGCATGAGTTCCTGGCTTGTGTGTGTCTCAGTAGTTCAAATCCATCCTTGCCCCTTTATCCGACCTCTCCTGGCCACAGGCTTGGATGGGGGCAAGGGCTATGCAGCTGGTTACCAATCCCTGCGATCTCCCCTATCTCAGATCCCAAACCAAAGCTTGTGTGTCCAAACTTCACACTCTCACTGAGCTGTTCACTCAATCTCCAATGGAAGCCCTGCCTACTCTATCGAGCTGGCGTTCAGAGACCCACGTGGGTCACCGTCCCCCAAGCAAGTCATCTGCGCTCACCTGCGGGGCTCCTCTTCCTCGCCCGCATGGAGCCTCTTGCCTCTAGTTCTTGCACCAGTTTCCTTCTTCCTCTTCCGTCTCTCCTTTCACTTGCCCTAATTCTATTATTTTCGTGGCATAACTCCAAGACTACAGCTTGTGGGAAATCCTCCCAAGGATTCGGTTCTCAGCCCATCTTAGGTCTATACCCCGCCAATTTACCGCAAGATGACGTCCTAGCTTTTCCCCCAAAGCGTCCAAAACGACTTTGACCTCTGACAGCCCAGGGACCCTACAGGGCACTTCTCCAGTGCTATACCAAAACACCTAGCTTAGGTTTAGAAAAATGAGCTCACGTTCAATGAGAACTCACTGATTTTTCAAACAGCAGCTACAAGAATATTTGCAGATGCTTCACTCCTGTGGCTTCTAAAATCGGAGTATAACTTTTCTATCTAAAAAACATAAAAATGGACTGCATGGTACCATCTCTTTGAAGAAACTGGTGAAGTAAAGAGCACTCCATGACCAGAGAGGGGAAATTTGGCAAGGTATATTACGGAGTGCAAACTTACATATTGACCGTATTACAGTGGTAGGGCTCAGTGTGTAGAAACACTAAGTGGTTTGAATTTTCCACCTACAGTTTGTGAAGCCCAGGGGCCCCGAATGACCTCGGTGTTGAACAGGAGGCACATCCATCTGCCAGCAGTAATTATTTTATTGACCTGATTAAAGAACAACTCTTTCCATGGTCAAAAAGATCTATCCAAACACATCAGCCTTAGGCACACAATGGCAGTAATTAGAAATGCATATTTCCCTAATTAAAATATGAGTCAATGGGCAGAACATAAAATACTGTATTAACATTTACTCAGCATATTTCTCTCACTGGTTATGATGTATGATTAAGCCAAAGACCATTTTTAAAAAGCTTTGAGCGATTATTGACACACCATATAATTCAGCCATTTCAAGTGTACAGTTCAATAGTGTCTAGGTTTTTTCCTTCCTTTCCACTTGTTCAGCTTCTATGATTTAAGCATCACCATAATCTAATTGCAAACATTTTGGTTGCCCCTAAAAGAAACTCTGATCCTATAAGCAGTCAATCCCCCTTCCTCCCTCCCCTACCCCATCTCCCGATGCTGGTTCTGCCCAACCACTAACCTGCTTTCTCTACTAAACTTGCCTGTTCTGGACACAGGCTATGTCGTCCTTTGTAAGTGGCTTCTTTCCCTTAGCACGATGTTTTCAGGGGTCAGCCATGTTGTAGCAAGTATTTTTAATTGATAAATAATATCGTATGGGACAATGTACCACATTTTGCTTATCCATTCCTCAGCATGTGGGCATGTGGGCTGTTCCCACTTTTTGGCTATTATGAATAATGCTATGAACATTCATGTACAAATTTGTGTGTGGACTTAAGATTTCCTTTCTCATGAGGGGTCTACACTCAAGGGTGGAATGGCTGGGTCGTGTGGTAACTCTGTATTTAACTACCTGAGGAACTGCCAGGCTCTTTTCCAAAGCAGCTGCACCATTTTACATTTCCACCTGCAGTGTGCGAGGGTTTCATGTTTTCCATATCCTGACCAATCCTTGCTATCCTGTCTTTCTGATTCTAGCCATCCTACCCCAGTGCGTGTGAAGTGGTAATCTCATTGCGGCTTTAATTTGCATTTCCCCAAAGACCAATGATGTTGAACATCTTTTCATGTGGTGTCTACTTGCATATCTTTTTAAAAAGAAATGACTATTAAATCCTTTACTATTTTTCTTTCAGGGTTGTCTTTTTATTATTGAGTTGTAAGACTTTGAAAAAAAATATATATATATATATTCCGGATACAAGTCTCTTAGATGTATGATTTTCAAATAACTTTTTCCAGTCTGCCAGGTGTTTTTTCACTTTCTTGATGGTGTCCTTTGCAGTACAAAGCTTTTCGTTTTGATAAGGTCCAATTTATCTATTTTTTTCTTTTGTTGCTTATACTTCCAGTGTTACATCTAAGAAACCACTGTCTAACCCAAAGTCATGAAGATTTACTTCCTTGTTCTCTTCCAACAGTTTTAGTTTTAGCTTTTACATTTAGATCTGTGATCCATTAGGAATTATTTTTTTGTGAATGGTGTGAGGTAGGGGTCCAACTTCATTTTTTTTTTTAAACACATGCGGATATCCATCTGTCCCTGTATCATTTGTTGAAAAGAGTATCCTTATTACCCCATTTTTAATTGTCTTGGTATCTGTCGGTCCATTAGGGCTGCTTTAACAAACTACCATAGACTGGTGGGGCTTAAACAACACACATTTATTTCTCATAGTTCTGGACAATGGGAAGTCCAACATCAAAACGCCAGCAGATTCCCTATCTGGTGAGTTCCATTTCTTGGTTCATAGATGGTCCTTCTCCCTGCATATTCATATAGCAGAAGGGGTAAGGAAGCTCTCTGGAACCTCTTTTGTAAGGGCACTAATATCATTCATAAGGGCTCTACCCTTATGACCGAATCCCCTTCCAAAGGCCCACCTCCAAATACTGTCACATTGGGAATTATGCTTCAACACATGAATGGTGGGCGGGGGGTGCGGCACAAACATTTATTCTAGAGCAGTACCCTTGTTGAAAAGCAACTGACCACAAATGTAAGGGTTATTTCTGGACTTTCAATTCTATTCTCTTGATCTATATGTCTATTCTTATGCCAGTACCAAAATGCCTCGATTACTACAACTTTGTAGTTTGGGGGTTATTAGGCTATTTGCCGGCTCCCAGATTCCATTTTGGTAGAATCCTATTTTAACTCAAACGTTGGTTATATTAGAACTAACTGGAAAAACCTAATTTCACATCTGACTGCCCATTAGATGGCAAAAACTTTTAGTGCCTTCATCTTCTGACTGTTAAAATGTGTTTTAATCACGTACATATCCTCTGAAAGTCAAGCATCCCATTGAACAATTCCCCACCTTAATATATTCAAAATTATTTGAACAAATAACATCAAAATTATTTTTTCAGCTGGATACAATAAGAAGATTGCCAAGCCTCAGACAGATAGACTCAGAGACCAAGGAACTGGAGAATGTCATTCTACAGGTCAGTGTTGGGATCTAGAAGGATCTTCAGACTGAAACAGGACAAAATATCTCACAGTGTGGTCCACAGCATTTTCCAGTTGTCTACTGCTACAAGTGGTTCCCCCTCGGAACCTACCCACATATTTCCTAGTGTCAGAGCTGTCTGGGGCTTGGAGTTCTTGAGCTGTTCTTTACCACTGACTATACTCTGACCAAAAGCAAGAAAACAGAAGAGACAACTCATTGTCTTTAATGGGAGTAAGACCAAGAAAGCTGGGAGAGATCTTGCCTCACTTGGGGATCTTCTAACATTTGCCAGAATAGGTTTCTTTTCTACAGCAGAAATTTAAGCACCCGAAAGGCTTCCAGCTCTTTCAGTATTTACTTAGGATAGACTGCCATTTTCCATCTCACAGAACTTCTGTTCGTTTGTATGAAATGGTCTTCTTTCCAAACTATTCCGACGACCATTCCCAAAACAAAAGGTTTCTTGTTACAAAGAAGATAGATTGTATCTGTTAGGAATGACAATTCCCTCTCCTCTAACATGTACTTTTGTGTTTCTGTTCAACCTGAAGTTCTATACTATAAATCCGTTTTTAGGGTTTGGTGTCAATCTTGAGCATTCTACCTCTTCGAAGTCCACAAGGACAGCCAGCAACTTTGGTTCTGTAAATTTTCAGCATCAGGTAAATTTCTCTAAATTTTCAGCACCAGGTTCTGTAAGGGGTACACAGCCACACAGAACCCCATGCAACCTCCAAATCAAGGACCCTCTTCTTGCCTTTCTCGGAAACTTCCCCCTCTCCGTGCAGGAAGTGGGGTCCTTCTGAGGATTCTCCCCAAGGCACGAAGGGGCACTGTGTCTCAACCGGTGGGTTCTTTGTTTGCATGGGGAGTCCTATTCCACAGGAGAGAATGCCAAAACCCCTGCTCTCCACCCTCCATTCCTTTCTCCCTTCCTCATTTCCTGTCTGTCCCTTCCTCTGCCATTTGGCTGCCTCCCTGCAATATCTAAACCTCTGGTTTTTCCACCTGAGCGCTGTTCCTTTTCCGTACTTGCATCTCCTCTATGGAATTCTGAATTTCCACACACCTATCTATCGCAGCTCCTAATCACCCCCAGAATTTCTAGACTCGCTTGTCTAGTTCTGCTCTGCATTCCTGGGCACTATTATCCATGTTTCCAAGCCCTTCTTGAACCAAAAAAAGACACTTTCAACACCCACTACTTACAAAAAAGCTGCCTTACACCCACTGTAGGCTCACATTTCTGTTTTCTTGTTCCATACAGTCAAGCATGAAGAAACTGACACTGATCAAATGGAGCAAATACGGACTTCTCTCTCCCCAACACTTTTTTTTTTGGTACGCTCACTTTTCTTCTTCTTTGACTAATCATCATTCCAAGAACTGACTGTACTTTTACGGCAACCACCAGTGCCGTAGTGGGCCGCCAACACACACAACCATTGCTCACTTTCTGTTCCCATCAGAAGCATGTACAGGAAGGGTGAGTGCCTTTTCTCAACTACTCCAACAAGACAACTACTAGTGGACAAGACAAGCAGATGGCTTGAATGGTCTGTCAATATGTCTATTTGTACTGAGATCTATCCCCCAGCGCTTGTCATAGTTTGATCTGTCATATACATCAACAAGGTCCCGTAAGTCCCAAATCCTCAAATCGGTAATAACGAAGATGAGACCTGATGAAACTATTTAAGATAAGCAAAAATATCATCTTGTGTGCCTGCAAACATCCTTATACACGAGTTGCTGCCAAAGTTCTGCATGCTGAACAGAAAAATTTGGCATAAAATCAGTGGAGAGAGTAATAAGGCAATTTTTGTAAAGGTCCAAACAATTTTTAATATAATTAAGTATTCCAAGACCAAATTTTAACATTTACCAATAAGTTACTCTCTCACAGTCTACTTTAAACACATAAGGATTCCCATTCTTCATGGATTTCAGAATATTATTTCTAAATGCAATCCCTAAACGTCCCATCTAAACTCTAATGCAACATTAATCTCACCTATATTTTTGCATAGTTTGAATACATGAACTATGATTCTGTTCGGCCTTCTCTTTGTCACTCTGGCCCTCACAATATCCATTTCTTTATGGAAAATGGAAGGGCTCGCTAATCCATTAGTCACTCAGCTCTAAGTGGATTAATGCTGGCGCACTAGAAAATTGCTCGGTAGCAGGCTGCTTTTTCAAGCAACCTTATGGACACTGTGATTTAAACAGTAACTGATTTTTTAAAATCCTGCTATTTCTTTAATTTTGTTTCAAGATATAAAAGGTGAAGTACAGAGAAAACACCTACATTTTCATTCCATAGTCAAAGCCTAGAACTACATGAGTCTTCGATGGCCATCACACAAAGATATTAGGGGAGCTACCCACCAAAAAAATAAACTAAGAACTTCAAACACTTTTCCTATTTATTCAGGCAACTGCCCCACATCACGAAGGTCCCTGGCCTGGCAACACCAAATGTGAGGAAGAGATAGTACTTCACACAAACTAGAAGGGTCACCATCGAAAGACAGTAACAAAAGTTGGTGAGGATATGGAGAAATTAGACCCCTCAGACACCTGCCGACGAGAACGTAAAACGGGGCCACCACTTTAGGAAACAATACGGAAGTGTCTCAAAAAGTTAAACAGAGTTACCACATGGCAACTCCACTCCGAGGTATATACCAAAGGAAATGAAAACATGGGTCCACACAAAAACTTCACCGTGAATGTTCAGAGCAGCCTTAACGTAATAGCCAAAAAGTACAAACAACTCAAGTGCCTGTCAAGTGGTAAACGGATAAACGAAATGTGGTCCGTCCACACGGTGGAATACTATCTGGCAATAAAAACAAAGTGCTGATACACGCTTCGACATGTATGAACCTCTGAACCATTGTGTTCAGTGCAAACAGCCAGACATCAAAGAATACACGGAAGTCCATTTATATAAAACGTTCATGGGGCGCCTGGGTGGCTCAGTCGGTGAAGCGTCTGCCTTCAGCGCAGGTCATGATCCTGGGCTCCTGGGATTGAGTCCCGCATCAGGCTCCTTGCTGAGCAGGGAGTCTGCTTCTCCTTCTCCCTGTGCCCCTCCCCCCTGCTTTTGTGCACACACGTGCTCTAATAAATAAATAAATAATTTAAAAAATAGAAAATGTTCAGGAAAGGCAAACAGTAGACAGAAAGTTGACTCGTGGTTCCCCAGGGAACGTGGGACTGGGGATGGGAACAGGGACGGATAAACACAAGGCACCTTAGTGGGTGACGGAAATGTTCCAAAATGGGATTGTGGTGCTGGTGCTGTACAAGTTGGCAAATATACTAAAAGTCATTTAATTGACTTTAAAACCGGTGAACTTTCTGGTATGTAAGTTATACCTCAACACAATGGTTTAAAAAAAAACAGACGTCATAGAAATCATCAGGAAGCAGGTACAGTCATTTGGGTAAGAGATGGGGATGGCCTAAGGCCAGGGAGGAATGAAATTAGAGAAAGGGGAACTCATTCAAGAGAACTTAAGAAGACAGAACTGTTGGGATTGCCACAAAGTCTTTCCTTACCCACTTTAGCCTCGTGTGAACTCTCATGGCACCAACACTCGGTCCCATTCATTTTGACACAATCACACCCTGCCTTCCATTATCAGTCGATCGCGTCGTGCGTACTGTCTTTGCCTGGAGGCCGGATGTGTCCGTGTGAGCACCGTAAACATGCACGAACACACGAATGGTGGAACAATGGAACATAATCAGCCCCAGGCTGAATATCATTGATTATTCTGGATTATATTAACAGTCATCATAATGTGAAGACAATAAAACTAGCAATTACCTTCACAGAAGAGCTTGCTAAAGTTGTCACCACAACAATAGAGTCAAAATCAATTTATCAGAGAATAACCACCGTGATTGAGAACAAAAAAGGGAAAAGAAAACAGAATCAGGGAGTCGGCCCAAAGCAACATTGGCAATATATGTATCTTGAGGGAAATTTAAAATAACAGGAATACTTCGAAGGACTGTTTGTGTTGCCGAGAGTCTGTCCCTTTACTAATGCGAGTCTTAAGCCCATGGAGAACAGGAGAGAGAACAGGGTCCGGCAGAGAAGAGTCTGGATCTTGGGTGAACCACTCATGTGAGCGTGGATGATGGATATATGCCTCACCTCTGTAACAGCTGGCTTCCTTGAAACAAATGAGAACACTAGAGAAAACCTCTCTCACGAAGTCCATGGAAGACATCAGTGAAATTATGTGCAGCCGTTAGGACAGGCAATGAATACAAGTATTATCGCTTTTCTTGGGGGGGGCGACATATTGCGGGGGTGACATCCAGTGGCCATCCAGGGTGACAGACCTTCCTGGACCCACGGCCCAGTTTGTCCGGAGAAGGCCCCGGCGCTGGCGACCACTGCCGCAACTTATTCGGAGCCTCGAGTGGCCACGTTTTGGCACTATGCCAAGGTGGAGCCGGTGCCTCTGACTCAGAGCTTGCAAAAAAAAGAGTCAGGAGGCCTCAAACTGGTAGCTTCCAACAGCTCACAGTGACGGAAGCCCCGATGAATGGTTTGGTGGCCCCTGAGGGGTGGGGTTAGGTCGGCGAGATCAGAGGCAGCCGTGCCCTCCCTGGCTAGGAGGTCTGAAGACTGATCTTTGACATCGGTTTATATTTGGTTTCTTATTTGAGTGTTCTTGGGGCATGTGTGATTAGTATACATAAGGTATCGCCTCAAAAAGTCTGACTGCTTTTCTTGCAATTATTCTTTAAAACATGAGCAGTGATCCATTTTACAAATGAATTAAAGCTTTGTCGTACTCACTTCTTGGACAGACTTAAAGGTTTACTTGAGGAGAGTTCTACCTGGTAATTAATTTCTGTCCCATGTCGCTAAAGTACAGCGAACAGAATAGAGACTTTGAGTCTGAGCCAGGTTCTCGTTTCAGCTCTGCCACTTACTGGCTGCACGACCTTGGGCAGTAACTTAAGCCCTCTCAGCCTCCATCTCGTCACCTGTAAAGTGAGGACGATGATAGCCCCGTAAGGTCGATGGGAGGTTAAACAGATCTAGGACACCCGGGGCAACTCACACGCTGCCTGCGACAGCAGGTCCCGGAGGACCAGTAGCTACCGTCATTATTAGTCACATAAAATCGCCGTCATTAAAACACAGGCTTTGCTTATGGCTCTACACCACAGTTTGGCTAACCACCAGATGTCTCAAAAAATAATGTGCTTTGTTCTAGAAGGAGGAGTGGAGTCTTCTCAGACATGCAACTGACATGGAGGGTAAATTATCCCATCCCAGACTTCAGTTCCCCCAGAGAAGCATAGGTTCCGCAATTTTTTGATGGCATGAAGCTTCAAAGACAGGGTGCCACTGCCAGGGGTGGACTACTCCTTGTCTTAGAGGCATACGTAGTTTTAGAAAAGAGATCACTTGTGGGGCGCCTGGGTGGCTCAGTCGTTAAGCGTCTGCCTTCGACTCAGGGCGTGATCCCGGCGTTCTGGGATCGGGCCCCACATCAGGCTCCTCCGCTATGAGCCTGCTTCTTCCTCTCTCACTCCCCCTGCTTGTCCCTCTCTCTCACTGGCTGTCTCTGTGTCAAATAAATAAACAAAATCTTTAAGAAAAAAAAAAAAGAAAAGAGATCACTTGTTACTTTGTTTCTTCAAATTTCTTGTGCGGTGCCTGGGTGGCTCAGTCGATGAAGCTTCTGCCTTCGGTTCAGGTCATGATCCTAGGGTCCTGGGATCAAGCCCCACGTTGGGCTCCCTGCTCAGTGGAGAGCCTGTTTCTCTCTCTCTCTCTCTCTCTGCCTGCCGCTCCCCCTGCTTGTGCTTGTTCTCTCCTCCTCTCTCTCCCTCTCTGTCAAATAAATAAATAAAAACCTTTAAAATACTTAAAACCAATTTCTTGTGGCAGTGTCAGCAACTGACTAATGCACCTTTGTAGAGACGAACTCCTCTCTCCCTTCCTCCCTAACTCTAAGTAGTCACATACCCAACACAGCACGTACCAAACTCCATGGAGATGTGTTCGAAGTTTACCAAAAACGACCTCTTTGAAAAATGATTGCCATTGGCTTTACCTATTACAAACGAACAACCAAGTCAAATAAAGACCCATCCTGATGTCTTTAGGGCAACAACTTCCATCAAGAGATGGAAACCACTTTTTTAAAGTTATTGTGAACCTAATCTATGATACGTTCAATGAGAGTAAGAGAATTCCCTTTATCCAGCCTCTGTATTTTGGTGTACAGAAAGAATATCTAGTTTTTTGGACAGATAACCAAGCACATTGAAAATTCCTCTGCGTACTATATTCATTAATAAAATACAGAAAGACTAGCAGCACTCTAAATATTTCACACGTGGGCCTAAAGATAACAGAAAGATGGTTCTTAGGAACCTTAGTTTGAGTTCCTCCAGGGACTGAGCCTGAAATAGAGCTTGCCTGCAAGTTGTTCATTTGGGAGTTGATCCCAGGAAATGTGGGTAGGGGAAGTGAGAGAAGGGAAGAGAAGGTAGGTAATAAAGATCCGTTAACAAGCAAGTTATCGCTACGGGTGACTGGCTCTTAGTCCCACCACAGAACTCTGAGAGATGGTAGAGAAGATGTGCTTCAGAGTTCTCCCACCATGCGGCAGGGGAGCTGGGGTATTTATACACTAACTCCCACCACCAATCACTGGTTGGGGGCTACTCCTGGAGGGCGTTCATATTCTTGACACTGCTGACCTGCCAACAGAGGAGCAAGGCAGAATCTGGTGGCCAAACCCTCGGGCAAAGAAATGCGGGTGCTGGCACTTGGAAGTCAGACCACTGTTCACTGAGGTGGGAAGGGGAGGGGAGGGGGCACGACCGCATGGCATCTGCCATAGATACGTTACTTAGACTAGTAAAAAGAAATCCCACAACAACATACACCAAGATAAGGGGTAGAATGCCAATCCCTGCTCAAAAGTGAGCTATGCTGTGGAAAAGGACTCTGGTAAGAATCCACAGAGTAGTGATCAGATTTTTTACCTGGCCATCTAGTGCTTTTCACATACATACAGTATTTTCTTATTTGCTTTTTATCAAGTATATTATGATCTAAGCCATAACTAAACAGCACCATGGGTGCAGGGTCATCAAACCTGTTCTGTCGAGGGCCACAGAGTACATATTCTAGGATTTGTCAGCCATATGGTCTCCGTCCCACCTACACAGCCACAGACAATATGGAAGAGGACGGGCCTGGCTGTATGCCAAAATGTTATTTACAAAAACAAGTGGCTAGCTTACAGGTCATAGTTTGTGTAAGGAAAGGGAAAAGCGAGCTCAAAGATTTTACATTTTGGGGGGCGCCTAGGTGGCTCAGTGGGTTAAGTGTCCAACTCTTGCTTTCAGCTCAGGTCATGATCTCAGGGTTGTGAGATCGAGCCCCGCATCAGGCTCCATGCTGGGCATGGAGCCTGCTTAAGATTCTCTCTCCCTCTCCCCTTTCGTCCCCCCCGCCACTCTCTAAAAAAAACAAAACACAATTTTTCTTATTTTCGCTTATAATAGCATGACTTTGATATCCGTCATCTGATACGGCTCTTCTCAGCCCTTTTCATTTTAAATTAATTTCTAAAAATTTAATAGGTAATACAAGGACATGATTAGAAAATCAAAACAATATAAGGACCTGTCCTTTGAAAATTCTCACTTCTCTGGCTTCTACTCTGTTTTACTTGCCCCCCTAAAGGTCACCACTTTTAATAAAGTACCCTTCCCACCTCTCCTATGCAAAAAAAAAAAAAAAAAAACAACCAACCCTACTGCATTTACCGTTCTGCTTATTTTATTTAATAGACACAGGAAATCTTTCTATATAGCAATGCACAACTTCTTCACCCATTTTTTTCTTCCCGCTGCATAGGAATCGCTAGCATGAATGTACGCTCTGTTGCTGCCCGTGGACACCGAGCTGGCCCCCACGGGCAGACACGGCTTTCTCGTCTCTGGAGACTGACAGCCTGGCCGCAACGAGGGCTGTTCACGTCCGCGTGGCCACCGGCAGCACACAAGAGTATCCGTTCACCTTGCTTTCGTTGCAAAAAAGCAGAAAGAACCCTACCTGAAACAGTCACTTAGGTATCTGGGTGTGGAGAGAGAGGCTAGACGGGCCGCCGGACTCCGCACACAGCTGCGTTCACGGCTAAGATCTATGACAGCAACACAGACAGACCTCGAGGGCAAGACACACGTGCAGCCTGCAGGAACCCACGTGCGGCTGCCCCGTGCTCCCTCCCTCCCTCCCTCCCAAGAAGGGTCACTCAGAGCGCACTGTGCTGTCGGAGACAGAAACACAACCCGTACGAGAGCTTTCTGCCCTGGGAAGCCATCCAAAAGGCTCTGGCTGGTCACGTAGGCGCCCTCTGCCTCCACAGATCCGCAGCCCAGCCTCCAGGAAGGAAAGCAGGTGCTCCGAACCAACCACACCCTTCGGACAGTCGAGGGCGGCCCCTCCTCCTCCCACCACCGGCCTTATCAGCAAGGGAAAGTTCCAGATCCGTGTAGAGAGCAGGCCTCGTTAGGGAGGGCAGCCTCAGGCCTGCCCCGATGAGCGCCTGCAGCGTCTCACAGGACAGGATTCGGTCTGCTAAGCTAAGGAGACGACACAGTCCGGGCCGGAAGCGGCACTACTAGTTACTGCAAGCTGCTGCTTCGGGGAAAAATGACCCCATTCTTTCATTCTATAGAACTACAAAGAGCCAAAGAGGCGTTGAGGGCTGGGGCTGGCTTCGTAGATTTCCCTGCAAGAAGGGCTGTACTAGGCTCAGGGAGAAAGCCGACTATCCAACAGATGGCTTGTGGTTTACAACTGAGATTTAAATATCACGTTCCGGGGCGCCTGGCTGGCGTGCACCTCTCGATCCCAGGATTACAAGTTCAAGTCCCTACGTTGGGTGGAGAGATCATTTACTAAAGTCTTTAAAACTTTATTTAAATAAATAAATAATAAATTTCCTTTGGGGAAAGTGCACATTTGCTCATGCAAACTACCTGTGTACCTTTAAAATAAACTGGAACACTGGATTCATCGGAGCTTAATAGTAGGAAGGCTTGTGAGAGCGTCCCACCGTCAAGTTACTTTTTAACTGAAATATACAGAAACACGTAAACAAGTGCACACCACGCTTCATTTTCACAAAATGGATATACCCGTGTAATCAGATCCCAGATTTTTAAAAAATATGTCCCAAGCACCCAGGACCCCTTCTCCTTGTGCCCCACCTCCCCCACACTAGCCATTACTCCGACTTTTACCACCACTGTTATGCTTACTCAGTTTTGACTTTTATATAAACAGATCACGTGGCATATTCTCTTTTGTGCCTGGTTTCTTTCGGTCAACAGCTTGCTTGTGAGACTTGCCTACGTTGCTGTGTGTGGCAGTGGTTGATTTACTCTCGCCGCTGCATAGAAATCCGCTGTACGAATACACCGCAGTTTCTTTATTCAGTCTACTGTTGAAGTAAACTTGGACTGCTGCCACTTTGGGACTATATGAAGAGTTTGCATGTTCATTTTCAAAAGGCAAGTAAAAATTTTCTTAATTGACGAACAACAGACGTAGACCTGAGAACACAAATCCGAAACCCACGAGGGGATGAATTTTACACACACGGGCACACCCCTGTGGAACCAAACCCAAAAGCAAGACACAGAATGCTTCTGTCACCCCAGAAGGCTTCCGGAAACTGCCTCAGTTTTCTATCACTTCAACGAGAAAAGCGACGGCCCATCTTTAAACCCACAGCACATCCTCCATCCGCTTGGGACCTCGCACAGGTCACGCTCGGCAGGTGTCATCACCTGGGAATGAGAAAGTGGGGCTGGCTGGGTCCCAGGGCCCCCTGCGGGAGCCCGAGTGCACACGTCGAAACCACGGCCTTCCCTTCCAGTCCTTCGCTCCCAAACACAAATTCTTTCTGCTATTTCACCCTGGAGTTGGCTCAGTAAAGATGAGGAGCAGTTAACCACCGTTTCCCACTTATGAACTCTCGAGTTTCTCATGTGTCATTATTAAATCATTCCTCAGCCTTCTTTTCCTCCAGTTGAATAATTGCACGTCGTTTATGCTTCCCACATTGGCTATGCTCCAAGTCTTTGTGGCTCACCCCAGAACATTCTCTAATGCTCTACATGCCTGTAGAAACTGAGGAGTCCCAACAGGATACAGTATTTTCTGAAGCTGACCGAAGGCGGCTGAGGAGAGAGAAGCCCAGGCGATGAGCGCCGCCTCCAGAGCCTTCCTGCTCAGAGTGGGAGCGGCCAGCAGTGGCACCTTGCGTCCCCTGGCCTCCGGGGACAACTGCAGATGTTCACGCTCCTCCCTAGAGCCCCCGAATCCGAGTCCACATTCACACAAGACACCCAGGAGACCCTACGTACACTGAACCGGGGAAAGCAAAGATGACATTTACAGTGAGCCCTGAGAAGAGATGGTTTCAACCGCTGCTGTTAACAAATGACCACAGACTAAATAATGGCTTAAAATGATACACATGGACTCTCTGACCGTTCTGGGGGTTCAAAATCCAGAATCATTTCTATGGGCTAAGGTCAAGGTGTCAGAAGGGCTGCTTCCTTCCGGAGGCTCTAGGAGGGAATTTCTGGGCCTTTCTTGGCTGTCCCAGCCCTGTGGGCTTCCATCCCTGCACACGTCCTTTGGACTCTTGTGTCTCCTCTTACAAGGGCCACTGTGATTACACCAGGTTCACCTGGAGAAGCTCCCCATCTCGAGCTCCTCTCTTTGGTCGGCCAAGTCTCTTCGGCCATGTAAGGTAACACACTGCCAGGCTCCAGGGATGATGGCCTGGACACGGGCAGGGGGCGGGGGCAGACAAGGGACGACACTATTCAGCCAAACACAGATGAGAAGGACCAGAAATAGGAGGCCATAAGGCAATAATGATTAGCCAACACCACTTCTCAATCAGCGCTGTTACAGGCAGAAGACTGTGATGCTAGGAAATCCAACGAAGTATAGACCATTTCTATACGGCGTAACACCTGGCACCGTAATGGGCAGCAATAAGGGACGCGTGGTTTTAAGCCCACAGAGTCTGAGCTTTCCTCCCTTCTTAGAATCCTAGCATTTCAGACTGGGGAGAAATCTTGACGTCGAAGGGCTTCAATCTGCAGATCACACAAAGGAACTGAGGTGCCGGCAGACTAGTGCCCTCCGACAGAAACAAGGACGTGAGCCCATGTTTCACACAACCCAGTGCTGCTGCTCCTTAATATTTAAGGCAGCTTGGGTTTGTTTTATTGAACAGAATGCAATTGATCTTTTGATAGCTGCATGTTATCAAAAAACTGGAATTGATTACATTCGCTCGTTATTTCAGCGAGCATAGCAGCAGGTGCTAGGATACACCAGGAAACAAAATTCCCGGCTCGTCTGGAGTTCACCCTATTAGGTAAACAAACAAGCCAGCGAGACTGGCATCGCAAGCATGCGGTATGAGCCACGCAGTGATCAGGCCTGGTTCGTGATCTCATTCACACCACCGCCGGGGCTGCCTGCCCAGACTGCCAGCAGGCACAGAGAATGGAGGACCCAGGTTGGCACCGCAGGCGCTGATAATTTGGGTGTCGCATAGATCTCAGAGAAGTGGCTGAGGCAAGAGGGAGCCCCGTTTATGGAAGGTCTGAAGACACCCCATTTTGCCTAAGACGCACTAACTCCATCCGCACTTGCGGGAAGACATGCCGCTGTTCCACCTGTGGAAACGACCCAACATGATCCCGCTTCTCTTTCAGCATTAAACATCTTTGCCCCTTTGCCTTCCGTAAGAGGACTGTTCTTTTTCTTTTGGCTCTCTTGACACCTCCCGAGGCACCCCTAGATCATTGTGTTTGGTCCCCTCTCACAAGCTCATGCCTATTTCCAATTATTATCCGTGGGCTGCTGGTAAACGGCTAACACCTGGCTCTCCATGGGCCCCAGACCTACAGCGTTCGTCCTTTTCGATGTCGTAAATGCTCTCATCACGGCCAATTTTTTTAAAAGATTTTATTTATTTATTTGAGAAAGAGAGAAAGCAGAATGTTGGGGGGCAGGCAGAGGGATAAGCAGGCTCCCTGCTGAGCAAGGAGCCAGACGCAGGGCTCGATCCCAGGACCCCGGGATCATGACCTGGGCCGAAGGCAGACGCTTCACCCAGGCACCCCTACCGCCGCCAAACTTTAGCTACGGATGTGATGTCCCCAAAGTCAGGGTTGGAAAGAGACACTCACTCATCAGCAGGGAAGAACCAGTACGTAGCACGCCAGCAGACCCGTGCACAGTCAGGAGCCCTCTGCAACCATACCTGCGACGATGACAAGCCTCAGGGTCCCCCCGCCATTGGAGTCTTCCCACCAGGCTCCGGGTGGCTGGTGTCAAGCCTACACTGGGACCCCTATGCTGCTGCTCTCGTGATTTCCAGGCTAATCCAGCCAGCCCTTCCCACGTCTTCTCTGTCAGGGCCCTTCCCTGGCTACTCCTACCCCCACTGAATTCTCTCCCTTCTTTTTGATCCATCCACTATCAGCTGCACCACACACCTGGCCTTCTATTTGCTCCTGGGATTACTGGACGGCTTAACGTACGTGAACGGTCTGCAACGTCCCGACGACTTCTGTAAGAATGAAGAGACTAGCAGCGTAGGTCCCTTTGCCATCATCCTTTGGGTCTTTCACAGCAGACAGCATACAGGGAACGCTCAGCAGCGTCTGCTTAATTTCTCCTTGGAAGTAATCTACGTAGTCCCAAGAACTGGATCTGTATAAAAACCCTGTTCTAAAATACAAAAAACCCTAGAATCCTACAGCCTTGCAATTTGCAACAAGGGTGCTTTCTTAGCTTTGAGTATAATTTATATACATTAAACTCTGCCTATTTTTTAAGATTTTATTTATTTTGAGAAAGAGAGAGACAAAGCAGGAGCACAGGGAGGGGCAGAGAGAGAGGGAGAAACAGACTCCCTGCCGAGCAGGGAGCCCGATGTGGGACTCGATCCCAGCACCCCAAGATCATGATCTGAGCCAAAGGCAGATGCCTGACTGAGCTCCCCAGGCGCCCTAAACTTCTATTTTTAAGTGTACAGTGTGATGAAATTATCAACTATATGCAATTGTGTGACCACCGCAATAGAGACCCAGAACAGTTCCCCTACTTGGCAACGCATCTTAGTAACTTTCTGCAGTTGATCTCCTGCTCGGACCACGGCAACCACTTACCTACCTTCTGTGGCTAGAGCTTGGCTTTTTCAGACTATCATATAAATGAAATGATACAGTATATTTGCATTTACCCTTTTCCTCTTGGCATAATGTTTCCAATTCTTCCACGTTCTTGTGTGTATCCCTAGGTCTTCCTTTCCACTGCTGAGTAGCATTCCACAGCATGGAGAGACCCTAGTTTTTAAAATCTGTTTTCAAATCAGTTGAAAGACGTTAGAGCTGTTTCCAGTTTGGGGCTCACTGTGAATAATGCTGCTGTGAACATCTGCTTGTAAGTCTTTGTGTACACGGATTTTATTTTTATTGCTAATCTTTTTTTACATCTTTGAGTTTTTCTATGTATCTGACACAGTTATGAATGTATTATACCTACCATCTCCTTTAATGTTAATATCAACCCCCAGCAATGCGTGCTTTAAGTTCATCGTTTAAAAAAAAAAAGTAAAGTTGCCCATGTTTACACAGCTAGGAAGTGAAGGAGTCCGGTTGGAGCCCCACTACCCCATGTGGTTGTCCCAGAGGTTAGAGAAGTTCATACATATGAAGTGCTTGGAACTACGCTCTCTCCCCTACACACGCCTACCACCCACAGAGTATTCAGCTCCGTTTGAAAGAAAGGCCGGACAGGGGTGCCTGGGTGGCTTAGTCGGTGAAGCGTCTGCCTTCAGCTCAGGTCATGACCCCAGGGTCCTGGGATCGAGCCCCGCATCGAGCCCCGCATCGGGCTCCCTGCTCAGTGGGGAGCCTGCTTCTCCCTCTGCCTCTGCCTGCCGCTCCCCTGCTTGTGCTCTCCCTCTCTGTCTCTCTCTCTCCCTGTCAAATAAATAAAATCTGGAAAGAAGAAAAGAAAAGAAAAAAGAAAAGAAAAGAAAAAAGAAAAGAAAAGGCCGGACAGCTACTGAAGTCACATTCATCCCTCTTCCTGGCTCACCCCTCTTCTCTCGCCCAGACTTCACGCCAGGCTCAGGTTGAAAAAGAAATCCGTGTTTCATCACCTCGGCAACTGATACCACGTCACAGCAACAACTGAAACATCGCTCCATGCTAACACACGTGCTAAGACAAATACTTTGGTGAGCTGAAAGAAGAACTCTATTCGTTGCCCACGTGGTTTTCACACAGGAAGGAACTTTAGAAGGCAAGAGAATCCTCATCAGGTTGTTTTTCCATCAGCCTTTTTCCTCCCTCTAGTTATTTCCGTCTTAAGGACTTTAAGAATAGAGCACCAAAATGTCACATATACCTTGTTGGGAAGAGTAAAGTATGACTGCCATTTAAAATATACAGGAAATCTTACAACAGTCTGGTACAATGAGAGATTTAGTAAAAAAAGATGGCTCCCCCACGTGGAGCCCAACCCAGGCAAAACCCTCACTACGATTCCAGAAGATGCTTTTTAAATAAAAAAGATAGTCACATAAGATAAGCTCTGGTGAAAACCCTGTAGCGAGCTGTCTCAGTAGCTTTGCTCCTGACGTGGTAATTACCTACTGTTACCCTTTTGATGCTTTCAAGCAGACATTTTGGCAACTCTAAGATTTTCCCCATGTGAATGAGACCATTAACACAGTCAAACCCTGAACATATTTCTATCTGCTTTTAAAGAAGGGATTTCTTCCGTCTTGTTAAAAATAATCCAGGTAAGAATTTGACTGTCGATCATTTTCCTCTAATACAATTTTGGCACTCACACTGGCTTTCTGGCAACGTCAAGGACAGATTTTGGTACCGAAAAGGTTAATAATGAACACTCCGCTTTCAAATGGACTCTCAGCACTCAATATTGTACTTAATCAAATAAGAAAAATCCATTTTAGGCTCTTGGTCTTCTAATTAATTTGTTAATTGAAAAAGTAACCTAGACAGATTCAATTAACAAAAGTAATATATGTAGATGGAAACAAAACAGAAATAAAAAAGATACAGTAAAAGTAAGTCCCTCATAATGGGCTTCATGGAACCTATGAAACCCCTACAGAACTGCAGGAAAAATCTACACAAATTTACGTTGCCACTTTTCAAGGTAGGCAGGTGTTGTGTGTGTGTGTGTGTGTGTGTGTGAGAGAGAGAGAGAGAGAGAGAGACAGACAGACAGACAGACAGACACAGAGTGGCAGTCATGGATTAAGTTCTCAAGTCAACAGATACGGCAATAATGTCACCAAGTTAAAACCACAGAGTCTATCAAGTGGATCTTGGTCCTTGGAAGCTCAAAACCAAAAGGAAACATTTGTTTGCCTTCAGCTGTGGCCTCCCCTTCCAGGGGGCAGAGTAGTCAAGGTCCAAGTGGAAATAGGGGAGAGACGGGGGCGGGGGCGAGGCGGGGGGAGCTTGCTGGG